>NC_083361.1:42231963-42555297 GCF_030254825.1 Meriones unguiculatus
ATTTCAAGCTACTAAATTCTGGACTTGCTGAAAGCTGATGTAAACCATTCCAGCTGATGTGATTGCTCTCTGTCTCTTCAACTGGATTGCTAATTAGATACTTCTGATTATTGTCCATTGCCTAGACTTTGACTAACCTTTCAGTATTCCTGAACCCCAATAACAACTTCTTAATATCAGATGGAAGTAACTACATAATAGAAAAAGTCATCCATTTTCCTTATCAACAGGCTTAAATGCTATGCCAAAAGAAACTAGCATAAGGGACAAATGGCTACCTATTGACATATCAGAAATAGGCCTTTAGTTCTGTTCTCCTGGTCATGCCTTGTGCCTCTTGCATGATTGTGCCTAACATTAGGGAAAAGATTTGTTAAAGATCACGTCTCCACTGTTTATTTAACTTATGGTGTTAAAATCTCAGTACCAGCCTCTAGACTCAAGGATTTTAGATGAAACCAAATTCAAAGGGAGAATGAGAGGACCTGACTAACTGCTTTTTGTGACTGGACCCAAAGCATAGTCAAAGTTCTTGCCATCCTTTTCACTTTTTTGCTGGACAAGTTCCTGGAGACCACAGGAGATGAACAACCAATCAGCTACTGCCCAATATCTAGGTAGAAACTAAGTCAGTCAAACAAAGAAAAGTCCCTATAAGGCAATCCTCTCTCTCCCCAAACTGAAGACCAGTCAAAATTGTACAAATACATCCCTCCCTAGGCACTGGCCAGTCTCCATCAAAGTTGGGAAGCTTCCATAGGCACAGGCCAATCCCAATTCAAGTCACATAGCCATAGTTGAAATTCTCCTAAAAGCCTTTAAAGGAGCCTTTGAGTTCAGTTTGTGGTCGCCATTTTGTAAAATGGTCAACCCCTGCATGCTGGTTGTTTCTTCACACACAAAACAAACAAACAAACAAACCAAAACAAACAAACAAAACAAAACAAAAAAAAAACGCTCTTCACTTTTACATACTACTTGAGTCTGGGGCTTCAGAGATTCTCACACCCATACAGGGTCAATATATGATTTAGGCTTTAGTCATGTTTCTTTTACAAGCTTGCCTGTTATTGTGTTTGGGACATAGATGTTAAGTATTTAAATGTTATCTTAGGGGACCTTCCTTTTGATTAGTATGTAGTGTCTTTCCCTAACTCTCTTGATTAGTTTTAGTTTGAAGTCTGTTTGTTAGATATTAAAATGGCTACAACAGATTGCTATTTAGGTCCACTTGCTTCAATATCATTTTCCAAATTTTACCCAGAGGTAAATAATGGCTATCCTTGATGTTAAATTGTTTTTCTTACATGCAGCAGAAGGATAGACCCTGTTCTCCATCAATTCGGCTAATCTGTTTTTGTTTTTGTTTTACTAGGGAGTTCAGAGATATCAGTGATCAGTGATTATTGATTCCTGTTGTTTTGTTGTTATTTTTGGTGATAGTAGATTTGGAGGTGGTGGTAGTGCTGTGGGATGGGGAGGGGTATGTGCTTCTCTTCTGATGTTGCTGATATTTAAGAATCTTTATTTCTTTTCTTAACCTCCTTATGTTGGAGTTTCCTTTCGAGGGTTAGATTCTTAGATAGATATCGTTGAAATTTTGAATGTATTATGTCCTCCATCTAGGGCACTTGAAACCTTTGCTGGGTAGAGTAGTCTGGGCTGTCATCTGTGCTCTCTGCAAGTCTGCATCTCATCTGTCCAGGCCCTTCTGGTTTTTCAAGTCTTTGTTGAAAAGTCAGTTATAATTTTAATAAGTTTGCCTTTATATGTTACTTGATCATTTTTCCTTGCAGCTTTTGAAATGTTTTCTTGGTTCTGCATTTTTAGTTTTATTATTGTGTGGCAAAGGGGTTTCTTTCTCTAGTCCAAATTATTCTTTGTTCTGCTGCTTTATGTACATTTATAGCCATCTCCTTCTTTATGTTAGTAAAATTTTCTTCTATGATTTTGTGAAAAACATATTGTTAGCTTTGGTGTGGTTCTGCCTTCAAAGTAGTTGTTGCCCTAAAAGGAGTGGTTCTTGGGTTAGCAGGGGTTTTGTGCTTGGGTTGGGGTCTGGGACAAAACAGTCAGGGAAGGAAGAGTAGAAGTGGGATGCTTGTTTAAACCCGTTGGAGGGAGGTACAGGGAAGGCTTCCTGGAGTGTTCTGCAGAACTGGAGATGATACTGGGGGATTGGCTCTGGGAATACAGGGAGAGATCTGAAGGCAGCCTACATGATTTTCTGGCAAGTGTGGCCTGTGGATTTGGTAGAGGGGCTTGCTGGAGTTGGTAGCTGGTAAGAACAAAAAACAAACAACAAAAACCTGTGGGAAGGCAGTTTGGGATGGGGTGCTCTGTAGGATCCCCAGGAAACGTGGGCAGGGCGTCAGGATGGCTGCAGCAGGTGTTGCTGCAGCTCTAGGAAAGACAGTAGAGAATTGGACTTGGAGGGCAGGAGGGAGGGGAAAGTCTTTAATTAGCTCTTCTATTTCCCTCTTCTGCTTAACTGATCTGTTAGTCATGATTGCTTAAATTATTATAATGAAAATTGCCACACTCTTAATTAAAGCTTACAACTTAATGCTCAAGCACATCAAGATAAGAAATGTGTTTTAATTGCAGAAGATGGTTATATAGTCTCTGTCAGTGACTTGTTATTCCAGAGCATTTCCTGTCACATTAAAGACCTGTCTCCCGGCTAATTAATAACTTTATTTTTTAAACATTTGACTGGAGACCCACTGGCTATTCAGTTTCTCAAGCCTCAGGTAAGGAAAAAAAATTTTTTGTTTAGTTTACCAAAATATCTTACTGACTATGACATTACACTGTGCAACATCTTACTGCCTTTATGTACACCGAATATAATTATTTTAGAAACCTAGTGTGGAGGAGAATGCAAGTCCTTAAAATATAATCTCTTTGTATATAGAATTAGCTCTTTTTGGCATACTCAGACTACTATTATTACAAATTTAACACTAAATTTCTGACATCCTCCAGAAATCAGGCTGCACTTGTCTTGCACACATTTCATATTTCACATTAATAGACCTTTTGTTTCTGTGTAACACAGGTTTTAACAGCTCAAACCCCTCTCCTGAGGTACTTACATGGTAAGTTTATTCTGACAAGTGCAGAGGGCCAGCTCACCCTAATGGCAGGTAAGTTCTCACAAGACAGCCACTATCTTGTAGACTCACACCAATGAGAGAGAAAGTGTGCACAAAAAGAAGGAGCCCTGTCTGTGAATACCGCCTCTTTTCATGAGAGCTCCAATCTCATGTCCTAGTTATATTCCAAAGGACTCAGCCCTACAGGCTTGAGGATCCTGACGCATACCCAGTCTGCAATAGTAGAATTAGGGAAACATGGCTAGACCTCTCCTAGTGGCCTAACAACCCCACAGAAGAAGGAGCGATCGGGTCATTGTAAGACTGGTCCCACCTGCTGAGGACATAAGACCTTAGTCTATGTGTCATCTTCAAAACTTAAAATCCAGTTTATGTGGCCTATCTGTGCTCAAGTGACTTCTCCAAACTTCTACAGGAATAAAAAAATGTAGACTTTATTTTTTACTACTTTGACTCAAATATATTTGTTTTCCACTTTGTACATATTTTGTCTATAATCTCTATAATGTCAAGGATAAGTCCTGAGAGGGAGGGTGCAGGCATGTGAGTATGTGTAGAGGCTGCAGACCAAAATTATCTGTACTCCTCTATGGCTCTCCATCTTGTGTTTTGGAGACAGAGTCTCTCGGTGGACATAGAATTTTCCATTTCAGCTGGAATGACTGGCAGTGGGCCTTGTTATCTTCTTATTTCATCTTCACACCATTTGGGGTTATAGACACACAGAACCAGTCTGACTTTACGGTTTGCTTGGGATCTGAATTCAGATTCTCAGGCTTTTGCCACAAACATCTTGCCCACTCAGCCAGACTTCCATCTTGCCATATATAATTTCTTTCTTACTGAACATAATTTCATCTTCACATTCCTACCGTTCATTAAAATGTCTAGTTTCTATGGGCAGGATATTTTATCAACGACAGTAGGTACTGAATATTCTTGCCAAAAATGTCATCTACATAAGGGTTCATAAAGGTAATAAAGTTGGTGGGACCCATATACAAACTCATGTCCCTAGTGGTGCATATTTTATTCCTCTTAATTCTTTTTTCTTTTAATTTTTATTAATTACTTTATTCACTTTGTATACCCCCTATGAACCCCTCCCTCCTCTCCTCCCAATCCCACCTTTCCTCCCTTTTTTCTGCGCATGTCCCTCCCCAAGTCCACTGATAGGGGAGGTCTCCTTCCTTCTGATCCTAGTCTATCAGATATTATCAGGAGTGGCTGCATTGTCCTCTTAATTCTTATACTGTACTTGGTACAAACAAATTATTTGAATATTGTAATCAGTTTCTATTCTTTTTAATTAATTTTTTATTCGCTTTGTATCCACTCCCTCATCTCCTCCCAATCCCTTCCTCCATCTTGTATTCCTATGTCCCTCCCCTAGTCAATTTCCATGTGAGTTCCATAGTAAGGCAAGCAGGGGCTATCTCTGGCATGAACTTTTTGGCAGACTCTCTGATCACCTTCCCCTGGGGGGTACAGCCTTGACAGGCCACAGTGGAAGACAATGCAGTGAGTCCTGATGAGACCTGATAGGCTAGGGTCATATAGAAGGTGAGGAAGAACTCCCCTATCAGTTTCTGTTCTTAAGTATGCATTTTCTTGTCTGTGTTGTTGATCAATCTTAGATAACAAAACATAATCTCAGATGGAAGTTAAAATATGTTTGAAATCACACAATGAGCAAGTGCCATCTGATAAACTGTAAACATTATTAAATGTCTCTTTAAACTTCTTCATTTTGAAGGGCTTTTAGAAATATTAGGAAAATAGAGTGAGTTCCAGGCTTCTATTCACAGTGCATTCTGATTCTTCATAATTCTGAATTTTCATAATTAACTTCCATAAAAGTATCATGATTAGCCACTATATGAGGAAAAAATAAATAAAACAACACCAAAAAAGACGGCATTGGTCACTTTGGGAAATTACTTAAGTTTATAATAACATTGAATTTAATTTGATATAAACATATGATAATGTTCCATCATGGTTTTAATAAGGCTTTGTGTACTGGTGTATTGGTTGTTGGAAAGATGACTCTATTTTTAAGCATAATGGCAGTTCTTGCAGAGGACATGTAACATATGATAATATTCCATCATGGTTTTAAAAAGGCCTTGTCTACTAGTGTATTGGCTGCTGGAAAGATGACTCAATTTTTTAGCATAATTGCTGTTCTTGCAGAGGAAATGTGTTCAATCTCCAGCAACAACAGGTTGGCTCACTCACACACAGCCATCTGTAACTCTAGTTCCAAAGGATGTGATATCCTCTCCTGCTTCTTGTGAACACTGTACACACTTGGTGCAAAACATACAGTCAAAACACATATAATAAATATAAATAGATTTTTAATTTTCTTAAAGCATATAAGTAAATACAAAGGGGAACTGAGGTCACCCTGGTAGTGAGGTATAAGTCAGGTATAATACCACTGTTCAGTTTTCCAAAAGTAAAAAAGGAATGAAGAAATGGTTTTGTAAGAGATGGCAGTAACAAACTAGCGTAACAACCGTATAAACATAGCACAAATGTGTAAATGAAGGGAGACTATTCTCTTCCTTTTGTTACTTTGTTTTATTGAAAGAAAGTAAAAAGTCACATTTGGGATTTCTGGTCCCAGGTACGTAATAAAAGCTGTTGCTCTGTCACTTCCATGTTTCCAAGTAGGACCAAGAGGAAAATTTTGTAAGTGACTTTTCCTGAACCACCAGAGCACTGAGGTCACAGTGGGATTCACCACACTCTGGGCTGGAGGAGTCAGAGAATCAGAGCTAAATTCTGTTCTTTTGACAGGAGCCCTGAGGAGCTATACAGTGGCAAGAACAGAAACTGATGGATAGGGACCTCAGCCCAGCTGATAGTGAGAAGCTTCTGGGTCACATTTATATGAAGAACTCTTAGCTTAAGAGTTTACCAAAAGAATTGACAAAGTTAAACAGCAACAAACCAAGTAATCCAATTTAAAAAATGGGGTGCAGAACTAAACAGAGAATTCACAATAAAGGAATATGGAATGGCAGAGAACATTTAAAGAAATGTTCGACACCCTTAATCATTCAGGAGATGCAAATCAAAACAAACCTGAGATTTCACCTCCTACCCATAAGAACAGCTATGATCAAAAACTCAAGGGATGATGCATGCTGGAGAGGATGTAGAGAAGGTAACCCTCTTCCATTGCTGGTGGGAATCTCACCTTGTACAACCACATTGGAAATCAATCTGGTGCTTCCTCAGGAAATTAGGAATGGTACCCCTCAAGATCTAGATATACCACTCCTAGGCATATACGCAAAAGATGTTCTACCATTCAATAAGAACATTTGCTCAATCATGTTTGTAGCTGCTCTATTCGTTATAACCAGAATATGGAAACAACCCAGATGCCCCTCAAACCAGGAATAGACACAAAAATTGTGGCACATTTACACAATGGAATACTAGTCAGCAATTAAAACAAGGAAACAGTGAAATTTCCAGGCAAATGATGGACAATAGACAAGATCATCCTGAGTGAACTAACTGAGAAGCAGAAAGACACAAATGATATATACTCACTTATAAGTGGATATTAGCCATATAATATAGGATAAACATACTAAAATCTATAGCCCCAAAGAAGCTAAACAACAAGGAGGAACTAAGGGAAGATGCTTAATCCTCATTCAGAAGGGCAAACAGGATAGACACTGGAAGGAGGAGAAGACAAGGGATAGGACAGGAGCCTTCCATGGAGAACATCTGAAAGATTTTACTCAGCAGGGTATCAAAGGAGATACTAAGTCTCATAGCCAAACTTTGGGCAGAGTGCTGTAATCTTTAAGGAAGAAGAGGGAGATAGAAAGACTTGGAGGGTATAGGAACTCCCCAAGGTGAAAAATAAAGCCAAAATACCAGGGGTGCATGCAGAGACCAGTATTCCAACAAAGGACCATGCATGGAGAGGACTTAGAACCACCGTACAAAGGAAGCCTATTGGCTGCTCAGTTTCCAAGTGTGTTTCCTAGTAGGGGTACAAGGGCTGTCTCTGGCATGAACTCAGCAGCAGGGTCTTTGATCACCCCCACTGGGGTGGGGAGGTGCAGCCTTGCCAGGCCACAGAGGAAGATAATGCAGCCAGCCCTGATGAAGCCTCAGAAGCTAGGGGTAGATAGACTCAGAGGAGGACCTCCCCTATCAGGGTACTAAGAAAAGGCCATAGAGGGCAACTAAGGAGGGTGGGTGAGATTTGGAGGAGACAAGGGAGGAGGCTGCAGTGGGGATATAAAATGAATAAAATTTAATAACTAAACAAAGAAACAAAAACAAAACAACCCCCCCCCAAAAAAAAAACAAAAAAAAGTGAGTTTACCTGAAACTTGGTGAGGTTTTCAAAATGCAAATATAAGGAATTTAAAAAAAACATATTTAATAATGAAAGAAAGGCAGAGATCAGTCCTTATAACTCAGAATACTCAGAATGTCTCCATGGTGAAGACAGCCCTCTCCACAGCAAAAGAGTTTAAATTTGCTTATCAGTAACAGTCAAGTAGTTAAAAAAAAAAAAAAGGTGTTGGGGAGGGGAGGATGCTTCAGAAAACAATCCATTAATCCATTTAAGGGAATTTTTTAAGAAACAAGCTTGAGAAAGCCAAGCAGCAACATGAGAGAGAAAACCAAAAAGGCAAGGAATACACCTGAAGCTTAAAGCCAAAAAACCCTACAATAATCCAAGTGGGTTCCCTAGTAATGGGGACTAGGACTGTCTCTAACATGAACTGATTGGCCTGATCTTTGATCACCTCCCCCTGAGGGGGGAGCAGCCTTTCCAGGCCACAGAGGAAGACAATGCAGCTACTCCTTATGAGACCTGATAAGCTAGGGTCAGAAAGAAGGGGAGGACCTCCTGTATTAGTGGTAGGGACATGGGTTGAGAAGGAGGAAGGAGGGAAGGGCTCGGAGGGGAGGAGGGAGAGAGCTACAGGGGGGATACAAAGTGAATAAACTATAATCAATAAAAATAAAAATGATTACCCAGAATGGATATTGAATTGCAGATATATGGGATAAAGAAAGAATGTGGAGCAGGTGGGAAAAAGAGGAAGAGAAAGGTTAAAGTCAATGAGAAAAGTGGAGCCCTAGGATGACGTGATGTTCGATGTGGTAAATATGAAATGAGCTGCAGCAAAGCCAGGGGTGGGTGTCATAACCCACATCTACGTCTAAGCACTTACACATTTCTCAAGCCACTCTCCAGAATTTGTGTTTATTGGAATTGAATAGATCGATATTTCCTGATGGTAGAATAGTTATAAATGTATTTTCTGTCTAACAAACTATCATGAATCAGCCTAGCCAGTCAGGGAAAGCCACAGACTCACTTGGATTGCTGGGGGCTTCTATTGATCTCCTCTCCTTAGAGTCCACCTATGGTTGTTCTCAGCCAACCAAAGTCACGCCCCTCAAAAGAGAGCTCACAGCAAAGCATCACATGACAAAACTGAGTCTTCAAAGCAACTAGAAACTTCACTTCATCGCTCCCTTTTTGGAAAGTCTCAGGACTCCATGAATTGAAGAGCCAGCAGTTGGTGAGCAGCCCCTGCACAGGATATTACTCTCCTTCATGTCATTTCTGAGTTGTCTTTTATTTTCCTAAATGGGCATTTTTTGTTTGTTTACATGTACAGACCTTCATTTAGTAAGTACTTTAAGAACAAATGTTGAAATATGTATAACACACACACCAAAAAAAAAAAAAAAAAAAAAAAAAAAAAAAAGAACTAACAGCTAGCCTACTTAAAAGGAGAATGTGAGTTCCAGTGGCTGAAACCCTGGGTTGTTCATTGCTTTCAACACAAAATACTAATGATACCAAAAGACAGTCATAGGAAATGGAGGAAGAAGAGAAGTAGATGTAGGAAGAACAAGCACATAAGAAGGAAGTAAAAAAGTAGTGAGGAGCTGAAGGAAAAGGAGACAAAAGGGAGAGACAGAAGAAAAATTACAAGGTGAAGGAAGAGAGAAGGAGGGTTGACAGGGGAAGAAAAAAAAACATGAGGTGGAAAGAGAATAAGGAAGAAGGATGGAGAGGAAGAAGTGGAGAAGGAGTAGGAAAACAAGGGAGACAAGAAAGAGGAGGGATAAACTGTTAGCCAGGTGGGTTTTTAGGAGATGAATATAGAGTAAATTAATTTTTATTCAAAGATGTAAATTTTCAGTATTCCCTTTTAAAAATGAAAAATTGGAGAAAGATTAATTGAATAATCTGTCTAGACATGCATACTTGAAACTGACTCAAATACTTGAACCTGAGCAGAAAAACACTTTAATTCCTCTTATAACTAAGGTATCATGCTATATTTATCCATTCAGTCTCTCACTTAAAGTTTCTTGGATAATCAGAACAACACTTTCAGAGTATAAAACACTGATAATGCACAGAAGTTATAGACTATATTCTGTGCAGATAATTAGCGTCCCATTAGAGTGGAATAAAAAATGATCACCAAGCAATCAGGTACATTTCAGAAACAATAGGTTACATTGGCAGGTTCCATAAGACAGACATTGTGCAATTTTACTTAAAAGTAAAATGAAATGAATAAGCTGTTCCTTTGTTTAGAAATGCATTGGAGTATTCCATAGTCTTAATTCTATAGAAAATCTATAGAAACATTCAAAAAAAGTTCACAACTTTTCCTGAAAGAGATGCAAACCCTAGTAAAATGTACACACCATATTTCTGAGGCCATAATTTTATATCCTGTATATAACTTATACAAATAACTCATACAAACCACAAATGGAAAGGGTGTAAATGTTGTTTATATTTCCTCAGAGGGTAAGATGAGGGGATGAAATGAGAGCAGCATCCATGCTTTCTGAATACATGGAGTGGGCTGAGCCCAGAGTGTTGTTTCTGTCTACCTTGTTCAGAAGTAAGTCTCTGAGGCTGAAAACATTCTAGACCTAAGTTAGCAGATGAAGGCTGGAAGCTGAAGCCTTCAAGGTTCAGGTTCATCAAAATTTAGATTGGATAGAGCCTAGATGTTTCCAGTCCTAGGTCTAGAGATAAATAGAAAACTCTGGATTCAACCCTCATCAGAGGAAATAGAACAACATTTACATCTGGTGCCCAATGTGCTTGAAAAGAAAACGAATGTTATTGGAGAATGAGGAATCCCACCAATGTTGCAGAAACATTAAGGAGGAGATGGGACATCTGAGCTGCAAAGGAGAAATTCACCTGAGATCATCTCAGAATAAGCATCAGTTTTTGAGTTCAGCTGGACTCCTACAGAGACATGAGCCTCATGCCCACAGCAAGGAACAGTGCAGAAGCCTCTGACACAGTGAGTCAAAGTAATCCATCCCAAATGAGAATTTTAATTATACAGACAGATTTTTCCTGCATTAAAAAAATGGAAAATGGAAACCTCCATTTCAGGTTCCTTAAGACCAAGAGTAGGAGTTAAGGGGCTAGAAATATTATTTGAAAATGCTATTGAACAATTTATTGCAATTGTGACCACCATAGTAAAACCCACTGTGCTTTTAATTGCAGTCATTATATATTTCATCTCAAAAGATTAAAAAATAACTGTACAAAAATAAAAAATACTCAAAAAAGTTGAACAACAACAAGAAATAGTTATGCAACTAGAAAAATTGCTTATGATAATTCAAAGGCTTGAGATACAAGAGACAAAGGAAGAGAACAGGAAATGTTAGTTAGGAACCTATGGTACCTAATAAGATTAAGGATCAAGACTGATTGTTCATTAAACCTACAGCACCACCTCTTAATGAAACTGAGGAAAGGAGAGCACTTCATTAGCTTTCCCAGATACCTGGGAATAAATGTCAGAAAATGGGGAAAATTTCCAAAATGAACAACTAGCCTGGAATCCTGTTAAAATACAAGATCTTGAATAATTTAAAAAATCAATAATAACTTATGGAATGCATTCACCCTATATGAGAGAGATGTTAAGAACCTGGGCTACTCAAAACAAGATTATTGCCCTGGAAAGATTTAGCAGCAGCTGTACTGGAAGCTGGTTCTCAATTATAATGGCTGACACAGTAGTATGAAGAAGTAATATTATGGAAAATCTTAATAGTTCTAAAGATGTTAATATAGTGAAAGGCCAATTGTTAGGTGAATGTCAATTTATTGATTTAAGACAGATGCAATTTGCTGTCTGCATTATTATACAATATAGTATGTTCATAGCAGTTTTATTTGTAACAGCCAGAATCTGGAAACAACAGAAATGCCCTTCAAAGGAAGAATAGATACAGAAATTGTGGCTCATTTACACAATGAAATAATATTTGGCTATTAAAAATGAGATTATTCCTTAAATAAGGAAAAATATGCAGTTTAAAGTGGGAGATAGAATTGCTCAGTTTTTATTGCTTATATGTCAAAGGCAAATCAGCTCCAATTGAAATAACAGGATGATCTGGAAGAACTAGAGGACTGTTTGTTTGTTTTAGAAAAGTGCTATCAATTACCAGAGACAAAAATTAAAATGAAATGGTATCGAAAGTGAAGTTTTGGTAGACATAGGAGCTGTTGTAATTATAATCTAACTACGATCTTAGGAATCTATCTTGGCTTCTTCAGAAGGTATCTACACACAGTTTGTAGGGACTGGAACATTATTTCCAATGAAACAAAGTGCAAAACAAATTAAGTGTTTGTGGCCAGAATAAGAATATTAAAACCTTATGTGCCAGATATAGCCATAAACCTATGTGGAAGAGATCCACTACAACAGTGGGGACCTCACATTCCCAATCTCAGACAATGAATATCGATTTTTATACTGACACCGTATGTAATATGGCTTGATTGTTTCTGTATTTAAACAAGAAAGAAACACAGCTCACTGGTGTGGAGCCAGGAATGGAACATGAATGAATGCTTCAGAGCCTAGTTTAAAAATTAAAAACCAGTAGCACTTGATATATGTGGATTCATAAAGATCTAATCATATCTTAATAAACAGAATGGCAGAATAGATTAGGAGAAAAGACACTGGATTGTAGAAAAAAACTGCTGAACTAGATCAACCTGTACACCTTAAAGATGTTTTAATATCAGAATGGAAGTCAGGAAATGTGTTGTCTTGAGGAAGAGGTTTTGTCTATATTTCTACAGGTGATGAAGGAGTATCCATCAAAATTGATAAATATTAGATATAAATAAGAGATGCTTTCACATGAAAGGCATGACTCAAGGAAGGTAGACATGCAGAAAGATAACACAGAAATTGTAGACAATGCAGACAAAGCTGATTTCACCTGTGTAGCAATGACTCAACAAACCAGTTGAAGAAGGACAAATTATGAGTCACATGATGAGATTACTTAATCATAAAGCATTCTATCCTTAAATTTTTCAGAAACATGTCTACTGATTTAAATAATATTTTTTCATTATTAAATATCTGTATATAATATTTTGGCTTTAAATATAATTGTCTTTTAAAGTCACAATATATGTGTCTTTATATTCCAGCTTAGAAGAATGCTAGAATCATTACCCACATTTACCTGCTATTTTTGCACCAATACACTTGTTATATAACACATCACACCGCTCCTCTCTTGATTAAAGAAGGCAGAATGGTTGGCAGCATTTTTAGATTTCTGAATTTTTAATAATCTGCTTAAGTTGGTGATGAAGATATCATTGAATATTTAGTATATATTCCAGAAAAATGTGATTGTGGAGGATATAAACAGAAGAAAAACATATTCATGGTATGTGCCAATAAGATTATAAGGGCAGAAGAATTTCTGAACAGAAAACACCTTGCAGGCACTAGTGCTCATATTTTTCTTTATGAATTTGCAACTACTCTCACAATATAATTATACTTGATTGCTTAAACAGGCTAGGAAAGTAGTACCATTTATTTCCATTTTATATGTCAAGGAAAAAGAACATCCATACTCTATTTTCATGATAGGGACTACACAATATATTAACATGGTACCAGTCATAGACTCATGGTCAATGTAGAATGATTACTCTCAACAAGCACTCTTTGCAACTTTATTATAGTCACACATTCCCCAAGGCCCTGTGGTCTACCATGACTATATATATACTGAGTCCAGATATTCACAGTTAAAGAATAACCAAGAAATTCTGGATTAGGTGGCAGGTATCCTGTAAATAAACATACTAAAAATAGGAATGGAGATAAAAATTCAGGCTATATTCTAGAAGGCATCTGAGAATGTGTGGTATTGAGAAGGCATCAATACCACGATTACTGGCCATGTGGTAGAAGACCTTTTAGGTGGAGGAAACAGCTGCAAAAAAGATGGTGAGCCTGAGACATCACAGAAGAGCTATAAGTCTTTAAGGCTAAAGGCTTCCTTGTGGAGAGTACAGCTGGCAGCATCAAAAAGGTGAAGGAAGAGCCAAGGCTGAAGTTTGGGGTCAGGGTGAGGTTCTGAAATTTACTCTTTATCTAGAGGCTGCTTTTAACTGTCCTTGAAAACTCAGATGAGAAAATATAAGGAAGGCATTTTGATTCCTGGAAGGGTGTTGTATGGTATCAGACATCTGTTATCAAAAACAACTTCCCAAACCCAGAATGACATGAGGAGAGCCTGGGCAAGAGTGTTCACACGGCTGAGAGTCTGAATTTGCTGAGTGAAAATCTCTGAGAAGTCAGTCATGACAGAGATATAATTAAAACATCCTTTCAGAGGATGACAGGTTTTTATCAATTCCTGGGAGGTAATGTTCTCTCAGTTAAAACAATAAATAAATACAATACTTCATATATGAAAATTAAATTTGGTTACCAGAAGCCTTGTAAATATCGGAAGAGCTTTGAACAACAGAAATAATTTAGGGCACAGGTCTCTTACACAATGAGAAACCTCCTCATCCTCCAATCACCACAGCTCCAAATGACCTTGATTGGACATCTAATAGAAAGATACAAATAAAAAAGTACATTAATAATTGTATACTTCTTAATCTTCTCTCTTTTCTCCTTTTTCCTTTTGAATACTTTATCTTTAACCATTTTCCTTTCTGAACTCACAACCTCAATAACCTCCACAGTCATTTCTCTTTGTAGTCTTGCCTCTCTCCTGAAAACAAGCACCCAGAATACTTTTTCTAGATATAAAGCAGATGCTATTACTACTCATTACTCATTTCCATTACTGTAACGAAATACCTACGATAATCAACCTAAAATGTGTGAGAGTTCATGTAGACTTACAGTGTTATATGTTTCAATCTGTATCCTCTTGTTTCAGTAGCCTTTATTCGACTGGAGGACATGAAGCAAAGGACATGGCAGAGACAGTGTGGGCCCCACAATTCCAGGTATGGGCAAATGACGTAAACTGCACAAATACTACACCACCTCTTATTTCCCAGCACCTCTTAGTCCTGCCACTGTGAGGAATATTCCAGATTCAACCACCAACAACAAATTGCATAAAATCCTTTGGGTCATGTCCACACTGTAAGCAGTAAGGCTTTTCTCTATGCTGAAATGTTTAGTACCATGCAGAGGCTTTTTTCTCAATGTCTAGCAAGACAAGATGTGACTTAATATCTGTATTTCAGAGGGAGAGAACCTACAATTTTCCAAATAGAATAACCTTGTGAATATTTCAAAGACAGAACATTTAACCTTGTATTCAGTCTCTATCGTGGTCTTTTCCTTAGTGAGCAATTTCAAAGCCTGTTGAACAGAAAGAGTTCACACATTTTCAATATTTTTAACATGGCTTCCCATTAAATTAACTCAAAGTCTTTTTGTCTAATTTATTTCACTTATGTATTTCTAGTCTGTCTTGTTTGTGATAAAATTCCAGGAAGGCAAGAGACCTGACTCTTATTGGTGCACATAAATATGTATCAACCAATTAAGTAAATAAAGATGCTATCATAAAGATGATATCACAGACAAATATTTCACATAAGCGCGGAATGTTTAAGACTGACAGGAAAATGGCTTCATCAACTCACAGTAGCAAATGCACAGAAAACAAGTGTTAAAAACACTATAGGAATTTTCTTCAGTTGATTTGATGTTCTATAGCACACTGTAAGTGTGCCAACATCATCTGTTTTTCTTGCCGACACCACGCATCTTCATCATTGGAGTCCATTTCAGAGCTTGGTGATGCCTACAGCTTGAAAGAGTTCCCTTACATTCTCAAAGAAAGGAAATGACAGCTTCTTCCTGATAACTTTCATTTTAATATCATCACCCAAACATTTTTCATGAAAAAGTTCACTATATTTCATAAAATGTAGAAATCAATTTTAGCAGCATGAATTCAATACTGATTTCTTACACTTTCTATGAAGTTTTGATTCAGGTTTTGCCATCAGATATTAATAAGTCTTCAGACATTGTAAAGAGAACACTAATTTATTAGGAACCTGATACTTCCTTGTTAACAAGCCCTGCCTTTTTCAGTTTAAAAACAAAACAAACAAACAAAAAAAAAAACTGAAATAAAACAACAACAACAAAAATCAGTGGGACCTAGAAAGGAGTTAATAACTCTCTTTGCTTCCAGGGAACATTGGTTTTGAAGCTCACAGGTATCAGAGCCATCCCACTTAAATCCTCCTGACAGTCACCCTAACTTTACAGCAGGCAGCAAGCCATTCAGTTAAGTGGTATTTGCATAAGTTATGGAAACTTAAGAAGGATGCATGTGTGGCATTTTACCTTTGCATTTTGACCTATAATAACTGAATCAATGCCCCTTTGTAATGAGGTATATGTTTATATTTATATTCTGCTCTGCTCTGTAATTGCCAGTAATTGCCACAATTACATAGATCGCTGTTGTGCTTACCGTGTTAACTGAAAGGAGAAAACAATGTGCAATAAGACTAAAAAAAAAATAATAATGTAACTTTAAGTTTTCAGATTAAGGAAGGAGTTCCCTGAACTGTTCCCTGTGTATGCATCAGAAGGATCACAAAGCAGAAAATTGTAGTGTTGCTGGTCCCTGTGGTCAATGGGAAATTATAGCCACTGTGAAAATATCTACAGAGCAGCCACAGAGGCTTCGGCTCTATGAAATGCACAGTCTGACTACCAAGTAAGATGACACCAAGGGGCTTACAGCTGAGAGAGAGACAATTAGAATGTTAACATCAGAATAAATGACCATATATTTAAAAAAATTAAAGCAATTGTTTTCTTAGTTGTATAACACACACACACATACATACACACACACATAAAGGAAAATGTTAGCTTGCAGAATGTACAGCACTAGGGTATCCATTTAAAGTCAAAGATTTTAACAAATAGTCTAAAATAGGGAACAATTTTAATGGCAGAGAGAGTTGAAGACACATAGGGTCAAGGGTGATATATGTTTCTGTACATGACACTGAGTTTTCATTTGATTTTAAACTTACGCTTCTATGATACAAAGTATTTGGAATTCAAAAGGAATTTAAGGGGATATGATTTTGTGCATTGATATTATAAAATTTTACACAGGTTCTAGAATGCTCAAATGAGACAAACAAGAGGCTTGCACTAGGAAGTATCGATCAAAATGACCTGAGAATAAGATGTCCTGAGAAAGTATTCCCTTGGTCTCTTTTAGAGAAGAGGTGTTATGAATTGTGATGAAATATTCAATTCAAAATAAATACATCAGTGATGTACCCAGAGCTGTTTCATATGAGAGTACAATTCAGTAGATGTTCTTGCAAGCAAGAAAATGGTATAATGTGCTTGTGCAGATTTTCAAAGAACTAGATATTTTATAATAAAAACTAGAGTTTCTAGAAAAAAAAATTTTTTTCTGAAATTGTGTTAAAAGCACAACACAGATGTAGCCCAGGGCAGTTCAGAGTCCATTTGGGCTACATAGTAATGTGAAGAGGGACTGCCTCTGACATAATCTGATTGGCCTGCTCTTTGATCACCTCCCCCTGGGGAGGGAGCAGCCTTACCAGGCCATAGTAGAGGACAATGCAGCCACTTTTGATGTGAACTGATAGACTAAGATCAGAAAGGAGAACCTCCCCTATCAGTGGACTTGGGGAGTGGCATGCATGCAGAGGGAGGAGAGAGGGTGGGATTGGGATTATGGGGGGATGCAGAATGAATAAAGTGTAATTGATGAAAAATAAAAAAAAAAGCATAACACAAAATACATGAGAGTAGGAACAGCCAAGCCATATTTTAGTAAAAGTTGAATCACAAAAAAATAATTTTGTTGGTAAAGAAACATGGATAACATGCAGTCATACGCAAATGTGCTCTAAGCCTAAAGAACAAACACTGATGGTGAGACTTAAGAAATTCCTGTGGTCAGAAGCCTACTTGATGTTACCACAGACAAACATGGCACTAGCTAATTATCCTGCCCCATGATGACTTCTGGGAAATGTTTAAAATTATTATTATTATTTCCCATGAATAAGGTTGTATGTGAGTTAAACTTTGTGATTTTCAAGCCTATAAGCTTTCTCCTGGACATGTCTTCCATTTTGGGTTACATGTATGGTCTCCTGGTTGCAGCCACATTGACTTTAAAGCTACCAATGGTGAATGAGTGATATGAGCCATCATGCACATGGAAGTGGACTTATGATCTTCTGAACATAATGACCATGGGAAAAAATCATCCAACTTCAGTTTTCTTGTTTTATGATTAATAATTTCATCTGTTGAATAAATTATGGCAATTATTCATGACAGGATGCTGCATTAGCTCCTGGGTGCCTATAGTTCTTACACAATAAAAAAAAAATTTCATCTTATATGTATTCCCACTATTAGACTTTGAACACAGAATAAATATAAAAATAAATACTTGATAAGTTTATATAGTTTGTACTGTTTAAATGATAGAATGTTTGGAACATTTAATAACATATTGAAGGTTTGTCTTTAAATATTTTATTTAATGTTCACATGCATACAATGTGTTTTGAGCAAATCCACCTCCCATTCTCTTCCCTGCAATTTCTTCCCTGTGCCCACCATCACCACTTTTTGCTACCAACTTCATGCACTCCCCCTCTCTCTTTTAAAATTTAATATCTCCTGAGTGAGCTTAGTGCTGTCTGTGGTTGTCTCTACTGAAAAACCTGGGCCATAATGAGCTCAGTTCCAGATTTCAGTCCATGACTGGCCTAGAATTTCTAGGGAAAAGGATGAAAGTTGCTGGATCCCAGTACAAATAGGACAGAAAAGCATGTCTCTTTACCCACAGACTTATTTTCAGTGTGTGAAACAAGTATGACCAAAAGAGAACCATGGAGCACCTTCTAAAACACAGGCAAAGATATTCTCTCTCTGATTCTAAAACTGGAAGAGAGAAAATAGACAGACACAAAGATGCTAAATGCAAGACAGACAGAAGATTGGCAGGTGATAGATGACAGATAAAAATAGATGACAGAAAGACAGATGATAAAGAAATTGATGACAGACGCATGATAAGACTTGTGGTAGGTGATAAAGAGAAAAATGATGGTTACGATGAAGATGGATACATATAGATAAATGACAGATAGATGATAGATAGGTAGGTAGGTAATGATAGATATGATAGAAAAGAGATAGACATACAAAGACAGTCAGATTGTTTTGGTCTATTTATGTAGCCAAAGCTACATAACTTGTAGCTGACTGTATACCAGATTCAAACTCATAGCAATCCTCCTTTCTCAGCCTCTGAGTACAGAAATAACAGACATGAACTACTCAATACAAAGAGAAGAGCTGATTTATGTGTCATGCCTAAGAGTTTAGATGAATTTGCTCTGGTGGTTAGTATGAAGATAATACTATACTGGTTCACACAACTGTCAATTAGTGTAAGGCACAGTAGGAAAACTTTCTTCTTCGGGTAGTGAAGCTGCCTAGATGGCCTTGTAACAAACTTCAAAAGACCTCACTTTTTAGGGTGTTTCCTAAACAGAGTTGGCATATTGCAAAATCCTGAATTAACATTTAACAAATGTAATACTTTCTCATTTAAAACCACTCTTGATGGCCATTGATGACTGTGAAATTAATAACTGCTATGCTTGTGCTGAGCGCTGGGAGCTGGGACTTTCTGTAGAAGAGATCTGAAAATGTCAGTACTGGGTCCCAGAAGAGCTCCTGAGAAAGGATATAATGAGATAGAGACCAAAGTAGCAGACTTGAGAATTTAGTCCACCAGGCTCCTTGTCAAATAATTCAATCTAATTGCTATTCATGATTATTTCTTATATGAGTAAATTAAGACTATCCACAGGACTTCTGGGAGCTCTTTTATTCAAATTACACGATGTGGAAGAATGTTGCTGAGATATGAAAAGTACCAGAAAGAACTCAAGACACTGAGATAGAAAAGGGGAGCCAGCCCTAGTCTCTTTTGAACAGAAAGACTCTTTCTCCAGATCCTATAGTAAGCACATAACTTTGTTTGAGAATTTGTTTTCTAAAAGATCTAGTCTTCCAGTGTCCCATGCCCATCCCAGAAGATGCCAAAGTTAGGTCTACTGGTCTCAGTGCATGTAGCAAATGCAAATAGATCCATGTTCATCAAACTGCAGTAAACTAAAGTCCAAGTGAATTAAAAACCTCAACATAAAACCAGACACACTAAATCTGCTAGAAGTAAAACTGGGAAGAGCCTTGAACTCTAGTCACAGGAGACAATATCAAGCAAAAGCATATGAATGGAAGGTTGTAGAAAAAGGGAAATGCTCCTCCATTAATGGTAGGAATACAAACTTGTACAACCACTTTGGAAATGTATCTGATCCTTTCTCAGAAAATTGGCAATAGACAGATAACCTAAAGACCTATTTATACCACTCCTGGTCATATACCCAAAAGATGTTTCAAGGACATTTGCTCAACTATGTTCATAGAAGCTTTATTCTTAACGGTCCAAATCTGGAAACAACCTACATGTCTCTCAACTAAAGAATGGATACAGAAATTGTCGTATATTTACACAATTAACTACTACTCAGCTATTAAAAACAAGAAAATCATGAAAACTTCAGGTAAATGGATGGAACTAGAAAAGATCATACTGAGTGAAGTAACCAAAAACCAGAAAGAAATGCATGGTATATACTCACTTATAAGCGGGTATTAACTATATAATAAAGGAAAACCATACTACAATCCACAGACCTAAAGAAGCTAAGTAACACAAGGGAAGATGATTAATTCTCATTCAGAAGGGCAACTAAAATAGACACCAGAACCTGTTGAAGAAAAGCAACAGGATGGGAGACTATCATAAATATCCTCTGATAGAGCACCCAGCAGGGGATCAAAGCAGATGCTTACACTCACAGTCAAACGTTGGGAAGAGCGCAGGCAGTCTTACGGAATAATATAGGCATAGAAGTAGCTGGAGGAGACAGGAGCTCCACAAGGAGAACAACAAAGCCAACAAATCTGGGCACAGGGGGCAGGCAGAGACTGACACATCAGCCGAGGCCATGCATGGAAAGGAACCAAGACTCCCTGCTAAGATGTAGATGATAGTCTCCATGTGGGCTGCCTAGTAAAGGGAGCAGAGGCTGTCTCCAACATGAACTCTGATGCCTGCTCTTTGATCACTTTTCCCAGGCAGTGCAGCCTAGCCTGGCCACAGAGGAAGAAGATGCAGGCAGTCCTAATAAGACTTGATAGGCTGTGGTCAAATGGTAGGAGAACCATTGCTTCCGGTCTTTGAGTACTAGAAGAGAGGAATGAGTGGGAAGAGTGAGGAAGGATGGGACTGGAAGTAGACAAGGGAGGGAGTTATAATTAGGATATAAAGGAACATATTATAACAAATAATAAATAAAGCATATAGAACTAAAGTAAAATAAAAAGATTAAGAAATAAAATGATTTAATATTGTTTTATTTTATTTTTTAATTTTGCTGCTAATATATTCATGCATTTAAAGAAAATTCTCAGATACCTATCATTTGAATTTCAATCTGGTTGTATCCTCCGAAATCCACTACTTTTTCAAACCCCCTACCTTTGGCCTAGGCTCACCTCAAACTCAGTTTGAAGTCCTGATCTCTCTCAGCCCACAGTTCATGTCATATATGTTTGTTACTTGATCCTGAGGATTCATCCTTGCCATTATCACAATGTAGTCAGAGTAAAGTGACATCTCAATGGATATTCTTAGACTCTCCATTCATATGTTGGGTTGCTCTGGTCCTCCAAAGAGCAATCTTTAACCTGCAGTCCTATACCCCACATCAATGTCTGTTCATTCATGCCTTACCTGTCTATACTCTCCATTTATGTTTTGTCATCATTTTGGCCGTTTGTTCTTTGGAAGGGTGGTTGGTTTTCTGATAGTCTCATCAGTTTAGTATTTCCTTTAGTAAAGTACTAAAATCACATTTGGGAGTGGGGTTAGTTATTTACTATATATTTATACAAGGCACCAGACAGACATTGTCATAGTTTCAGAAAATGTGTACGTGAATACAAATCAGGAATTACTCAGGGTGCTTCCAAATGTAAAAGAAAGAAAAGTTGAGACCACAGATCATAAAATTAGTAAGAGACTATGGGAGTGTATTTTAGGATAAGGGGTTAGAACATAGGTTTATGAAGGGGGAAGGGAATAATGGAACATGTAGGGTTAAAAGGTGTGGGGAAAGATATTAGAGGGAATATGGGAAGTTACAATACTGTATATTCTTCCTAAAACATGCACATATATGCACATTGACAAAGTAGAAATAGACTTTCCCTATAATGTGGTACAATTTCTTCCCCAGATGCCATAAGTTATCAGATAAAATCTGAGTGTGCATTCCCTCTTTTCAGCTCATAGGTCAGTGTGGTCCCATAGATATATACACATGCACATTATAAGTCATTACCATTGCTTTCAGTTATCCTTTAGAACTTGATGGTAAAACCATATTGCTGAGGATTCCACATGCTTGAATCATAAGACATTAAGAAATTAAGCTGGCACCAACCTGGAAGCTGTTTCAATCTCATAATGCCATGATTTTAGCAGTATGCACATTGTTTTTTTTTTTTTTTTTTTTTTTTAAAAAAACGCATTTCTTAGTTCTGAAATGGCATCTTTTCCATAGAAATGGAATACCTTAGGAATTAGTTGATGAAAGTGGAAGATGTAAATACATGAGCTGAGCTTGAAGTCTTATGCAGCTATATGTGCCAACTTTGTGACATGACAGTTACAATGTACGTGGATACAAGCCTGCAGAATATATGTCAGGTTTTTCTTTCAGAAACCTGGCTATTCCTTCAAATATCCAGCTAAAAATAGGATAATATGTGCCTAGTCTCTGAGCAACACTCAGTACAAAGTATTTTCTTTGATCTCATAGCCTTATTGTTTTAAATTTTTTTATTTAACTTTTATTAATTATACTTTATTCCTTTTGTATCCCCCATAAGCCCCTCCCTCCTCCCCTCCTGTTACCACCCTCCCCCCCTTTCTGCATGCATGCCTCTCCCCAAGTCCACTGATAGGGGAGATCCTCCTCTCCTTCTTTCTGATTTTTTTTTCTGTTCTTCTCAATGCAGTTTATTCAGGAACCTTGAACAATCTTCTGACCCTGGGGAAAGCCAGGCCACAACTTAAATAGCCTCTGGGTAGCCAACCCCAGCGTGCCATGTGGGCAATGCAGATAGGTCCACATACATGGAAGCAAGCCAGATCCTCAGCCTTAGCCAAATAGGGGGTTGTTTGTGACAGAGAGCACTCACCATCGGGAAGGTGGAAGGTAGAAACGAGCTCCATCTTTAAGGCGCGGCATTACGCAGCTCTCTACAGTTCCCCCTTTTTGTTTTAGACGCATCAGGCAAGAGTAGAGGTCTGATCTCTGATATTAGAAATAAATTGGGACTTTGTACCAATGTTCATTTAGGTGTCATCCACCCAAAGAGCATCAGACCCGTCCAATACCTTTTTCTCAGAGGCGGGACCTGGGGCATCAACCCGCATGCAATCAGACATGCTCTTCTCTGGGTCCAAAGCGGCTGACCCTGAGTGTAGTGCTTAGCCTCGCATCCTGAGCATAACATTTTAGCTTTTTATGGTAGCCAACCATGCTTGGGGAGACTGTCCTGCTTCAATGGCTGTAAAAGCCTGAATGGTCATGGCTGCATTACACTGTTGTGAGACGCTAATCTTGTGCATACACCACAGGCAAACCAAGGAGACCAACACCAGAAGGCCTGCTAACACTACCATGCCCGCCCATTCCTTCAGATGATTCATGGCTGAAGCAATCCATGATGATAATCCTGTGGCTAGTCCTGCGTCCACTCTGGTAGAATTTGCCGTAACAATGGCCACTCTCAGCTGCTCCATCATAGTATTGAATTCTTCAGTCCAATTATCTAAAATATAGCTAGACAATTGTTTAGACAGATTTGCAGCACAGGAAAAATTCTCATATTGTATGCTAGTGACACAAAGTCCAACATACTTCCATTGACAGCCAAGTTGAGCGATTTGCCATAGGGTATCAATTTGCTCCTGCACGAGGTCAATCCTCTGTTTGAACACCATCAAGTCTCCTTTTAGTTGAGCATTAATTCCTTTTTTTACATCTAAAGGATGAGCTACATTGGCTAAAAGATTATTTAGGGTCTGAGCAGTCTGCACAGTATGACTCCTGGCTAATGCCGCGGCAGCCGCCAATGAGATGGCAGTAACAATGGCAGCTATAATTCCAAGTTCCCTTTTCTGTCTGAAGAGAGTCATAGCGTGAGGGGCATCAATGGGCACAGGCACCCAGGGAGGCATGCAAGTAACCAGGGCATACCTAAATTCACTAGCATTCTGGCATTGGGCAAAAAAGCAAGTATCATTACCACAATTACTTGGCTCTATCTGGCTAACAATGAATAAAAATGGGGGTTATAAACAAACAGGTGTGGACTTATAGGAAATATTATGAGAAGCCTTAACCCCCTCGTTGGAACGTCCTGCATCAGTTCTAGAACTAGCAGTGGTGGTGTCCGAAGTCTGAGTAGGTTCAGGAGACCATTGCCCCCAGGGGTGAGACGTGCTCCATGTAAATTGACTAACTCCATGTTTTCCTCCACTTTTGAAAGTCATTTAAGCTTCTTAAATTATCTTTTCTTTTTTTTTAATTTTTCATCAATTACACTTTATTCATTCTGCATCCCCCCATAAGCCCCTCCCTCCTCCCCTCCTGATCCCACCCTCCCTCCTCCCTCTGCATGCATGCCACTCCCCAAGTCCACTGATAGGGGAGGTTCTCCTCTCCTTTCTGATCTTAGTCCATCAGTTCACCTCAAAAGTGGCTGCATTGTCCTCTACTTTAAATCTCTCCACATTCTTGCTTAAGACTGTAAAGATAAATATTTCATGAATAGCAGCTATTTAAGGGAGGAGACTTTGAAAGAGAAGGTTTCTTTGAAGTGTAAGCATAGTCACTGGAATCTGGAAAGAGACATGGTGGGTTTATCAAGATGGGGTTACAGAGTTGACAAGCTTTTGAGCTTTTGATTGAAGATAAACATGAACTGGAAGGAGACAATCCAACAGGAAATGCAACTTTACAAATGGAGACACCTCTTGGGTGGTAGTTTTGTGTTTTATTTGATTTCCTCAGTTTTTTTTTTTTTCTGTTGACGATCCTCTTTTTTCAAATATATTGAAAGTTCCTTAACTTTACAGACTGAGGTAGAGAATCATTTAAATGCACTAACTAACTCTTTATTTAAAAAAGAGAGAGAGAATGATACTCAGTCAATATTTAGTGAAGGGGCAAATGCTTGCAGAGCATCCAGGAAGGTCTTCCAGGGCTGAGGCTTTCCTTTTAAGAGTCGTTCGGTTAAATCTCATTAAGCAACACCAGGACTTAAGTACAACCCTCACGGTGCAGAGAATTACTTTAGCAGAATTCCAAAGAGAAATGTCTCTTTATTTTACTCACATTAATTCCATCTCCTAGCAGGTAACTAAGCCCAAAAACCTAGTGGCATAGTGACATAGATTTTTTTCTTTTTTAATTTTTATTTTTTATATAAATTACAGTTTATTCATTTTGTATCCCAGCTGTAGTCCCCTCCCTCATTCTCTCCCAATCCCATCCTCCCTCCCTTATCTCCTCCCATTCCCCTCTCCAAGTCCCCTTCCATCTGACCCTAGCTTATCTAGTCTCATCAGAACTGACTGTATGGTCCTCCTCTGTGGCCTGGCAAGGCTGCTCCCCCATGCAGTGGAGGCAGTCAAAGAGCTAAGTGGCATAGTTTTTATTTTCAGCATTTTAATAATAAAGGCAAGCTGTGGGAAAAAAAAGAAAAAAAATTAAAATGTGGACAGACAGAAGAAAAGAAATCCAAAAAATTATTTTCATATAAAAAAGCGAATTTACTCACATTTTATGAAAAACTGCAAATAAGTATCCATTTAAAAGGGTATTCTAGTTCATGTTTACAAGCAGGTATGTATGACATGTAATAAAGCATATATATTTAAATAAGTAATTAAATTGCAAAATTATTCAATCCAGTTGAGGACTGAAAGAGGTTTTTAAAAATTGGGTTATTTGGGAGAATGGCAAGATGGCTTATCAGGAAAAGGAGCTTGTAAGCAAGCCAAATAAACTGAGTTCAGTATCTGAGGCCCTCATGATAAAAGAAGAGAACAGAATCCTGAAAGTCGTCCTCGGACCTCGACCACATTTATGCTGCAGCATTCGTGTGCCTCTACACACAAACACACACACACACACACACACACACACACACATACACACACACACACAAACAGACGAATGCACACACACACATGACCACATACACACATACACATGTGTGCTTACCCACACATACATATGCAAGCCTATATGAACTGTACTGAAATAAGTATACATTGAGATTATTTTGCATGCCCCATTTCACAAGGGAAAGCTGGTGAGTGTAAATAAAGATCTCATTTTTGGTTGGAGTTTATGACAGATCCCTGCAAGAGCAAAAGTGCTCTTACCCACTGAGCCACCTCTCTAGCCCCAAGATAATGATTCTTAAAATTATTCCCTTCCTAGTCATAGGGTTATTTGGTTTCACAGCACAGCTTGCACCAGCTACCTTAGCAGCAGCGAGACTTCTTGCTTTCAGTTGTGTGGAGTGCCAAGAGATGTAGTTTCTTTACATTCTCATCTCCTTTTGATAAAAATAAAATGAAGGGACAAAGCACTAGGATAGAAATTGATTATAAATGAATTATTTAAGAAAGGGCCATGAGTTAATTACATTTTTATGGTTAGAGTGTATAATATATTATGCCACAGAGGAATTTTTAGGTTAAAAATGATTCATGTTAACATATGATTTAATAGGCTAATGGAGTTATTTTTCTAACAGTAAGTATTAGATTAGAATAACTGTTATAGGCCATAAGTAACACATTTTTCTTCCAAAATGGTGTGTGATAGATGTGTTAGTTATAAGCACTGTGGAATGTCCTACCTTTACCCAATAGTAAATCTAAAACATGAGATTTAAATTAAAAAAAAAACCATAAAATTAGCCTTGTATGTTAGAATAAATTTGGTTCAATATTTGAAGCAAAGGTAAAGCTCCTCTTCTGTCCATCTGGGCTTTAATTAAACTGAATTATAGCAGATTTGATGAATGTTTCTTGGCACAATCTCTGAAGCCAAGACTCAAAGAGGCCATGGACTAGATTCCCACCCTTCCCTTTCATCTCTACTGAGAGAAGAAAGGGGTGAGGAGGAGTAAAAGCAGTGAGGTGGTGATGCAGAGGCAGGGGACTTTGTGTTCTTGAAGTGCCCTTCTGAAATTTAACACAGGAACAGGACGCATAGGAGAGATATATTTATAAAAGGAAGTAAGGGTAAAGGCCATGGGTACACTGTCTGTGGTCTTGGTGTTTTCATGAAGACAGCCTGGGTTCAGTCAGGCTTGTGCAGCAGTTACTATGGAGAGCACTTAGAGGCCATGAGGAAGTGATGCTCTGTGAACATATTAACAGCTGACAGAAGTTCTAGACATAACTTCACAAAGGATTATCTCTGTAAAGGTCATTCTGAAAGAAGCATTTACCACAGGCCTGACACAAATAAAACCTAACAGGAATATGTACAGTCCAGACACAGGCTAGTCTTTGAACATTCAAAGATGTTCTTTGTTGTGACACAAATCATATTTAAAAACAGAAGCACTCTGAGAAGATTTAATGTTAATTAATTGCTTGAGATGCAAAGAGCTGAACACAGGCCAGTCAACAACCCCTCGCATCGGTTACTTCCCACTCTGATGCTTTCTATTCTGCTTTCAGCTCCATCATCTCAAAAGATCCTTGCTGCTGTGAGTGCTGTGCTGCTCTGTGGCTGCAGGGCTGACTGTGTATCCTGTGTCCACCTTATACTTTACTACTGTTAGAATTATTGATTCAATATGAAGTAACACCTCCTCCTCCAATAGTCTTTATCTTGAAGCAGTCCAACTTGTGGACCTTGTGAGAGATGATGGAGTTAGAGGACAATAACTCTAACAGTGGACCAGCCTCCTGAGGAATTCATAGCAGAATGGACCAATAGAAGTGGGGGCATCTGGGAGAGTAGTTTAGAGGGATGTGCTGATGTAGGGTGTATGTACACATTAATAGAATACTGTTCTGCTTCACCACGCACAGGCCCAGAAATTGCTCATCCAAGAAGCATGGATTGAAATCTCTGAAACTGTGACAATAAATAAATATGTCCTCTTTAATTCTACTTCCTCAGATATTATGTCATGGTGAAAAGAAGGCTACTTAGGCAGTTGCCATCCCCATTCCATGTTTTCTATAAACTGTATGAGCGGTGGTACAAATTCAGTGCCAGCACAGGACCAGTCAAACAAATATCAGAAGACACGGCATTTCCAGGAGTGATTTAAGGAATTAAAACTGAATACAGTAGTGCATGGAAAAGACGCGAGAAAAAGTCCAACTTTCCCAATGAACAAATTGATAAAATATATTCCTTGTGTTTGTGAAGAACGACTGGAAGAAGAGCCTGAACATTAACTAACAGTAAAAGTGAGTGTACAGAGTTTGACTCTGACCCCGTGTCACCCCTGCAATTCTCGCTGAAGAACCATTCTCTACTAAAATATTCTTTACAGAAAGCAATATTGTTAGCCATGTTATTTTTCACAAGACATCTTATATAGGGTGGTGGTTTAAATGTGAATGGCCCCATAGGCTATAGATTTGAATAACTGGTCAACAGGGAGTGGCACTATTTGCCAAGGATGTGGCCTTGTTGGAGGAAGAGTGACTTTGGAGGAGGGGGTAGAGTTTCAAAAATCCTATTCCAACCCCAGAATCATTTTTTCCTTCAGTCTGCATGTCTGGATGTGGAACTCTCAGCACTTCCTCAGCACCAACTCTGCTACATGCTGCCTTGTTCCCTGATATAATGATAATGAAAACAGTAAGCAAGCCCCAACTAAACGTGTTCTCCTATAAGAGTTGGTGAGATCAAAGTATTTTTTCACAATAGTAGAATACTGACTAAGACATACATCAAATTCTTAGAAGTATAGATTATCAAGAGTCTACTTCTTTCTACCAAAAGAACACATCTATTTCATTGACGCATACCCCATTTGGGGCAAATAATTTCAATAGCCTTTTTACGGCTGTGGATAAAAACAATATTTGAGTTCTTCCTTTGAAACATAATACAGAAAATGTTATAACTTGAAGATGGACAATGAACACTATTTTCCCTTCTCACATCATGACTGTTCATCCATGGGAGTCATCCTTTATGGTTCACTGCTGAATCAGACACTTATCAGGCTGTTTTTACCAGTGTCATTTTCTCTAGAATCTGGTTGTGACTTTTTGATAAATCAAATCATTGGAAGATGAACTTAGATATTTAAACCAGAAAAATTTTATGAAGAGGCAATATGCATCTATTTTATATGTATATTTCTTTCCTCTGTCTATGAGGTATGAGATTTGGACAGCTAAAAGCTCTGAGTTCCCTCTCTCCTCCCTTGCCTTAATGTCTCACTCCTTCCTTTTGTTGTGTATAGACTACTGAGATCTTAAATACATGGTTTCATATTCTAAGTTACATCCAAACCAGAATCATTGGATTCTGAGACAAGATGTTCAGCTACTTTGTTTATTCAGTTTCCATCTTGGTGCTTATATATTATTGTTATTATTTATTTATTTATTTTTGGTGTGTGTCTAAAACCACAGGATCCATTAATGTAATGAGGCTCCATACTCTTTTTCCTTGGGAACCCTTAACTGTGAGCTTAGCTTTTCTTGAATTCAGTATTTTTCAAACAAAATCCAGTGAAGATTGTGATGCTTTTCTTGTGGAGCTAAAGACTTGCCACATACAGATATGGGTACTGAAGACAAAACTATAAACAGTATCAGAGTGTAGCAGGGAACCCTGCCCCATAAGCCCCTGGAACTCTCCTTAAACATAATAGACAGATCTATTTGCTTTAATTATCAAATGAATACATACAGTAGATTAAAAATTTGCAGTGCTATGATGAATAATTCAAAAAGAAATACAGTGAAGTAAAACCATAAATAAAGAATATATAAGCATTTATCAGATTTTAAAGATAAAATAAGGTGTTAGAAAGACAGTCCTCTTCCATAAAAGCAAAAATAATGGGACGATGTTTTTTACTTTGGGAAACTGTTCTTTAATTTATGTGGATGATGTGAATGAGTTGGTGATCTCTGATTTGCTGCTTTGGATTTGGTTCTACATAAAGAGAAATATTTACATAAAAATTTACATAGTAACACTAAGTTACTATGAAATAGGTTGTAACTTTCATTTCAGAAGAAATATGTTCTGGGTTTTAACTGCATGGAAATTATTTGAGACCAGGTAAAAACATATCCAAGTACAGCCCCCTCAGAAGATTGAATAAATGAATAATGGCTATTTTGATCTTTTAGCTTTCTGTGATAGGAAAACTACATGTAACATAATTATATCTAAATAATAACATTGAATAAGACAAGATATTAATTTTGTCTACTGGAAATCCTCAAAGAATTCAGTGTGTTTGCAAGAGGAGTCAGTGGAGATAGGGAGAGAATTCATCAGTCAAGATTATTTGCTGTTCTTTCAGACAACCAACATTTGCTTTCAGAAATCTATAACTGGTACTAGTTCTAGTTTAATGGATATGAAGACTCTTCTAGCATCCGTGGGCATCAAGACACACACACAAACACACACACTCACAGATACACATATACACACATCATTCTAATGCAAAAACACACACAAACAAATAAAAACACAGAATATCCAACAAGGGTGAAGCCATGTATAAATGGCAATAAAATAAATATGCATACAGAAAGAGATGGACCTGGGGCAGCAGGCATTTGCCTGGAACCTACAGGCTGATGACCAAGATGGACACTGCTTGGTTTTTCAGTATTTCCACATACGGGATGAAATTAACAAATATCAAATCCACTAACAAAAGGAGACTAACTCTATGATGCACTAGTAAACATTAGCTACTGATGGCATATGGACATTGCCTTCCAGGCTTAAGTCACCGTCCTCTAAAAAATTAAAATGTGTCACTTTAGCATTCCAGCAAGTGACCACAGATTAATAACAGCTTGATCAGACTGCCTGGTTTTCTATGCATTATTTTCTCCAGCATGTTGATTTTAATGCAGGTGGGAGATGGGGGAAAGTTGTGTTCATGTTATAATTCATCCTGTGGATAAATCTTAATGCTAATGTATTAGACAACTTGACCAGACTTTTAGTAGTACAACTCCTGTCTTTCATATATATTTCTTCTATGTCTCTTGAGCATCACTGTTAAATATTTCTCTATCATCTAGTTTCTGAGCTTTTGTGCAAATGTTAAGGTAATCAAATGCCATATTCTTTGGGACAAAGAATAAAAACATATATACCCCATGAATCTGTGCTAAGCACCCTCTTCTTGTTCCTCATCAAGTAATATGTATTCCAATCCCAAACATTGACTAAAATTACAGGCAAATTTATAAATTCCTTAGTGAATGTTAATTAATGAACCATTCACAATCTTCTAGGCTCTGATAAAAGATAATATCTCCAGAGTGGTTGTACAAGTTTACATTCCCACCAGCAATGGAGGAGGGTTCCCCTTTCTCCACAACCTCTCCAGCATGTGTTGTCACTTGAATTTTTTATCTTAGTCATTCTGATGGGTGTAAGGTGAAATCTCAGGGTCGTTTTGATTTGCATTTCCCTCATGACTAAGGATGTTGAACATTTCTTTGGGTGCTTTTTTGCCATTCGATATTTCTCTATAGAGAATTCTGTGTTTAGCTCTGTACTCCATTTTTTAATTGGATTACTTGCTTTGTTGCTGTTTAACATCTTTAGTTTTTTATATATACTGGATATTAGTCCTCTGTCAGATATAGGGTTGGTGAAGATCCTTTACCAATCTGTAGGCAGTCATTTTGTTCTGATGACAGTGTCCTTTGCTTTACAGAAGCTTTTCAGTTTCATGAGGTCCCATTTATTGATTGTTGCTCTTAGTGCTGTTAGTGTTCTGTTTAGGAAGTTGTCTCCTGTGCCAATGAGTTCTGGCGCTTTCTCAGACAACTAGGAATAGCGCTTCCTCAAGATCCAGCTATACCACTCCTAGGCATATACGCAAAAGAGGCTCAAGTACACAATAGGGACATTTGCTCAATCATGTTTGTAGCAGCTTTATTTGTAATAACCAGAAGCTGGAAACAGCCCAGATGCCCCTCAGTGGAGGAATAGATACAGAAATTGTGGTAGATCTGCACAATGAAATATTACTCAGCAATAAAAAACAAGGAAATCATGAAATTTGCAGGTAAATGGTGGGATTTGAAAAAGATCATCCTAGTGAGCTATCCCAGAAGCAGAAAGACACAAATGGTATATACTCACTCATATAGACATATAATATAGGATAAACCTATTAAAATCTGTACACCTAAAGAAACTAAGTAAGAGGGAGGACTCTTGCTAAAATGCTCAATTCCTATCCAGAAAGGCAAAGAGCCTGGACATCAGAAAAAGGAGAAAAGAGGGAACAAATCAGGAGCCTGACACAGAGGACCTCTGAAAGGCTTTGCCCTGCAGACTATCAATACCGATGCTGAGACTTAAGGGCAACCTTTGGGCAGAGTGCAGGGAATCTTATGAAAAAAGGAGGAAACAGTAAGAGCTGGAGAGGACAGGAACTCCACAAGGAGAGCAACAGAACCAAAAAATCTGAGCACAGGCATCTTTCCTGAGACTGATACTCCAACCAAGGACCATGCATGGAGATAACTTAGAACCCTTGCACAGATGTAGCATTTCAGTATCCAAGTAGGTTCCCTTGTAATAGGAACAGGGACTGTCTCTGACATGAACTGATTGGCCTGCTCTTTAATTACTTCCCTCTGAGTGGGAAGCAGCCTTACCAGGCCACAGAAGATGACAATGCAGCCATTCCTGATGAGACCTAATTGACTAGACTCAGAAGGAAGGAAAAGAAGACCTCCCCTATTAGTGGACTTGGGGAGGGGTATGCATACAGAGGGTGGAGGAAGGGAAGGATTGAAATAGGAGGAGGGAGGGAACCACAGGGGGGATACAAAGTGAATAAAGTGTAATTAATAAAGAATTAAAAATAATTAAAAAAGACAATATCTCAAGTCTCAAAATCTTTTGAAATTAGTGGAGGTATGATTATTTCTTATTCCTAAGTATATACCTGAGTTGTAACAGGGCAGTTGAAGAAGAATGACTTTCAAAAAAAAAAAAAAACTAAATAAAATAAATAAAAAAAACTAAATAGCCACAAGTTTCCCATAAGGAACTCACATTGAAACATGTCCGTAGTATAAGTATGAAATCAAGCAGGAGTTTGTTGTTTTACTTCCTTTACAATAACATACTTAACAATAATATACTTAATATACTGCAGTTTTGCAGAAGACACACTACACATGATTCTGTTTCTTCTGAGGGCATTTTGTACACAGAAATTAAGATCTTAGAACTCCATCAAGGGAAATAGGTAGTATAATTTCTTGGTTAATTATTTGCTGTAAATAGTGTTTATAATTTTACAGCGGCAGAAATTTGAGATGGATTTATTGGAGACCCTTAAAATGCACTTTCATTTCCATTTAGAATGCACCCTCTAAAAATTAAAATTAGCTTGGCAGTGCTGGCACATGCCTTTAATTGTAGCAACTGGGAGGCAGAGGCAGTAAGATCTCTGAGTTTGAGGCCAGCCCGGTCTACAGAGCAAGTTCTGGGACAAGCAGAGTTATACACAAAGAAACCATGTGTGGAAAACACACCCCCACCCCCACCCCCACATTTAAATCCTCCTTTTGTTTTAGGGACAGCAAGGCAAAGTCAGACCAAATGTAACATAGTCAATCCTTCCTGAAGAACATCCCATACTGAGGCACTTATTCAAGGAGTTTAGTCACCAGCTCATATTGATTTCTTCTGTAAATAAAAGTGTTTGGAATGAGGATGGATCAATCGCAGATCACTTTCAGCTTCCTGGCTTCGTGTTTCTTAAAATCCATTAAATTGCTTAATGAGAATTGATCTCTTTCTTCTCTGTATTAGTAGGTCTGGTGTGTTTGTGTTATGTAAAACTGTGGCTTTCAAATCAGAGTGAGTTACAGGATAAAGAGACTTTGATCTTTAAAAGCCCTCAAAGATTAATATGATTCCTTTTCAGTAGGATCGTAAGGGGAAGGACTAAAATGCACATTTATGCATTTATGCGTGTTTATGTGTGCATATGTTCATGCTATATAGGTTTGTGGATATATGTAAGAGCGAAGTATGTCTGTACATTCATGTGTATGTGTGTATGTGGGCATATATATTTGTATGTGTGTGCTTACATGAGTTAATTTTTTTAATGTTCAGTAGAAAAAGCACTCACAGTAATCCATTCTCAGACTCAGTTTTTTTTTTTTTTTTTTTTTTTATTTTTATTTCTGCCTGTGTAGCAAAAGCCTTTCGTGTAATACATGTTGACATAAAAGTTATGGGTTTTTTGGTTTTTTTTTTTCAGAGTCTCTGTGATGTTCTCAGGTCTGAAGTGATGATTTTCATGTGGCTTCCACCTGACACAATTGTGCCAGGCATCAATATATCACAGTGTGAAGTGAAGTGAAGTGAGAGCCACAACTCAGGCACATCCTGTGACTCAAGACTGTGCAGCTGACAAGAGATGATGTTGGGATCCAACTAATCCTCTCTGACTCAGGGGTCCAGCCGCAAGCATGAGAACGGGTCTGTACAAGGTCTCTGTTTATTTTTGTCACATAAAACATTTTATTTCTTAGGTCGTATCTTCCTGGATTATGTGACAGCATCAGCTTTCTATGTAGCTGTGGGAAACGTGTTAATGCATTACTATCATCTAATATCTGACAGCACATTTTCTGGTCATATGCAGAGCTTGCGCTTCATTATTCAACATCTTAGGCAGCAGGCCAGAATGTATCTGGATACATTTGCTCTGCCCTAATTGAGGCCTTGCCTAAAACTGTGTACACACAGTCTTAAGCCTATATTACTACCATCTTCATTAAAAAAAATCATCTATGGAAGGAGCATTGTGTCCAGATTTCTCCAGATTAGCTTCAGAACAAATGGTGCTGGAATCTGATTCTCAGCTGTTGAGATGCATCACCAATGGGAACAAAGTTTTCCTTATGACCCTGTAATTTACCCTGTCTTTCTATCCTGGCATTGTAATGCAGTTGTTTAATTAGAAAAAAAAAAAAAAAAAAGAACCAGAAGAAAGAAATCTCATTAAACAAATGGAATATGGAAAAGTTGCGTGAAGTAACACAAGATAAACTGATGCTCTCCCAGGGAGACTGAGAAAGAGGTAACTGGACCAGTCTCCAAATGTTTTGGTAAGTGATTCTGGATGAGCATTCTGCCTCACTTGTTATCTTCCTCCTCAAAAGTGGCCTCCTGGGTCACAGAGTCAGGTATTTTCCATCATGGAGAATGGACATTGTACGAACTACAATGTTGAGTTACAGTTCATCTGTCTCTCATGACTAGATTGTGAAGGTTTCGTCCATGAGATGGAGAACTCCAGAGGGATGAAAGAACTCCTGTCTGAGAGGCCTAGGCATCTCTATGCAGCCCAGGTTGGCTTTGAACCTGTGGTCATTCTCTTTCTTCTTCTCCTGTGCTGGGATTACAGAAGTGTGTCACCATGCAGGTTGCCATTCATTCACAGCTGAGAGAAATGACAGTTGAGTTGCAAGGTCTCTAAGCTGACAAGACTTGTGATGCAACTTTACTGGTGTTTCTCAGAAGGAAGGTACTGAGTTCTAGAAATACTGCTTTAATTCAGACACATTTTTCATTAGAAAGCCACAGTATAACAAGGAAACCACACAGGACTAGCACCCCAAAAGCTGTCTAGCTGCTCCTGCCAGGCGTGAAAAATCATCTAATACTTATAGATATTCCCTGATCAATAATGTACAGACAGTGTTCAACAACAGAGGCTCAGGCTATTCAAAACATGCCCACATAAGCACACAGCATATTCAACACACACACATGAGCACTCAGAATAATAAGCCAAATGTATCTGTGCTTTCTATATTATTTCACTTTATCTACAATTGAGGGAAAGCTGAATTACAGCTACCATTCTATGTTATATAATTTATAATTTATATAATTTACTAATTTGTTTTCATCCAAAATCCTGGTTAGCCAACTGTAGGCAGGAAGGTATGGGAAATGAAGCCACTTTTCACTCTTCAAAGCACTTCCTGCTGTTTTAAAACTTGTGGCTGTGGGCTGCCACAAAAACTGCTTTCTAATAGTGGAGAGTAACACACAAGGTAACAGGAAAAGTAGTGTGATAGGATGCAGCAGTTCCTGAAGCAGGTAGAAAGGTCAGAGAGAAGCTCCCAAATGGTGGCTTTCTGTAGTTCTCCCCACTGCAAACTGAATGACCTGGAAGAGCAGAAGAGAAAACAATGCTTCAAATTTGGGGTTTCTCATCTGGGGTTACTACATCCTTTGTCCTATATGTGCCCTACAGCTTATGAACAGCACAAAAGGGGTTAACATTTATTCTCCTTGTATTTAATATAGTTAAAACTGGGTGACTTTTACATCTTGGTTTTCTTTTGCTGTGAACCTACCAAAAGGCTACGTCCCGCACTTGCCTATTTTTTTTATTTTAAATGTAGTTTTATTTTATTTTTATTTGTAAATTTATTTTTTCTTTTTTTATTAATTATTTTATTAATTACACTTTATTAATTTTGTATCCCCCCATAAGCCTCTCCCTCCTCCCCTCCCGATCCCACCCTCCCTCCCATGTCTGCATGCGTGCCCCTCCCCAAGTCCCCTGATAGGGGAGGTTCTCCTCTCCTTTCTGATCTTAGTCTATCAGTTCTCCTCAAAACTGCATTGTCCTCTTCTGTAGCCTGGTAGGGCTGCTCCCCCCTCAGGGGGAGGTGATCAAAGAGCAGGCCAATCAGATTATGTCAGAGGCAGTCCCTGTTCCCATTACTATGTAACCCACTTGGACACAGACCTGCCATGGGCTACATCTGCGCAGGGGTTCCAGGTCATTTCCATGAATAGTCCTTGGTTGGAGTATGAGTCTCTGGGAAGTTCCATGTGTTCAAATTTTCTTGTTCTGTTGCTCTCCTTGTAGAGACCCCGTCCTCTCCAGCTCCCACTATTTCTCACTTCCTACACAAAATTCCATTTACTCTGCCCAAGAGTTGGCCATCAGGCTCAGCATCTGCTTTGACAGTCTGTAGGGCAGAAGCTTTCAGAGGCCCTCTGTGGTATGTTCCTAGTTTGTTTCCTGATTTCTTCTACTGGCTTTCAGAGGCCCTCTGTAGCAGGTTTCCAGGTTGTTTCCTATTTTCTTCTTCCTCTGATGTCCATCGTCCCCGCCCCTCAGGATGGGGATCAAAAACTCTAGCCAGGGTCCTCTCTCCTGCTGGGCCTCTCTAGATGCACAGATTCCGGTGGGTCCGTCCTACGTTGCATGTCTATATGAGTGAGCATATAACATGTGTGTCTTTTTGCTTCTGGGACAACTCACTCAGGATGATCCTTTCCAGGTCCCACCATTTACCTGCAAATTTCATGATTTCCTTGTTTTTCAATGCTGAGTAGTATTCCATTGTATAGATGTACCACAATTTCTGCATCCATTCCTCAGTTAAGGGGCATCTGAGTTGTTTCCAACTTCTGGCTATTACAAATAAAGCTGCTACAAACATGGTTGAGCAAATGTCCTTTTTGTGTACTTCAGCCTCTTTTGGATATATGCCCAGGAGTGGTATAGCTGGATCTTGAGGAAGCACTATTCCTAGCTGTCTGAGAAAGCACCAGATTGATTTCCAGAGTGGTTGTACAAGTTTACATTCCCACCAGCAGTGGAGAAGGGTTCCCCTTTCTCCACAACCTCTCCAGCATGTGTTGTCACTTGAGTTTTTGATCTTGGCCATTCTCATGGGTGTAAGGTGAAATCTCAGGGTTGTTTGATTTGCATTTCCCTAATGGCTAATGAGGTTGAGCATTTCTTTAAGTGCTTCTCTGCCATTCTATATTGCTCTGTTGAGAATTCTCTGTTTAGCTCTGTTCCCCATTTTTTAAGTGGATTACTTGGTTTGCTGCTTTTCAGCTTCTTTAGTTCTTTATATATACTGGATATGAGTCCTCTGTCAGATAAAGGGTTGGTGAAGATTCTTTCACAATCTGTAAGCAGTCGTTTTGTTTTGATGACAGTGTCCTTTGCTTTACAAAAGCTTTTCAGTTTCATGAGGTCCCATTTATTGATTTTTGCTTTTAGAGCCTGTGCTGTTGGTGTTCTGTTCAGGAAGATTTCTCCTGTACCAATGAGTTCTAGGGTATTCTCCACTTTTTTTTCTAGCCAATTTAATGTGTCTGGTTTTATGTTGAGGTCTTTTATCCACATGGACTTCAGTTTTGAGGAGGGTGATAAGTATGGATCTATTTGCATTTTTCTACATGTAGACATCCAGTTGGACCAGCACCATTTGTTAAAGATGCTATCTTTTTTCCATTGTATGGTTTTGGCATCTTTGTCAAAGATCAGGTGTCCATAAGTGTGTGGGTTTATTTCTGGGTCCTCTGTTCGTTCCATTGATCCACCATTCTGTTTCTATGCCACTACCATGCAGTTTTTAAAACTGTTGCTCTATAGTACAACTTAAGATCAGGGATAGAGATACCTCCAGCAGATCTTTTATTGTAGAGAATTATTTTAGCAATTCTGGGTTTCTTGTTATTCCAAATGAAGTTGAGAATTTTTCTTTCCAGATCTGTAAAGAATTGTGTTGGTAATTTGATGGGCATTGCATTGAATCTGTAGATTGCTTTTGGTAAAATGGCCATTTTTACTATGTTAATCTTTCCAAGCCATGAGCATGGGACATCTTTCCATCTTCTCATATCTTCTTCTAATTCTTTCTTCAGAGACTTGAAATTTTTTTCATGCAAGTCTTTGACTTCCTTGATTAGGGTTATTCCGAGGTACCTTATGTCATTCGTGGCTATTGTGAAGGGTGTTGTTTCCCTAATTTCGTTCTCAGCCCTTTTGTCTTTTGTATACAGGAGGGCTACTGATTTTTTTGAGTTAATTTTGTATCCGGCCACTTTGCTGAAGGTGTTTATCAGCTGTAGGAGTTCCCTGGTAGAGTTTTTGGGGTCACTCACGTATACTATCATATCATCTGCAAATAGTGATAATTTGACTTCTTCTTTTCCAATCTGTATCCCCTTGATCTCCTTCAACTGTCTTATTGCTCTAGCAAGGACTTCCAGGACTATGTTGAAGAGATATGGGGAGAGTAGGCAGCCTTGCCTTGTCCCTGATTTTAGTGGGATTGCTTTTAGTTTCTCTCCGTTCAGTTTGATGTTGGCTATAGGCTTGCTGTATATCACCTTTACTATGTTTAGATATGTGCCTTGTATCCCTGATCTCCCCAATACTTTAAACATGAATGGATGTTGGATTTTGTCAAATGCTTTTTCAGGATCTAGGGAGATTATCATGTGGTATTTTTTTCTTTCAGTTTGTTAATATGGTGGATCACATTGATGGATTTCCATATATTGAACCACCCCTGCATACCTGTGATGAAGCCTACTTGCTCATAATGGATAATATCTTTGATGTGTTCTTGGATTCAGTTTGCAAGTGTTTTATTAAGTATTTTTGCATCAATGTTCATAAGGAAGATTGGCCTGAATTTCTCTTTCTTTGTTGGGTCTTTGTGAAGTTTAGGTACCAAGGTTACTGTGGCTTCATAGAATGAGTTTAATAATGTTCATTTTGTTTCTATTTTGTGGAATAGTTTGAAGAGAATTGGTGTTAGCTCTTCTTTGAAGGTCTGGTAGAATTCTGCATTGAAGCCATCTGGTCCTGGGCTTTTTTTGGATGGGAGACTTTTGATGACCGCTTCTATTTCTTTGGGGGATATAGGACTATTTAGTTGATTTACCTGGTCCTGGTTCAGCTTTGGTAAGTCAAATCAATCAAGAAAATTTTCCATTTCATTTAGATTTTCAAATTTTGTGGCATATAGACTTTTAAAGTAAGTTGGATTTCCTCAGTGTCTGCAGTTATGTCCCCCTTTTCTTTCCTGATTTTGTTGATTTGGGTGGTGTCTCTCTGCCTTTTAGTTAGTTTGGCTAAGGGTTTGTCAATCTTGTTGATTTTCTCAAAGAACCAGCTCTTGGTTTCATTGATTCTTTGAATTGTTTTATTTGTTTCCAATTGATTGATTTCAGCCCTGAGTTTGATTATTTCCAGCTGTCTGCTCCTTCTTCGTTGTCTGCTTCTTCTTTTTCTAGGATTTTTAAGTGAGCCATTAAGTTGCTTGCATGAGCTGTCTCAAATTTCTTCTTGAAGGCACTTAGTACTATGAACTTTCCTCTTAGCACTGCTTTCATTGTGTCCCACAAGTTTGGGTATGTTGTGTCTTCATTTTAATTGATTTCTAGAAAGACTTTAATTTCTTTCTTTATTTCTTCCCTGACCCAGGTGTCATTTAGTACCAAGTTGTTCAGTTTCCAAGTGTGTGTAGGCTTTTTGCTATTTCTGTTATTGTTGAGGTCCAGCTTTATTCCATGGTGATCAGACAAGATACAAGGGATTATTTCAATCATCTTGCATCTGTTGAGTCCTTCTTTGCGACCAACTATATGATCTATTTTGGAGAAGTTCCATGAGGTGCTGAGAAGAAGGTACATTCTTTTGTGTTTGGGTGTAAAGTTCTGTAAATGTCTGTTAGGTCCATTTGATTCATGACCTCTGTCAGAGACATTGTTTAATTTCTGTTTTGTTGACCTGTCCTTTGTTGAGAGTGGGGAGTTGAAGTCTCCCACTATTAATATGTGGGGATCTATATGTAGTTTAAATTTTATCAATGTTTCTTTAACAAATGTGGGTGCTCTTGTATTTGGGGCATAGATGTTCAGGATTGTGATGTCTTCCTGGTGGAATTTTCCTTTGATGAGTATGTAGTATCCTTCCCCATCTCTTTTGATTAATTTTGGTTGAAAGTCTATTTTATCAGATATTAGAATGGCTACTCCTGCTTGCTTCTTGCATCCGTTTGCTTGGAAAGTTGTCTTCCAACCCCTTACCCTCAGGTAATGTCTATCTTTGTGTCTTAGGTGTGTTTCTTGTATGCAACAGATTGCTGGGTTTAGTTTACATATCCAGTCTGTTAATCTGTGTCTTTTTATTGGAGAGTTGAGTCCATTGATGTTGAGAGAGATTAATGACCAGTGGCTTTTAGATCCCTTGATTTTGATGTTGGCTGTAGTCATCAGGTTGTGTGCTTGGTTGCTTTTTGTTTTACTGTAGTAAGGTTATTTATTTCCTATGTTTTCTTGAAAGAAGCTATTTTTGGGGGGTTGTATTTTCCCTTCTAGTGTCTTCTGTAATGCTGGATTTGTTTGTAGGTATTGTTGAAATTTGTTTTTGTCATTGAATATCTTGTTTCCTCCGTCTATGAGGACTGAGAGTTGGGCGGAGCATAGTAGCCTGGGCAGACATCTGTGTTCTCTTAGGGTCTGCATGATATCCGTCCAGGCCCTTCTGGCTTTCATAGTCTCTGTTGAAAAGTCAGGTGTGATTATAATGGGTTTGCCATTATATGTTACTTGGCCTTTTTCCCTTGCAGCTTTTAGTATTTTTTCTTTGTTCTGTATACTTACTGTTTTGATTATTATGTGGCAGGAGGATTTTCTTTTCTGGTCAAATTCGTTGGGTGTTCTGTAGGCCTCATGTATTCTAATTGGCCTCTCCTTTAGCTTGGGGAAATTTTCTTCAATGATTTTGTTGAAAATATTTTCTGGGCCTTGGAGAAGGGAGTCTTCTTTTTCCTCTATACCTATTATTCTTAGGTTTTGTCTTTTCATATTGTCTTGGATTTCTTGGAAGGTCTGTGTCAGGAATTTTTTGGATTTAACATTTTCTTTGACAGATACATTGATTTCTTCCATTTTATCTTCTACACCTGAGATTCTTTCTTCCATCTCTTGTAGTCTGTTGGTTATGCTTACCTCTGTAGTTCCTGTTTTCTTCCCTAGATTCTTCCTCTCCATTATTTCCTCCATTTGTGTTTTCTTTAATTTTTCCAATTCTATCTTCAGGTCTTAAGTTGTTTTGTTTACTTCCTTCACCTGTCTGATTGTACTTTCCTGTTTTTCTTTTAGTTCCTTCAACTCTGTTTCTTTTATTTCATTCAGTGCTTTAAGCATTTCCTTTCTAAAGGCCATAAACTGTTTGGCTGCAGCTTCCTCTATTTCTTTATGGATGGTAATATTCTGTTTGAGTTTATCTTCCTCTATTTCTTTACATATCTTATTTGTTTCCTCTGTTATCATCTTCATGAGTATAATTGTTAGGTGTTCTTCTTGGATTTCAGTTATGCTGGGGTGTCCTGGGCTACTTGCCCCTGGGTAACTGGGTTCTGGAGATGCCATATTGCTCTGCCTTTTGTTGCCTGAGATTTTACGCTGGCCTCTACCCATTGTGCTATCTTAGGTGTTTGGGGTTATTTTCTGGTGGTTCCTGGGGATCCTGTGGTGGAGAGAATCCCCTTTGCAGAAAGCTGTTTTTTCCTGAAGGATGTCTTCTCAGCTTTTTGGGTATAGTCCCTGGATGGCTGGTGTTTTTTCAGGAGTTGCTGCTGCTCACTTCAGGGATAGAGACCTGAGTGATAACTGTGGTCTTTGTTAGCCAAGAGGGTTCTCCTCTCACCCAGGGAAGTCCTGAGGGCAGCTGCCCTGTTTATGGGTTTCTTGTTGTAAATTTAATGATCAGCTGCTGTGACCCAGTTGGACATCAGGCACGCAGCAACTGTTTGTGCCTGTGTCTGTAGCACAGCTGAGTGATAGCGGTTAGGCCCCGCCTGTCTTTGCTAGATTTTTTCCAGGGAAGGATTGGTGTTTTAAGTCAGTACAGTTTCCTTCCTTCCCTGTGGATTCTCTGGAGACAGGGACTCTTAGTCTCTTTTTTTTTTTTTTTTTTTTTTTTTTTTTTTTTTTTTTCCCTGTTGTGCACTGCTAGGTCTCTGTCAGCTGGCTGGCCGCAGAAACTGCCTGTGTCTGGAGCACAGCTGAGTGATGGCGGCTCAGTCTCTGCCTTTCCGGCCTTTGGGAACCTGGGTGTTTGCCTAAACTGGGTAATTTTCCCGAGACTTTTTCGGGGTGGGGGTGTCGGCTGAGTGCTCTGAGATCAGACCAGCCATTTCCCTCCCTGTGTGTTTGCACTGGACAGTGAAACTCATTTGCTGGTGCTCTGGTGCCCACAGTTCTATCTCAGGCAGTGAATCAGGTGCACAGGCAGGCAGGGCTCTGTGCTGGAGCTTGGATTCCTGGCTCTGGCTCTGGGTTGCCTCCTGGGGCGCCCATGGAACCCGAGTCTTTTCCAGGGGATGTCTGGGTGACCTAAGGTCGGTCCCAATCATTTCCTGCACTGTGGGGTTATCTCTCGACTGAAAATTCCAGTCTCTGATAGTGTGGTGCACAGGGTTCAGTCTGGGACCCTGACCAGAGACACTGGCTTGTGGCTCTGGGTTGGGGCTGGGGCTTGCGGCTGGCAGCCAAGTGTCTGGGAACTGGGATCTCTTCCGAGGTTTAGCCGGGTGAGTTAAAAGCTGATTGAATCCCCTCACCTGGGAAACACAATGACTGTATCCTCTCACCTGGGAAACACAATGACTGTGTTTTATGGCTGCGAGTTCTGATTGCTGGTCACTGTGCTGATCCTGCTGCTGTTGCTCAGAATGAGAATCCTCCCGGAGCCGCCATCTTGCCCCTCCCCCTTCACTTGCTTATTTTTTAACCACAGAAGAATAGACACAGTGAGAAAATTTTCTCTTCATACTTTTGCCCTCACTTGTAGTGGAGCATCAGGGAGAAGCTACAGGCTTGGGTGTGTCCAGTAGAGACTGAAAAGCGTTCTCACTAATACTTGAGAATAATTGAAATCAGTAATCTTCTTATTCTTGTCATTTGATTTTATTGTACTACAATTACATCACATGTGAGGCAAGACAGCTGTAATGTATATCTACCACGGTTTCAGGTATATTTCTGTGGTAGTATGAATAAAATGGATCCTAATAGGACTATAGGGACAGGCACTATTAGAAGGCATGACCTTGTTGAGGCAGGTGTGGCTTTGTTGGAGGAGGTGGGCTTTGAGGAATCAGAAACTCAAGTCAGTTCAGTTCCCTGCTGCCTGATGATCTGGATGCAGAATTCTCAGCTCCTTCTCCAACACAATGTCTGCCTGCATGCTTCTATGATTCTGGACATGACAATAATGGACTAAACCTCTGAAACGGTAAGCCAGTCCCAATTAAACATTTTTCTTTAAAAGAGTTGTTGTGCTCATGGTGTCTCTTCACAGCAATAGAAATTCTAAGACAGCTTCCATCATCAATCACTTCTTTCTCTCTCTATCTCTCTCTGTGTATCTATCTATCATCTATCTATATAGTCTATTTTTCAATGTACCTATCATCTGTCCATCTAAAAGAAATCTATCATGTATCTGTCTGCCATACCTTTCTCTATCATCATCATCATCACTGTCTAAACTGTAATCTATCCATATTTATTTATGTATGTCTAGCATGTGGCACTTTCTCAGACAACAAGGAATAGCGTTTCCTCAAGATCCAGCCATACCACTCCTAGGCATATATCCAAAAAAGGCTCAAGTACACAATTAAGGACATTTGCTCAACCATGTTTGTAGCAGCTTTATTTGTAATAGCCAGACGCTGGAAACAGCCCAGATGCCCCTCAACTGAAGAATGGATGCAGAAATTGTGGGACGTCTATACAATGGAATATTACTCAACAATGAAAAAATAAGGAAATCATGAAATTTGCAGGTAAATGGTGGAAACTGGAAAGGATCATCCTGAGTGAGCTGTCCCAGAAACAGAAAGACACACACAGTATATACTCACTCATATAGACATATAACATATGATAAACCTACTAAGATCTGTACATCTAAAGAAACTAATCAAGAGAGAGGACCCTGACTAAAGTGTTGAATCCCCATCCCGAATGGCAAAGAGAATGGACATCAGAAGAAGAAGAAAATAGGAAACAAGCTAGAAACCTGCCACAGAGGGCCTCTGAAAGGCTCTGCCCTGCAGACTTTCAAAGCAGATGCTGAGACTTATGGTCAACTGTTGGGCAGAGTGTATGGAATCTTATGTAAGAAATGGGAAATAGTAAGATCTGGAGAGGACAGGAACCCCACAAGGAGAGCAACAGAACCAGAAAATTTGAACACAGGGGTTTTCCCAGAGACTCATACTCCAACCAAGTACCAGGCATGGAGATAACCTAGAACCCTTGCACAGATGTAGCCCATGGCAGTTTAGTGTCCAAGTGGGTTACATAGTAATGGGAAGAGGGACTGCCTCTGACATAATCTGATTGGCCTGCTCTTTGATCAACCCCCCGAGGGGGAAGCAGCATTATCAGGCCACAGAAGATGACAATGCAGCCACTCCTGATGAGATCTAATAGACTAAGATCAGAAGGAAGCAGAGGAGGACCTCCCCTATCAGTGGACTTGGGGAGGGACATGTGAGAAGAATGGAAGGAAGGGTGGGGTTGGGAGAGGAGGAGGGAGGGGCTTATGGGGACATAGAAAGTGAATAAAGTATAATTAATAAAAGTAAAAAAAGAATTATTTATCTGTCATCTATCTATTCATACAGTATATTACAATCACTCCATAATCTATCATCTACATGTCTATCATCATTTATTACTATGACCCTATCTTCCACCTTTAAATCAATGTTGGGTGATGCTACCTTTTAAACCTTAAAGTGAATTTAGTAGGTTCAACAACTGAGATAAATTATCTGCATGTGAAATGGAAACAGGAAGTAAAGGATCAGCATTCCCAGCAATACTTAGTAACTACTTTCGATGTTTACATTAGGTTATGTCAGGACTACATGAATGGAAAATCAAAGACTGGAGGGCTTCTTCTTCCATCTCTATCATCTCTCTGAAGACAGTGACCAAAATCTGAGACACATCACCACTTGCTCATGCTGTGAGTGTCTGTGACTCAGTAGTTTTCACAACTTCACAGCTCCTGCTTTAGGTGACTGGCAATTTTAAGAAATATGATGCAGAAGACAAAGTCACAGGAGCCAAGAAGAGAAGGTGTTTCATTGTCACCTGCAGAAATGGCTGGCAAGGAAAAGAAAATACCAGAGGAGCTATGTTATCAGAGGGATTAACTTCTCAGATGCTCTTTGGGAAGCTGTACAGCTATTTAATAGACATTTAGCATCCTCTGTTTTTAAGCTTTTTATTTCAGAAGGCTTGAGTGAAAGTTGGAGATTATATTCCCCTTCTGCCTGTAAAAATGTGCCCCAATATCTTTTACAAAGCAGACATTTACTGTATCCTTTGGTCTGTATAATTCTGAAATTTAGGCTAAAGTAGCTAATTTTTTTTTCACTTTCAGTAAAGATTATCATAGAAGTCATTTTTTTTCTGCTTGCTTTTTTGCAAGACTGTTTATGTGATTCTTTGTAGATGTTTTTTGTGTGTTTGTCCTCAATTTCTCATATTTTTCTAGTACTCTTAAAATAAAATAATATTGGTTTTTCTAGTCATGTTTTCTTTGAAAGTATTTGCATCCTTCATACTAAATGATGCATCGAGTTTTAATAAAGAGATGAATGAAGTGAATTACCAACATAGATCATATAGAGAAACTTAGAATACATTATTGTATTAACAGAAATGTGCATAAAGGAAGACTCCTATTTCAAAACTCCCCGACCTTAAACTTGAAATTTAAAGTTAAATGCTTGTTAAGAATTCAGAAGTCTCTTTGCAGTTATGAAGGGTTTTATCCTAATCCTACGTTATTATCAAGTATGAGACATTGTTCTCGGTGGCAGATGAAAATAAAAACATAGAAACCAAGTATCAGAGCTTGCAACCTCAAGGATCCACCCACATCTGCAAGGAAACTAAGAACTTACTGAGCACCCGCAGGATATGTGGGTGGTTATCCAGTCTCAGCACTTGAGGTAATGATGCTGTGGGAAGCACAGGTGTCCTGGCACCTTCAAAGTGGATAAACTGTTGTTATTCCACCTGCTACCACCACTGAATTCGTACATTACTGCACTGGACTCCCAAAGTCTCCTTCTTTCTCGAGGTCATCCTGTAGTGTCTACAGCATCACATTCCACATTTCTAGGAAGCACATGCTATGTCAATAAAATAGCCTGAAGTCAGAGACTTCCCACAGTCAATGTTCTGTTCCCATTCCCTGGACTGACACATTCTGAATCAAGCCCAGTCTTGTTATGTTCTTCCTATTCAGGCTGGAGCCATCTCTGAGAGTACCATAGATACTTACGGTGCAATATCTAGGTAACTGCCCTTCATGCTGGGCTTAGTATTTGCCCAGATGAACTGACACTTTTACACCTGGTTTTAGTTCTAAAAGACATAGTGTGTGCAGCATGTGGGATCATGAGTTCACACTATCATCAGGAAGAGGAGACAGTCATTTTCTAGGAGTTGGACCCTTACGTAAGTGCAGAACAAAAGGAGTTCAAATCATACTTCCACAGAAATGCTTCTTTACTAGTTATTCAGGAGCATTTTCTCAATATTTTTGTTTGAACATAATAGAACATTATTTTATATTAATTCACATTTATCATATAAAGTTGATTTTCATGATTTCTGAAGTGTTATTGGATAATTTATATTTTTTGTGATTTGCCATTTGAAAATAAGACAAAATGAGAAGTGAATTGAGCTTACTGGTGACAGGAAAATGAACTACATGGTGGCATTTCAAAAACAATTTTAAATTATTTTAAGCACACCTAATAATCTCCACTATCAATAAAATTAAAAATGCATTTTGGAATGTGAAATTGCTTTACAAACCTTCCTGGGTGAGACAACATAAACTCTTGCCTTTTCTCAATTTATTTCAGGTTCTGAAAGTCAAGCCTTCACTTTGCAGGCTCCCAATATGCACAGAAAAAAAAAATGTGTACTGTAAAAAACAAAAACAAAAACAAAAAACACTATGAGCAGCAAATCCCAGCTATAGATATTGTTTTTACAGGATTTTATTTGTTCTGTAAATAGTTTTGAGTTTGTAACATATGTTTTAATACTTGTTCAGGATAACTAGTGACACAGTTCATACTGTGAGAGATATGCATAGTTCTTGATTACTCTGATCAAGGAAGTGGAAAATGGTTGAGAACTGGCTGTCCTCATTCACAGCTCACTTTTCAGAGTTGACTGGCAAGCCTGCAAGCTTAATGGCCTGGAAGAAGAAAGCATGCCTAATGGATCTTTTAAATTGCTCCTAGCTGCTAAAATAATACACACTGTTCTCAGAGACAGTGACCTTCTGAAGTAAAGCGAACCAGATATTCCACAATCACCACTAACAACAAAAGATGTAAAAGCTAAATACTAACCCCATTTCAGAGTGTCAGAGAAGTACAACAGGTGAGACCTCATTAGGAAAACAGACATGACATTTTGAAAAATACTCATTTGTTTTTAATTTTTAAATTGCAAGACAGTGTATTTACATGCCTATTATATAACTGCCATCTCAACAGAAAACAATCAGAATGATGCATTTCTTCTTCAGCTTCCATGACTTTTATCCTTTCATGTGTACTCCTATTTGTACATTTTGGAATTATGTGTATAAGTGTATAGACATGTATATATGTATAATATGTGAACTATAGGTATATGTGCATACATAATATATGTATATGTACATTGTGTGTGTGTGTGCTGGTCCCTAGATTTGACTTGTGAATGATAGAAGAGAATATGGATCTCCTGGAGCTGGAGTTGAGGCAGCTGTGACTGCTGGGAACTGAGTGTGTGTCCTCTGCAAGAGCAGAAGTTTGCTAAAGTGGCAGGCTGTCTGCTTACTATTCTGTTCACCCTTGTGCTTGGGTTCACCTCCCTATGCTTTGTTCCCCTTCTTCTTTCATTTTAGCTTGTCTATCTGTCTCTCATAGTCTGAAGTCTTTGCCTTCCTAACCTAAGACCTTTTTTAATTTCTGGGTTCCACATGTACTTCCAATTAAACATACCAATCTAAAAGTTCAATGGTGAGAACCACATGTGACTGAGAACATTTGTTTTGCTAGATCTGGGTTAATTTTCTATAGTATAATGTTTTTCAGCTCCTTATATTTACCTTTGAATTTTCTAATTTCATTTTTTTTTCTTTTCATCTGAATAAAATTTCATCATATCACATTCACTATCCATGTTTGATGGGCATATAGGCTAATCCTATGTCCTATCCATTATGAATAGAGCATATATGAACATGAATAAACACATGTCTCTGTGGTTGGAAATAAATTCCTTTGGTATATCCAGAAGTGACACAGTGGGGTCACACACTAGGTAGATCTATGTCTAGTTTTCTGTACTGCCTTTGAGTAGCTGTACCAATGTGCACTCCTACCAACTGTGGATGAGGATCTCCATTCCTCACATCTTCTCCAGCATTTCTTTTGTTTTAATAATCTTGGTACCACCCATATTTTTATAGGATATGGAGAAGTGAAGTTGTTACTTATTAGGAAGCTCATCTGTGCTGGCTAGCTTTCATGGCTATGGAAGGGGTCATGCAGCCTGCCAGGAGGAAAAGCCATCAAAGTCTCACATAAGCCGTGAGTCCAGGGAACTGCCATGATTCCCTGTGCAGTGCAGCCTGTGGTAGACCCATACAATCAATCCAGTGAAAACTCTAGCATGGTGGTGATGAGGCTCTTGAGTCTTCAACACTAACTGAGGCACTATGAAAACTTGATGGCTACTGGAGACTAAGGGACAGGTTTGCTTTTGCAGATATGTCCATGCTCCAGTGGAAGACCACACATGCTGGAATCTAAGGGGAACACAAATTGGACTCTATGAGTCACTTAATAAAAAGAAAAGATGTGAAACTGAAGGGTAGGAGTAGATCTCGAAGGAGTTACTGGATGGTGTGTGAGATATGGCTCCTGAGAGCTATGCTCAAATGGATGGTCCATATATCCAGGAGTATAAGGAGAGCATACATTGGACTCTATGAGTCATTTAATAAAAACCAAAGACATGAAACTTAGGAGCAGGAGATGATCTGGGAGGAGTTAATAGGAGGAGTGAGGGATTAATATGATTAAAAACTTAAATTCTCAACTTAATAAGAATATTTTTAAAAACTAAAATCAAATGTAAAAAGATAAATACCTTGTTTCACCTAAATAGTTATTTTAAGATATGAAAAAGTAGATATGTGTAGGAAAAAAATCATTGTGAAATAAGTAAGCATGATTTATTTTAAAAGCTAGAACATGGAATTTAGTGTGATACTTACATATATAAAATTCCAAAAGATGAGATATTCTATGAGAAAGTTACAGAAAATAGTAATTTAATCATTGTCATTTTGTCAGATAGAAACAAAGCATTTATCCTAATGTGCAGGTTTAAAGAAAATTTCTGTAGGGTGTTTGTGACTGTGGTCCATAAATCAGTTATTCCAATGCACAACTCTATAAACGACACATTTCTTTGAGTCATAGTTTATCTACTGTAGTCAAAGCAATTTCACAGTAAACTGAAAGACATCTTTGCTAGCACAGCTCTCTGAGAGTCAGAATGTTTCCAGGAGACATCATCCTTCACAGAGTATTATCACAGCTCCCAAGACTATGCAACATTCCAAAACCCCCGTAGCCACACAATACTGGAGCATGCTCCAGATAAATTCTAGGATGTTTAAAATGCTTTTTATAAAAATGTGAATGCTATGAGGTGGTTGGCAACATATTTGTGGAAGAAGAAATTGAGAAGAGGAGAGAGTAGAAGAGACAGAAAAGAGAAGACAGAAGGGTTATAGGAAATTTATCCATGGGAGACATTTTCGTACAAAAATTACAGGATTTCAACTCTTGGGAAATAGGCTGTGGATTTAAGAATATAATCTGTCAGAGAATGTTCCCAAGGGCTTCAGGCTACTGGCTGTATCCTAGCATGTTCATCTTCTTAAGCCTTTCTCTTAGTGCTTTCAGCAAGTGCCCATATTTTGATATGGTGAGCAGAAGCTTAACAGATAATAACACATACTGGCTGCATTTAATTTTTGAAAACTATCTGCATCTTAATTGACTCATAAAACAGAAAGTGTCAGTGAATAGCACACAAAATCATGGTAACATCTGTACAGCACAGCGAGGTCTACAGCATGGTAAAAACACAAAATGTAAATAGCTCATCTGTATTATTTAACAGGATTGAACCTAGGGCACTACCCACACTGCTGAGACATACCTTGAGCCCTACCTAGGTACCCCTTTTGTAACAGTGACATTTATATACAAAGGATGATTTACTTGAACAGATGTGTCTAAAAGGAATGGGGCCCTCAGAAAAGTTGGCATTATAAGTCAAGTATCAGCATTTTCTCTTCTGTTGGAGATAAAATGTGGCAGATTATTCAGTAACATTTACAGACATACTTTAAAGACATCAAGTTACTAGAAGCATACTGAAACAAGTCAGAATAGCAACCACTATTTAATTGATGTATCTCTAAGAAAAAATTCTGTGTTGGCTGAACTGCTAAGGAAAAGGTTGAAGGTATGCATGGAGCCAGACACAGGTTCTTTCCCCTTGAGACAGATAACAGCTTCTACTTAAAGGCTTGGAGGTATGTGAGGTGGATAGAAGAAAAGGTCCATCTTGCTAATGAGGATGTGGATGCTGTGATCTGAACACTAGAGTTTGTAGATGAATATTTACCTCAGCATTAACTCTGTAATGTCATTTCTGGAAAACTTTTCCTTGTTCTGTGTTCGAAAGTGCATTTTGATGAAAATTGTCACAATTTAAGTAGCTAACAACTTTTACTGTTTTGAAATGACTGTGCTGAACATACAAACTCACCTGCTTATGACCCCCTGCTTCAGAACAGCATGAAAATGAGAGTGGAAACATGGTGTCTCAGGAATTGTTGCACTCTCCATCCATCTTGGATCTGGGAAGCAACCATTTTCCCTTGCTTCTTCATTATTTCTGGTGCCATGAGATTTTTTTCTTCATACAATATTTGAGAAAGTTGAGGCTACAAATCCTGCATACCAAAAGTTTTAAATTTCATCACCAATATATCTATGTCTCTTTTGGTTTCATACTTTCTTTAAGTTGTTCTTTTTAATACTGTGAATGATCATGTTTACTGAATTTACTGAAGGCTACAAAATCTTTCTCTCCCTCTCTTGCTGTCTCTTTGTATGTGTTTATGTGTGTTTCTAGTGTACATAAAACAAATGTTCAATGAATTATTTGAAATATTACTCAATTAGACTATTTCTTCATCCACACTGTGATTAGCATTCACATGCATCTTCTCAGTAGCATCCCGTGGCTATTCTCAGTATTGCTGAATGTTATAATCCATCACTTTTTTTCTCACTTGGTTTTGTGTAGTTGTGACTTTTCACCTGCCCATGTTCATATGAGATATTTGTCTGTTTGTTAACCTCACCCAAACCTCAACACTCACATGAAGATGACTACGCAAAGTCAACATAGACTGTTTTTGCCATGAGAATTAATTAATTCTAAAAAACTTAATGTATTTAACTATTATGAATTGATAATATATCGACAAGTTGACTTTTCAAAGCAGAACTCATGTTATACTTTTGCATCATAGCTGGGTTCTAGTGATCTAATTTCTGAGCTATAGCATCTCAAAATGCACTTGGTAAGATTTCAACTACCTTTCTTGCTGGAGTTGATTTTACAGCTGCACATACATAGTACAGGATGGTCAGCAGTAATTTCCATTAGAGTGGCAGAGTGTGTGCCTGGATACATTGGAGCTGTACTCATGGACCAGCTTATGAACTACCTGCTTCTCAGGACACGCAGTGGCATCCTGTCCTAGGAGGATCATATCAGATGTTGGGCCCTTTCTTTGAATACTTGCAGTGAACTGGGAACAGGTCTATTTGTCGCTCAAGAACCATGGACTCAAGAGATTCATAGTTATTATATTTAATCATATTATTCCAGAACAGATAACCTAGAGATAAGGGAGAGGTGCAGTAGCCTGAGCATAATAGTCAGGGCATATGAGGAAATCCAATTGGAATTCTCTTTGACTTCTCTTTGGCAAAATGACATCATGACCGGAGTACAAAACTATAGCAAACATGCATTTATAAACTTTGGGCATATCAATGAAAATTTGGAGACAAAAAACCTTATAACCTATTATAATACAAGTATATTTCATCAAAGTAGAATAGAGAAATGACTGGATAATTTTTCAAAACCTTATATAAACTTTTCATGAAATTACTAATCTGTTATTGGCAATCAGTGAGTATGCAATGAACAGAATGTAAGAAAAGGGCACACAGATGTCCTTCATGACATTAATATTAACAAAATGTTTGCATTAATTTCACTTAATCACATTCATAATTTTAAAAAATGCAACACAAAAGACTCTTAATTTCTGTAAGAGCATAGAAATATCTATTCTTGTACTTTTACTCTGTTCGTTTACAAAAGAAAGCTCTGTGGTTTGTAAAGCTGCAGGTGCCATTGGTTTTCACATTCAAAGAGATCTGTGCTTTCAAATACTTCTTATTCACCATAGAGATGCTCCGTGTCCCATTACATGGTGACTTCACTATTTTGACTCTGATGTTCCTTCTTTCAAAATGAAGCATTCCTTCTGAGTTGAGTCTCAAAATTCAGCTTAGAGATTATCTGTAGCTGCACTGCTCTGTGCTGGTTGATATTCCTGTCTTGAGTTTCTCTACACATTCTCATATCTTAGACTTTCTTCACTAGCTTTCTAACTTCCTCAAAATAGAAACCGTGTAGTGGTATGAATGAGAATGTTCCCTATAGATTCAAAATCATGAACAACACAGCTTGTTGCGAAGCTTGGGTGGTTCTGATTAGTTAGGGCACAAAAAGATTATGTTACTGTTGCAGGCTTTAACAGGACAACGAGTTGTACCACTTCCTGGTTGTTCTCTCTACTTTGTGGTGCCTTTGAAGATGTGAGGTTTTAGCTTCCTAATCCTGCCACCATACTTACTGCTTCCTTCCATACCTTTCCCACCACACTGAACTCTTCTCCTTCTGGAGTCATGAGTCAGTATAAACCCTTCTTCCGTAAGGCAACATTGTTCATGGTATTTTATCTCATCACAGAAGTTAACAAATGCAGACCCTTGTTCTTATTTTCCATTTAAAGTCATTTAAATTTAACAGAAGCAATGAATTTGAGTTTTTGCTAACATGACAATATTGAAAAGAGAAAGCCTATTTTTGCTCCACCACCAATTTTACTTTGTATTTACCTAACATGGCAAACATGACTATTGATTAGGCAATGGTCTCTCTGACAGAGATGGAGACACTATAGCTGGAGTTGTAGAATGTGTTTCAAGTTGTTCATGAAGCTTATCACACACTTATTACTTATTATTTGCTCTATTCTAGAGACAGAAATTCTACAAGGGTAGAATTATTATGAGGATAGCTTTTTCTTATATACTAAGAAGCAGTATATTGAAAGTTAATGCTAATATCCAGAAAGTGGCAATGCAGGTTTGAATTTAAGCAGTTGCCACTCACTGTGGGCAAGCACCAGCAATGCCAGTAGAATGTATGAGTAAGCCTCACAGACATCTCATGCCTGGTGTGTCTGATATGTCAGGCAGAACCCTGCCCTCTGACAGCTCATTATAATAAACAGGGGAATTTGACACACTTGCAAGAAAATGTTGTTAGTAATAATAAAAAGCTGTCTCCACAGCACAACAAAAAGGTTGTTATTTTAAAACAGGAAAGGTATGTCATAGAAAGATTTTCATATTTACACTACTCATGTTGCTTTTTCACATTAAAGCAAGCCCAAGGAATAGCTATAGCATAGGGTTAACATTAATTTGAAAGAGAAATGCACTGTCTGAATGGTATAGAAAAAGAAATGGGAAGTGCATGGTAAATTAGTCATTAATGAAAAATGAAATGATAGCTCTCACTGTGTACATAAAAATAAGACAGCACCAACATTAATAAGAGGCACAGAACACAGGGAGATGCATACGACTCCTGTTAGTGTTGGAGACTTGACCATCATTCCAGTAACAAAGTCAGTCTTGCAGTTACAAAAACAACACAACAAAAATTAAGCAATATTTACCCACAAATCCAGCCTTACAGAAGATATTAGAAAAAAAATACAACCCAAGAAAGCTCACTACATTCAGGAAAACCCAGGAAATAAATAACCTCACTACAACAAAACTAAAAGTAACAAGAACACAAACACACTACCACAGCCAACATAAAAATAAAAGGATCTGAAAGCCACTGGTCATTAATCTCTGTCAACATCAAGAGACTCACTTCTCTGATAAAAAGACACAAGCTAACAGAATGGTTGTGTAAACAAGACCCAACAATTTGTTGCATACGAAAAGCACACCTGGGATATCCAAGATGGCAGCTCTGGGAGGACACTCTTTCTGACCAGCAGCACAGCAGGATCTGCACAGTGACCAGCAGATGAAACTCTGGGCCCTAAAACACCAGCGATTGTGTTTCCCAGGTGAGAGAAAACCCCAAGGTGTGGGATTCAATCACCTTCAGATCACCCAGCTAAACTGAGGAACAGTTCCCAGGTGCTCAGGCACCAGCCCAAAGCCATACCCCCTGGCTGGCTCTGATCACTCTCCCAGACTGAAGTGTGGGCCCCACAACACCAGAGACTGAAATTTCCAGTCAAGAGAAAACCTCACAGTGCAGAATGCAGGAAGTGATGGGAACGACCTTATGTCACACAGACACTCCCTGGAAAAAGACCCTGGTCCGGGGGATGCCCAGGTGCCAGCCCAAAGTGGGGTGCTTAGTTGCTAGCACAGAGTCCTGCCTGCATGCCTGATTCACCATCCCAGAGAGAACTGAGGGTCTTAGGGCACCAAAGACTGAGCTTCTCTGTCAGGTGGAAGCCCACCAGTTGCCCAGTTGACAGCAAGGCAGAACCACTCGCCTGTGCCTGCTTGCTTTACTCGCTATCCCAGGTGGACTTGCAGACCCCCAAAACCCACAAACTTAGGGAAAACATTGGTTCCAACCCTCAGGACACCCAGCTCCAAAAAACTTTCTGGGTTCCCACAGGGGCTAAGCTCTTGCTTTCTACTGCACACTTGAGTGCTGTGCTCACCTGCCATTTATTACAGCTAGGATCCTGGGGCACACCACTCCAAACTCAGACCTACAAAAGCCAGAGAGCCATTGAAGCAGCCCTCAGATACTGCTCCAAGTTGCAACAAGTTATACCTCTAGCTAAACTGCCGAAACCACAGGACTCCTTGGTACTTCATGAGGGCTGCACCCAGCGAGGACAGCTTAACAACAGCAGCTGCAGCTCACTAAATTCAGAGTAAGAAACCCAGCAGCAGAACAACTGTCTCCAGGACTTCTCTTGATGAGAAGAAAACCTTCCTGAACACCACAGTAACCACACTGGACCATATGCCTGAAGTGAACTGTGACAATTCCTGAGAAGCACCAGGATTCAGTTGGCCATACTCAAAAAGCTGGGGAGATCTCCTTTAGAACCCTGCCAAGGGGATTCTCCCATGCCAGGACTCCAGCAGGCACCAGAAATTAACAGACAACACCGAAACAGAAAGATGGGTAGAGGCCAGCATAAAAGTACAACCAACAAAAGGCAAAGCACTGTGGCATCTCCAAAACCCAGGTATTCAGGGGCAAGTAACCCTGGACATCCTAACACAAGTGAAATTTGAGAAAATGACCTTACTTCTATGCTTATGAAGAGGTTATTGGAGGAAAGAAATAAAATGTGTACAGTATTAGAGGAAGATAAAATCAGATTATGGCCATCCATAAAGAAATACAGAAAGATGCAGCCAAACAGTTTGTGGTTTTCAGAGAAGAAATCACTGAAAGAAATAAAAGAAACAGAGGAATGTTGAAACAAACAGGTGAATTGAAGGAAAAACAGGAAAATACAGTCAAACAGGTGAAGGAAATCAAAAAAACAGCTCAAGATGTGAAGATAGAATTAGAAAAATTAACACACAAACAAGATCATGGAGAGGGAGAATTTAGGAAAGAAAACAGGAACTACAGAGGTAAGTATAACCAACAGACTACAAGAGATGGAAGAAAGAATCTCAGGTGTGGAAGATACAATGAAGGAAAATGATGTATCTATCAAAGAAAATAATAAATCTAAAAAATTCCTGACAAAAACAATCCAAGAAGTCCAAGACAACATGAAAAGACAAAACCTAAGAATAATAGGAATAGAGGAAAAAGAAGATTCCCTCCTCCTAGGTCCAGAAAATGTTTTCAACAAAATCATAGAAGAAAATTTCCCCAACTTAAAGGAGAGGCGCATAAGAATAGAAGAGGCCTAGAGAACACCTAATAAATTAGACCAGAAAAGAAAATCCTCCTGCCACATAATAATCAAAACAGTAAGTATACAGAACAAAGAAAAATTACTAAAAGCTGCAACTCCTTTTTCACAGATTAAAATAAGAGAAATATAAAAAAATGGCTGCCTTTAGCCTCTGTGCAAATTAAAGTAGAAATCAGTTCTAGAAAGACAAACAGAAAATCTGGAATTGCCAGAGAGTCAATAGCACCTGGTATGTAACAAATGGGTCATAGCAGACTCCAGGGAGAACTCTAAAACATTTTGATGTAATTCTGATGGAAGGAAAACACAATCTATCATCATTTTCACTAAATCTATACATGCATTAATAAGGCTGAGATACATACTATAGTGTTTAGGCTAAAAGGACAAAATACATTTATTTAATTGTTGAAGTTTGATTTTCATCTTCAGCTATTTCATCAAATTCTATCTTTTAATTTCTGTGTTTTCCCAACACCTGGCTAGCACCTGACACTGGAAATTAAATTAGGAAGAAATCATCAGTGTGTCTGACTTCATAGATTCTTTTTTTTTAAATATAAAAGTAAGGTAAATAAATCTTTGGAAGAAGGTTTAATGTTTCACAATGGGAATCTCCTTAAGAGGAAGAGGAACATGAGTAAAGAATATCATTTTTTAATGAAACTGAAAGCACTTAGTGAAAGTTGAGAAAAAGAATAGCAAGAAAAAATGGCATTTTTCTTTAAGATTTATCTTTATTTTAAATTATTCATATGATATGTATGTGGTGTGTGTGAGAGAGAGAGTGTGTGTGTGCAAGTGTGTGGTCATGCAATACACATGAGTACAGGTGCCAAGTCAGGCAAGAAGATGTCATCAAATGAGTTACAAGGAAAATGTGAGCTATTAAAAGTGGGTGGTGGAAACGAAACTGTGTCCTCTGGAGTAGTGCACACTCTGAACCATGGAGCCATTTGTACAGCTCCCAAATGATGTTTAAATAGACCATTCTTAGGATAAAATTCATCAGAGAGAAAGAGGCTGTGCAGAAAAGGGTCCGGTTACATCTTTTTTTGCAAATATAAATGTGTACGAGAGATGAAAGCCAGTGTGAAGACAGATGTTAAAAAGTACCCTATAGGAACACTGACTGAATACCTGGTATGAAATCCCATGGTGCATGTGCATAAAGATAAGGTGGTACTAAGTTGCCACTGGCCTCATTTTATAATCATCTGTGATAGCTGATTTGAATATCAGTTTGGCTTTTCTAAAATCAGCCGGCAATCTTTTGGGCACACTTGTCAGGGATCATCTTAACAAGATTAAATTGAAACATGAAGAGCCATGTACTGCAGGCAGCACAGTTCCATGTGCTAAGGTGTCAGACTCAATAAAAACAAAAACCCGGGAGGAGGGGCAAGATGGCGGCACCAGGAGGACTCATTCTGAGCAGCAGCAGCAGGATCAGCACAGTGACCAGTAATCAGAACTCGCGGCCATAAAACAGTCATTGTGTTTCCCAGGTGAGAGGATACCCCACGGTGGGGGATTCAATCAGCTTTTAACTCACCCATCTAAACCGAGGAAGAGATCCCGGTTCCGCCAGACGCTTGGCTGCCAGCCGCCAGCCCTAGCCCCAGCCCAGAGCCACAAGCCAGTGTCTCTGGTCAGGGTCCCAGACTGAACTTTGAGCACCACACTATCAGAGACTGGAATTTTCAGTTGAGAGATAACCCCAGGGTACAGGAAATGACTGGGACCGGCCTTCGGTCACCCAAACATCCCCTGGAAAAGACTCGGGTTCCACGGGCACCCCAGGAGCCAGTCCGGAGCCAGAGCCGGGGACCCAGGTTCCGGCACAGAGCCCTGCCTGCCTGGGCACCCAACTTGCCGCCTGAGATAGAACTGTGGGCACCAGGGCACCAGCGAATGAGTTTCACTGTCCTGTGCAAACACACTGGGAGGAAAATGGATAGTCTGATCTCAGAGAACTCAGCGGACACTCCCAGCCTGAAAAGGCTCCTGGAAAATTACCCAGCTTAGGGAGGCATCCAGGCTCCCAAAGGCTGCAAAGGCAGATACAGGCAGTTTCTGCACACCAGACAGCTGGCAGAGACTGAGCCCCCAGCACTCAGCTGTGCTCCAGGCACAGGCAGTTTCTGCGGCCAGCCAGCTGGCGGGCACTGAGCAGTGTGCACCAGGGCAAAAAAAGACACTGGGAGTCCATGTCTCCAGAGAATCCACAGGGAAGGAAGGAAACTGTACTGACATAAATCATCAAATCCTTCCCTAGAAAAAGTCTAGCAGACTAGTGGGGCCGAGGCGCCAGCACTCAGCTGTGCTCCAGACACAGGCACAAACAGTTGAGGCACGCCTGATGTCCAAATGGGTCACAGCAACTGATCATTAAATTTACAACAAGAAACCCAGAAACAGGGCAGCTGCCCTCAGGACTTCCCTGGGTGAGAGGAGAACCCTCTCGACTAACAAAGACCACAGTTACCACTCAGGTCTATATCCCTGAGGTGAGCAACTCCTGAAAAAACACCAGCCATCCAGGGACTATACCCAAAAAGCCGAGAAGACATCCTTCAGGAAAAAACAGCTTTCTGCAAAGGGGATTCTCTCCACCACAGGATCCCCAGGAACCACCAGAAAATAACCCCAAATACCTAAGATAGCACAATGGGTAGAGGCCAGCGTAAAAGCTCAAGCAATAAAAGAAAGAGCAATATGGCATCTCCAGAACCCAGTTACCCAGGGGCAAGTAGCCCTGGACACCCCAGCATAACTGAAATCCAAGAAGATGACCTAACAACTTTGCTCATGAAGATGATAACGGAGGAAACAAATAAGATACGTAAAGACATAGAGGAAGATAAACTCAAACAGAATATTGCCATCCGTAAAGAAATAGAGGAAGCTGCAGCCAAACACTTTATGGCCATTAGAAAAGAAATGCTTAAAGCACTGAATGAAAAGAAGAAACAGAACTGAAGGAATTAAAAGAAAAACAGGAAAGTACAAGCAGACAGATGAAGGAAGTAAACAAAACAACTCAAGACCTGAAGATGGAATTGGAAAAATTAAAGAAAACACAAATGGAAGAAATAATAGAAAGGAAGAATCTAGGGAAGAAAACAGGAACTACAGAGGTAAGCATAACCAACAGACTACAAGAGATGGAAGAAAGAATCTCAGGTGTAGAAGATACAATGGAAGAAATCGATGTATCTGTCAAAGAAAATGCTAAATCCGAAAAATTCCTGTCACAGACCGTCCAAGAAATGCAAGACAATATGAAAAGACAAAACCTAAGAATAATAGGTATAGAGGAAAAAGAAGACTCCCTTCTCCAAGGCCCAGAAAATATTTTCAACAAAATCATTGAAGAAAATTTCCCCAAGCTAAAGGAGAGGCCAATTAGAATACATGAGGCCTACAGAACACCCAACGAATTTGACCAGAAAAGAAAATCCTCCTGCCACATAATAATCAAAACAGTAAGTATACAGAACAAAGAAAAAATACTAAAAGCTGCAAGAGAAAAAGGCCAAGTAACATATAATGGCAAACCCATTAGAATCACACCTGACTTTTCAACAGAGACTATGAAAGCCAGAAGGGCCTGGACGGATATCATGCAGACCCTAAGAGAACACAGATGTCAGCCCAGGCTACTATACCCTGCAAAACTCTCAGTCCTCATAGATGAAGAAAACAAGATATTCAATGACAAAAACAAATTTCAACAATACCTACAAACAAATCCAGCATTACAGAAGACACTAGAAGGGAAAATACAACCCAGGAAAACTAGCTACATCCAAGAAAACACAGGAAATAAATAACCTCACTCCAGTAAAACAAAAAGCAACCAAGCACACATCATGATGACCACAGCCAACATCAAAATCAAGGCATCTAACAGCCACTGGTCATTAATCTCTCTCAACATCAATGGACTCAACTCTCCAATAAAAAGACACAGATTAACAGACTGGATACGTAAACAAAACCCAGCAATCTGTTGCATACAAGAAACACACCTAAGACACAAAGATAGAGATTACCTGAGGGTAAAGGGTTGGAAGACGACTTTCCAAGCAAACAGACCCAAGAAGCAAGCAGGAGTAGCCATTCTAATATCTGATAAAATAGACTTTTAGCCAAAATTAATAAAAAGATATGGGGAAGGACACTTCATACTCATCAAGGGAAAATTCCACCAGGAAGACATCACAATCCTGAACATCTATGCCCCAAATACAAGGGCACCCACATTTGTGAAAGAAACATTGATAAAATTTAAAGCACATATGGATCCCCACACATTAATAGTGGGGGACTTCAACATCCCACTCTCAACAAAGGACAGGTCAACAAAACAGAAATTAAACAAAGAAACAATGTCTCTGACAGAGGTCATGAATCGAATGGACCTAACAGACATTTACAGAACTTTACACCCAAACACAAAAGAATTTACCTTCTTCTCAGCACCTCATGGAACCTTCTCCAAAATAGACCATATAGTGGGTCACAAAGCAAGCCTCAACAGATACAAGAAGATTGAAATAATCCCATGTATCTTGTCTGATCACCACAGAATAAAGCTGGACCTCAACAATAACAGAAATAACAGAAAGCCTACACACACATGGAAACTGAACAACTTGTTAATAAATGACAGCTGGGCCAGGGAAGAAATAAAGAAAGAAATTAAAGTCTTTCTAGAAATCAATGAAAATGAAGACACAACATACCCAAACTTGTGGGACACAATGAAAGCAGTGCTAAGAGGAAAGTTCATAGTACTAAGTGCCTTCAAGAAGAAATTTGAGACAGCTCATTCAAGCACCCTAATGGCTCACTTAAAAACCCTAGAAAAAGAAGAAGCAGACACACCAAGAAGGAGCAGACAGCTGGAAATAATCAAACTGAGGGCTGAAATCAATCAATTGGAAACAAATAAAACAATTCAAAGAATCAATGAAACCAAGAGCTGGTACTTTGAGAAAATCAACAAGATAGACAAACCCTTACTTAGCCAAGCTAACTAAAAGGCAGAGAGATACCACCCAAATCAACAAAATCAGAAATGAAACGGGGGATATAACTACAGACACTGAGGAAATCCAAACAATCATTAGGACTTACTTCAAAAGTCTATATGCCACAAAATTTGAAAAGCTAAATAAAATGGAAAATTTTCTTGATTGATTTGACTTACCAAAGCTGAACCAGGACCAGGTAAATCAACTAAATAGTCCTATATCCCCCAAAGAAATAGAAGCGGTCATTAAAAGTCTCCCATCCAAAAAAAGCTCAGGACCAGGTGGCTTCAGCCCAGAATTCTACCAGACCTTCAAAGAAGAACTAACACAAATTCTCTTCAAACTATTCCAAAAATAGAAACAGAAGAGACATTACCAAACTCATTCTATGAAGCCACAGTCACCTTGGTACCTAAACCTCACAAAGATTCAACAAAGATAGAGAATTTCCGGCAATCTCCCTTATGAACATTGATGCAAAAATACTTAATAAAATACTTGCAAACCGAATCCAAGAACACATCAAAGATATTATCCACTATGACCAAGTAGGCTTCATCCCAGGTATGCAGGGGTGGTTCAATATCTGGAAATCCATCAATGTGATCCACCATATTAACAAATTGAAAGAAAAAAACCACATGATAATCTCCCTAGATGCTGAAAAAGCATTCGAAAAAATCCAACATCTATTCATGTTCAAAGTATTGGAGAGATCAGAGATACAAGGCACATATCTAAATATAGTAAAGGTGATATACAGCAAGCCTATAGCCAATATCAAACTTAAAGCAATCACACTGAAATCAGAGACAAGACAAGGCTGCCCACTCTCTCCATATCTCTTCAACATAGTGCTGGAAGTCCTTGCTAGAGCCATAAGACAGTTGAAGGAGATCAAGGGGATATAAATTGGAAAGGAAGAAGTCAAATTATCACTATTTGCAGATGATATGATAGTGTACGTGAGTGACCCCAAAAACTCTACCAGGGAACTCCTACAGCTGATAAACACCTTCAGCAAAGTGGCTGGATACAAAATTAACTCAAAAAAATCAGTAGCCCTCCTGTATACAAAAGAGGAAAGGGCTGAGAAAGAAATTAGGGAAACAACACCCTTCACAATAGCCACAAATAACATAAGGTACCTCGGAGTAACCCTAACCAAGGAAGTCAAAGACTTGTATGAAAAAAATTTCAAATCTCTGAAGAAAGAATTACAAGAAGATATGAGAAGATGGAAAGATCTCCCATGCTCATGGCTTGGAAAGATTAACATAGTAAAAATGGCAGTCTTACCAAAAGCAATCTACAGATTCAATGCAATGCCCATCAAATTACCAACACAATTCTTTACAGACCTGGAAAGAAAAATTCTCAACTTCATATGGAATAACAAGAAACCCAGAATTGCTAAAACAATCCTCTACAATAAAAGATAATCTGGAGGTATCTCCATCCCTGATCTTAAGTTGCACTATAGAGCAACAGTTTTAAAAACTGCATGGTACTGGCATAGAAACAGAATGGTGGATCAATGGAACTGAACAGAGGACTCAGAAATAAACCCACACACTTATGGACACCTGATCTTTGACAAAGATGCCAAAACCATACAATGGAAAAAAGATAGCATCTTCAAGAAATGGTGCTGGTCCAACTGGATGTCTACATGTAGAAAAATGAAAATAGATCCATACTTATCACCCTGCACAAAACTGAAGTCTAAGTGGATCAAAGACCTCAACATAAAACCAGACACATTAAATTGGCTTGAAAAAAAAAGTGGGTAATACCCTAGAACTCATTGGTACAGGAGAAAACTTCCTGAAGAGAACACCAGCAGCACAGGCTCTAAGAGCAACAATCAATAAATGGGACCTCATGAAACTGAAAAGCTTCTGTAAAGCAAAGGACACCGTCATCAAAACAAAGCGACCGCCTACAGATTGGGAAAGAATCTTCACCAACCCTTTATCTGACAGAGGACTCATATCCAGTATATATAAAGAACTAAAGAAGCTGAAAAGCAGCAAACCAATTAATCCACTTAAAAAAATGGGGAACAGAGCTAAACAGAGAATTCTCTGTAGAGGAATACCGAATGGCAGAGAATCACTTAAAGAAATGCTGAACCTCACTAGCCATTAGGGAAATGCAAATCAAACAACCCTGAGATTTCACCTTACACCCATGAGAATGGCCAAGATCAAAAACTCAAGTGACAACACATGCTGGAGAGGTTGTGGAGAAAGGGGAACCCTTCTCCACTGCTGGTGGGAATGTAAACTTGTACAACCACTCTGGAAATCAATCTGGCACTTTCTCAGACAACTAGAAATAGCGCTTCCTCAAGATCCAGCCATACCACTCCTGGGCATATATCCAAAAGAGGCTCAAGTACACAAAAAGGACATTTGCTCAACCATGTCTGTAACAGCTTTATTTGTAATAGCCAGAAGCTGGAAACAACCCAGATGCCCCTCAACTGAAGAATGGATGCAGAAATTGTGGTACATCTACACAATGGAATATTACTCAGCAATGAAAAATAAGGAAATCATGAAATTTGCAGGTAAATGGTGGGACCTGGAAAGGATCATCCTGAGTGAGTTGTCCCAGAAGCAAAAAGACACACATGGTATCTACTCACTCATATAGACATACAACATAGGACAAACCCACTAAAACCTGTGCATCTAAAGAAACTAAGCAAGAGAGAGGACCCTGACTAAAATGTCCAATCCCCATCCGGAAAGGCAAAGAGGATGGACATCAGAAGAAGAAGAAAACAGGAAACCACCTAGGAACCTACCACAGAGGGCCTCTCAAAGCCTCTGCCCTACAGACTATCAATGCAGATGCTGAGCCTGATGGCAGAGTGAATGGAATTTTAGGTAAGAACTGGGAAATAGTAAGAGCTGGAGAGGATAGGGTCTCCACAAGGAGAGCAACAGAACAAGAAAATGTGAACCCAGGGAACTTCCCAGAGACTCATACTCCAACCAAGGACTATTCATAGAGATAACCCAGAACCCCTGCACAGATGTAGCCCAGGGCAGTTCAGAGTACAGTTGGGTTACCTAGTAATGTGAAGAGGGACTGCCTCTGACATGAACTGACTGGCCTGCTCTTCGATCACCTCCCCCTGGAGGGGAGCACCCTTACCAGGCCATAGTAGAGGACAATGCAGCCACTTTTGATGTGAACTGATAGACTAAGATCAGAAAGGAGAGGAGAACCTCCCCTATCAGTGGACTTGGGGAGTGGCATGCAAGCAGAGGGAGGAGAGAGGGTGGGATAGGGAGGGGAGGTGGGAGGGGCTTATGGGGGGATGCAGAATGAATAAAGTGTAATTGATGAAAAATTTAAAAAAAAGGGAAAAATAATTTAAGAACCTTAAAGGACTTTCAAAAGTGGAGGAAAACATGGAGTTAGTCAATTTAGATGGTGCACGTCTCGTCCCTGGGGGCATTCGTCTCCTGAACCTACTCAGACCTCGGACTCCACCACTGCTAGTTCTAGAACCGATGCAGGATGTTCCAATGTGGGGGTTAAGGCTTCTCATAATATTTCCTTTAAACCCACACCTGTTTGTTTATATCCCCCATTTTTATTCATTATTAGCCAGATAGAACCAAGTAATTGTGGTAATGATACTTGCTTTTTTGCCCAATGCTGGAATGCTAGTGAATTTAGGTATGCCCTAGTTACTCGCATGCCTTGCTGGGTGCCTGTGCCCGTTGATACCCCTCACGCTATGACTCTCTTCAGACAGAAAAGGGATTTTGGACCTACAGCCACCATTGTTACTGCCATCTCATTGGCCGCTGTTGGAGCTACCACCGCGGCATTAGGTATGAGTCATACTGTGGAGACTGCTCAGACCCTGAATAATCTTTTAGCCAATGTAGCTCATGCCTTAGATGTACAAAAAGGAATTAATGCTCAACTAAAAGGAGGCTTGATGGTGTTCAATCAGAGGATTGACCTCGTGCAGAAGCAAATTGATACCCTATGGCAAATCGCTCAACTTGGCTGTCAATGGAAGTATGCTGGACTTTGTGTCACTAGCATACAATATGAGAATTTTTTCCGTGCTGCAAATCTGTCTAAACAATTGTCTAGCTATATTTTAGGTAATTGAACTGGAGAATTTGATACTATGATGGAGCAGCTGTGAGTGGCCATTGTCACGGTAAATTCTACCAGAGTGGACGCAGGACTAGCCACAGGATTATCACCATGGATTGCTGCAGCCATGAATCATCTGAAGGAATGGGCGGGCATGGGAGCATTAGCAGGCCTTCTGGTGTTGGTCTCCTTGGTTTGCCTGTAGTAAAAATGCAAGATTAGAGTCTCACAACAGAGTAATGCCGCCATGACCATTCAGGCCTTTACAGCCATTGAAGCAGGACAGTCTCCCCAAGCATGGTTGGCTACCATAAAAAGCTAAAATGTTATGCTCAGGATGCGAGGCTAAGCACTGCACTCAGGGTCAGCCGCTTTGGACCCAAAGAGGAGCAAGTCTGATTGCACGCGGGTTGATGCCCCAGGTCCCGCCTCTGAGAAAAAGGTATCTGATGGGTCTGATGCTCTTTGGGTGGATGACACCTAAATGAACATCGGTACAAAGTCTCAATTTATTTCTAATATCAGAGATCAGACCTCTTCTCTTGCCTGATGCATCTAAAACAAAAAGGGGGAACTGTAGAGAGCTGCATAATGCCACGCCTTAAAGATGGAGCTGGTTTCTGCCTTCCACCTTCCCGATGGTGAGTGCTCTCTGTCACAAACAACTCCACATTTGGCTAAGGCTGAGGATCTCACTTGCTTCCATGTATGTGGACCTATCTGCATTGCCCACGAGGCTTGCTGGGGTTGGCTACCCAGAGGCTATTTAAGCTGTGGGCTGGCTTTCCCCAGCGTCAGATGATTGTTTAAGGTTCCTGAATAAACTGCATTGAAAAAAAAATAATAAAATAATGGAAAAAAAATAACATTGAAGGTTACAAAAAAAAAACATATTTTCACTAAAATTTCTTTGCATTAAAAAAAAAGAAGAATATCAATGAACACTTACTATTTCTCAGAGGGTGTAGATGACAGGCTGTGTCTCCTGGAGAAGAAAAAAAAAAAAAAAACCCTATTCCTGCACAAGAATTCATCTTTCTCTGCTGACTGACTGGGGATTTTTTTATATTTTTTATTTTAATTTTTATTAATTCTGACTGTGGATTTAAAGTGACCAGCTGCTTCAAGATCCTGATGCCATGAGTCCCCTACTATATTAGACCTTACCTTCAAATTGTGAGCCAATGTGAGCCTCTCTTTCCATTGCTTGCCCCTTGTCAGGTGTTTAGTCACAGCAGCAGGAGAAGTAACTAACATACCCACATTCGTCCCTTTTATTCCTGGGGGCAGGAAACTTCTCATGAAAATTAGAGCATAGCCTTTAAATTTTGAACCTTTCTTCTTTCTACAACCACTACAATATGGCTGATCCTGTCGTGTTTGGCTTCTAAATTGTTACAGACTATACCATGCCTGAATGACAGCTGTAGCAGGTTCAGTTTAATATTCCTTGGAATAGAAATCACTTTGCCTTCACCTTCCATTAATTCAAGGCTGAAGAGGACAGGCTGTTAAAGGCCATGGATTCTTTCTATGTGAGTGCCTCTTGCACCCATTCATGTTTGTCAGAGTCAGAGCCCCAGGGAGGAGACTACAGGAGTTAACTGCATGAAGATTTGTGAATGAATCATAGGTTGACTTTTGAGACCACAAGGTGTTGAGATACCCAAGCTATGGGTACAATGGACAGCTGCAGATAGGGAGTGGCTATAACCAAAGAAAGATCTTGTAGGGCAAATGAGCCGTGTAAGCCCTTTGAAATTGAAGCCCCATGTATCTCAGAAAGAGAAGCATGACTGCTGTGATTCAGTCTTTCCTTGGTTTAATCTCTCACCACTGTATCTCTATACATTTAGTTTAGAATGGGGGAGTTGAGCAAGTGGGCTTTAGTTGGGATAGATAATGACTAAATTGTGAAGAACAAAAATAAAGATTAAAAAAAGAATTAGTAAAATGAAAGATAGAGCATGGATCCATAAACATTAACCATGCGAAGACAGGCATACAGGCACTACATGGATGCAGACATTGCCCTCAGCAGCAGCACAAACCCTGACATCGCCTTAGCCTCAGGTGGCAGCGAAGGTCTCACACATCAGGCTGTTCTTGACCACCACACCTTCTCCTGTTATGCCCAACTTCAAAGCGCACAAACCATTCCGCATCTCTTTCTCTGTCTCTCCACCACATACTTGCTTATTATAGTGGCGCCTCAAGGCAGTGGGCAGGTGTCTCGCTCTAGGTATTAAATTCTTAACTAACCAATGATATGTATTGAGACAATAATGCATTTGTTTAAAAACTGTAGTATAATGTTGACTATCAATCCATCTCACGGTTCTTTGGAAGAATATTACCAAAATAGCTGTGGAGTGAATAAACTGTAGAGCTGAGTGGACTCAGCCACATAGAGATATTTTACCATACCATAGGGAAAGATTGATTTTTGGTTCTTTGCCTTCAGTCACTTAGCAATGAACTATTAAATTCACTACTGGAGAGCGGAATATGTGGCTTCTCTGTGTGTTATGAAGAGTAAAAACTACAGTTTCTCCCCTTAAACAGACTCCACATGGGCATTGGGTAGCTAAACAATCAATTATAATGTAGTATCATCACCCTCAAGAAGGATTAATGCCCTAAATTAGTTTCTCTGTCCTTCTTCTGCTGTGTAATTTTTTACTTGCATGGAAAATCTAGAAGGACCTCATAGTCCCTAGGAACTTTGTATTCCAAAAAGATCCATCCTAATATTTCATGACTGCTCACAGGTATGTATTAAATTTTATGTACCAATGTGGATGTGGTCTGACTCTACAAAAGAGCATCATTGTTTTAAACAGCTCAGTAGTACACAATGGTGTTAAGGAACCAAATTATCTTTATCTATTCATTGGTTGAGGAACATCTAGGTTGTTTCCAGTTTCTGATTATAGTGAATAAAGCTTCTATGAACAAAGTTTAGTGAGGTCCCTCATTATAAGATAGAACACAATCTGGATATATGCCCAGAGGTGGTATAGCTGGGTCTTGAGATGGATCAAGTCTCAGTTTTCTGAGAAACTGCCATGTTGGTTTCCAAAGTGGTTTTACAACTTTGCTCTACCAACAGTAATGGAGAGTTTTTGCCTTCTTCCACATCCTCACCAGCATGTGCTGTCACTATTTATTTTTTTTTAATCTAAGGTGTTCTGTCAGGTGTAAGATAGAATCTGAAAACTAAACATATCTCTTTTTTTCTTCGCCATTTGAGAGTCCCCTCTTGATGATTCTCTGTTTTGATCTGTACCCCATTTTTAATTGGGTTATTTCATTTGTTGATGTCTACTTTCTTGAGTTCTTTATATATTTTGGATATTAGCTCTTTGTCAAATGTGGAGTTGTGGTTCATGCCTTTAGTTCCAGCAATCAGGAGCCAGAGGTAGGTAAATCTTTGAGTTTGAAGACAGCCTGGTCTACAAAGTGAGTTCCATGACAGCCAGTGTTACATAGAGAAAGTCTGTCTCAAAAATACAAGCAAGCAAGCAAACAGACAAACAATTTTGTAACAAAGTATTTTAGTATTGATTTTCCTGTCTTGTCCGATTCTTGTAGTTTGGTAGACGGAGTTGTCAGACCAATACAACAGCTTTGATATGTCAACTTTAAAAGATAAGTCTTGTGCATGTATGACACCATTCTTTATCACTGAAGGGTTTATTCTAATAGAGTCTGTGCCTATGTGATTAGTGTTGCAGGTACACTAAGTTTTCTGTTATACTTTATTTCATTCCACCTTCAAGGAGTGGGCAAGGTATTCTTGACACCATTTTCATTACAGAGTACATGACACCCTCCTCTTTTTGCTTATAAATATCAGTTTTGAAGAATCCAGAAAAGATGCCGCAATTCATTACGGTGAGTTAGAGGCAGTGCTGAGCCAGGGCCAGGGCATTCTTGCCATCTGTTGTCTATGAAGGGAAGTATGTGGCTATCTGGACAGATCCTAGACACAAAATAGCCTGACGGTGCTCATGGATACCTGACCCCCTCACTTATTGATATCTCTAACCTCTTAAATTCTTAGTTATTATTCTTTTATATAATAAACTAACTGTATTGCAGAGAAGTTTAATCATTTTTTGACAACATAGTGTTAAATAGAGACATTAGGATTTTCTTACTGTACCAGTCTTGTTTTAAAAGTTATTGATTCTGTTTCACAGTAAGGAACATCAGTACGAGAAGGTATGAAGATGTGCTTGTGTGCATGCTTCATGGCTTGAGGAAGGCAGTCATGCTGGTAAGAAAATCTGTACCTGTTCAAGAACATACTTGCTAACTCAGGAACTGGATAATACTTTTATTTTTAAGTTATGATATTCAGTTTGCATTTCTAAAACTCAGTAATTTTTACAGGACAGTGTTTTTTCACACACACACTGTGTTTTTGTGTTTTGACTACAAATAGCAGCTTTAATTCAGTTTTGATGATATGGATAGACAGGCAGTTTCTCCATGATTAATTGTTACATACCATGGAGCAGCAGAAAGCTGATGAACTCAGAAGGAAAGTCTATGTTTTCAGTCTTAGTGTGAGAACAGACAGAATGAATTCTGTGTCACACCACACATTGCCATTTGTCCACAGTATTTTATTTATTTTTGAAAATGATTATACCGTGTATCTTCTCTAATGAACCTGTATATCTGCAGTAATAGAGTGAATATTCAATCTTCCTGAAAGGGATGGATATATTAGCTAACTTTGTTCAACTCATGTTTTAAATATAGTTTATAATCAAGTGTATATCTCTGTTGGATATACATTTTATGTTGTGTTGAAAATGTATGACCTCATGAATCTGATTCATGACAATCATATATCAGTAAGGAAATAAAAAATAAAATAAATCAATTTTCTTCCTTCCTTAATCCCATGAGTGAAAATAGATTTGTATTGTATAGCTTAGCATGACTTTAAACTGCTGATCTGTCTACACCAGCTCTCCTCTGTGGAATTATTATTGTGTGCTAACATGTCAGATGTATGCAATCCTGGGGACCAAAGCTGGACCTTTGCAAATGCTTGGCCCAACCTGTTCCAACTGTGCTCCACTGTCAGCCTATAGACACATTTTTGAAAAGATTTTATGTTTATTATTTTAAATGATGAGTATGTGTGTGATCTGCGTGTAGATATGGATTTGTAGATGTGAGTGCAGTACCCACAGAAGTCAAAAGAAGGCACCAGATTCCTCTACAGCTGCCAAATACGGATACCAGGGTAAGAAAAGAATCAACTCTCCACTAAGCCATCTCTTCAGGCTTATTGGGCTTATAGGGATGTAGTTTTAGTGTTGGATTTAGACAAGTATGTGACCCTACGGCTCCTAAGAGCTATGATTCACAGAGTTCAAGGGTGTCATAGATTTTATTTCTCTCTCTCTTATTTTTGTAGAGAAAAGCAGCCTTTCATGGCTAGAAGGAAATACTTTTCAAACTATCAACTTGTAACCTGAAGTTAGATTAACTTTAGAAGTCCATTCTCCTCACTTAAATCAATCTCTTTGTCATTTCTCAATTTATGGTGACTAAATTAGATTTATTAAATGAAAAAGTCTGTTTGAAATCACATAAAAAATCTATCCTATCACTTTAGTGCAAAGTCACTTTTCATCAAAGTTATGGAGATGAAGGAAAAAAAAATCTATTCCATTTTTTTTTAGAAGTTGAAGAAAAGAAAGTAAGAAGCCCCACATTATTGAGTCAGAATTTAAAATGAAATGCTGAGTGGATTGTGCAACTCTGCCTTAGACCTTCACAAACCAGAAAGACATCTATTTTATCAAGTAATGGAGCTTGATAATGCATTGTAATAGATTAAAAACACCAGCTATTGCAGTAAATACCAGTGCAATTGCACCAAAATCCTTTTTAAATAATGCTTAAAATCTATGTGCTATTGATGCATAGCAAATTTGTTTTCATTTTAGAAAAACTGGAAAAAATAAATGAATTGCTTCAAATTGCTGCACAAATGATTTTTTTTTTTTTGTCTTTCATTCCCATTCACAGTACTTTCAATATTAGAATGATACACCGATGGGAGAAGTGACCTGCCTGAGTAAAGATACTTACTCATTTACTGAGATGCTGTGAACATGCTGAGACACGGCTGCTGTCAGTGAGAGGACGTGCAGGGATACAAGCTCCTTCCTAAAGCATTCATTCATTTTTTTGTTACTAATCTAGTCTTACTTAGGTTCCTGTTCTCAGGCTAGGATAACTACCTGTCAGGCTACACCATGATAGTATTTTGGTAGAAGTTTCCCATTATTTCCATGAATGGAAGTAAGGCTGTGAGAAGCTAAGGATCTCAGAAAGAGTACCTCAACCACAATTATTCTACTCATTCCTTGCATGGTTGCCCCAGAGTAAGGAAGGAATGTCAAGCATCACAACTGAAATAGACTCAGTTGTTCTAACAAGATCAACAGATTCTCCTAAGTGTTAAGAGTCCCAGTAACTGTACCATAGCAACATTGAAAGGCATTTAGTGACATTTCCATCTAAATGTGGGTGTTTTGACTTGTGAATATATACAATATTTGACTGTTGTTGAAGACCAGTTTTGACACACCAGAGGGTAAACTGAGGTGGGTTTAGATCAGTAACTGGATGACCACCTAGCAGACATTTTTTGAAGGTAAAAGCCTTGACTCTCCGGGCCAGAACTGTTTGCTATGGACAGCAGTTTTCACTGATAGTGGTAAGCAGGTGGGGGTGGACATAGTGGTCGAGAGGCAAAACTGGTAGCTGATCAGAGCTAATGGCTCCTTGCATGGGCTACCACTGATGGTGGCAACCATGTAAAAGAAAAAGGAAAAAGCAAAGAAAAAAGACTGTATACACAGAAACACACTCACACACATTCACAGATTGGGTGGATGGAAAAAGGATTCCAACAGCTTTTTTCTTTTTGTTTTTCTCCCACAGTTTATATATTCCAGTAAGATGTTTCAGGCAACAACAACAAAAAAAAAGATCACAATGTGTTTACATTCTATTTTTCTTTAAGTGAACAATCACAATGAGTGTATGTAAGAAAAACATGTTCTTCCTCTGTGGCCTGGCAATGATCCCCCATCAAGGAGTGTGACCAAAACATAAATAAATAAACAAACAAACAAACAATAAATAAATAAATATTAAAGTCACCTCTCAACTCACAGTATCTATCTATTGCAATATTAATAGCACACTTCTCAAGTATTCTTAATATTTGTAACAAACTTGATATTTATTTAAATTGGGTATAGAGTTTCAATTAGTGTAAAAAAAAAAACACTGTCAAAGTGGTTATTGTAGGAGTCTTTCATGTGTGGGAACATGTGGTCATGGAAGTGAACAAATAAATTCAGGAGGAAAAATTCCAGAAGAGGAAAAATGGTGTGAATACCATTTCTCCTGGCAGGAGCCAGTGTATAGAAATCAGAAGGTGCTGTGATTTATAATGAAAACGTGTTATGACAGAAAGTGGAGCAGCCATGACTAGCGGAAAACAACCAGAGCCATGAAGCCAGAACAGCCCAGCAAAGCTGAATGGGCTGAGTGCTGTTTTCACCATTGTGCTATCTGCCACTTTGGGTTTCTGAAGTGTGCATGTTGCATTTGTGGAGGACTTTTTACATTATGACTTACTTATATTTTTCCCCAGAAATTTATTTCTGCTTAAATAGTAGTAACCTTATCTGGCCCTACTCACATCTTCTTTGCCAAGAGGGTGTGATAAGCACAAAAATATTGCATAGCCCCAGAGTTCTCTTGGCACACCTGCCCCTAAGGAAACTCAGCAACAATAAATTTGGCAACAGGTCAGATTTCAGGCATCTAATTATATGTATTCTACAGGATATTACTCCCAGAAAATAAACTCTTAATAGCAAAGTTAGTTTTCCTAAAACAACCTTTGATAACATATAAATGATATAAAATTAATATTAATGAAATGTAAGAATTTGCCAATCATAAGGAAAATGGCTCACATTAAAGTTACATTTTAACTAAAATCAAAGAGAAAACAATGGCTAGAATGAGTCAGCCTGCAGACTGGGAGAGCTTTGAAACTTTTAAGCGAGGCTAACTCACAAGTTGTACTTCAACCGTGACGCATTGTCAAGCTTGGGACCTGGTCTGGACTGACTCAGATATTTTTCTGTCTGTTCAATGTTACAGTTTCCTGAAAAATAGATTATCATATGTCAATTATTTTCATAATACCTATTTTCTCTGTACTTCTAATACTTGTCCAGAAACAAAATAATATAATCTGTATATCTTTTAAAATCCTAACTTTGCCTCTTTTGTGGGATCAGTATAAAGAAACATCCTGTTTACTAGTCAGAGATACAGGATTCTCTAAGCCAAGGTCTCTGACTGATTCATTCTTTACTCTCCTCTGCCTGTTCTTTATCTCCTGTCCTGGAACATGTCTGACTTCTGGGGTGGTACTCCCCACCTTCTTCCCCCTCAAGAAATCACCCTCAGGCTTGAGGCAAATGTGCAATGTTGTGAAGTTTGAGATGAGTAGATGACCTTCATAAGAAATTGAGAAGGGCCTGTCTGCCCGGGGTGCCAAGCTCCTTACATTTTTTTTTTTTTTTTTACCTTATCCACCAGGTCCACACAGGCACTATTTACATGGATCTGCTTCTTTTATGTTATATTTAGATTTCTTACTGTTTCTCCTTACATTTAAGAGGTTTTATATTTTTTAATGCCTTGTTTACCATCTTTAGAGAGATGTGCTTATCCCATAGGAAGCCTTTCTTTCAGGAAGAAGAAAGTGTTTTCTAGTAGTGTGGCACAAGGGCAATCTACACCCCAGGAACCACGTCCTACCTGTGACTTTTATGTGTCTTTTCTTGCACTTTAAAGTACTCTCAGGGGAAGCCACTTTCAAAGATTCTCAAATAGAGAACCAAAGTATTTGGGGTTTATAAAAATCATTCTGAATACATTTTGTTTCACAAATAAAAGAAATTTTCTAGGGATGAGAGAAAAATGAGAATAATAAACCTCAGCATATTAATCAAATGTGATTCTTAACATATATTAATCAAGTGTGAATCTTAAAATATATTAATCAATGTGATGTTTCACATACATGGGTTAGAAAATGACTGTTTGCTTCCAATCTATATTCATTTTAATACTTTATAAAAGAGTTTTTAATACTTCAGTGACTCAAATAACACAAAAGTTTCAAATGCAACAAAGTAAAACTTATAGGATGTTGTTATATATAACCTACAATTAAAAAATATATTTAAAGTGTTCCTCAACAGCAGATAAGACACAACTGACTTTCTATCAACATGTCTGATCATAAAAGACACTAACATCTTTGATATGCAAAATTTACTCTTCCCAAAAGGTATACTCAGACAACAAATGTGGAAGTTGTATAGAACCCGACCTTGAAGAAAGCAAGTTGAGAAAATGTTATATGGATGTTACCTGCAATAAAGATTAATTTGGGTCTTGGTTGCATTTTCTTGTTGTGTGTTTGTAACTACTTACAGATGAAATATGTTGAGTGTATCTCCAGGGAAGATTACATTCCTCCTTTTCTTTATAGTCTATTAAGAAAATAAAGTTATTCATGATAAATCTGAACTGAAAATTCTCACATATTTAATGTATTTCCCAGCATGACTGTTGCTCTAAATTCATCAACAAAAACAGTTCTACTTTATATTATAAATATTGGGGACAGAGGGAAAAATTCTGAAAGCACTCATTAACACTTTATCAATAGCTGCTTAAATACTTTCCAGCATCTGCTAGCAAGCACACAGATATGTGAGAGTTTCAAGTCTTCACACAATCACAGCAGGAAGGTTTTAATATGTTTGTCTCTAACTGAGGCATCTTCAACCGTGGAAGGTTGACACTTGCCCTTGTGTCTCTCATCTTGCAGCATTACTGTAAGTAGGACTTGGTGCCAGGAACATCAGAGAATAAACAGGCTCTCCTAGATCATAGGAACAGGTGGTAATTAGGGAAGATCTGAAATATCACTCATCTTCACAGCAATGTCATTAACATTGACAAATATAGTTATGCTATTTGGAATTCTCAAACTATTTAAAGAAGATGTTCAACACATTAAAATTTAATAAAAAATTGCTAATGTTTTGATAGCTATTCATGAGCTACACCAACATATTTCCTATGTGACATGTCACTCTTTCATTCTGGAAAATATGTAATCCTATCATCTGTTGTTTATCACAGATAACACAGTAGCCCGTTCAGAAGAAGTAATTGCCATTCTAAAATGAAGGACTTGTTTTCACTGATTGCTACACCTGTAACTCCACAGCCAAATGCTCACAAATATTAATGCAGAATTAATATCGAACACATACCTGCAGTTTGAGAAGGACATCAAAATGCCCACCGTAATCCATGGGCCACAATTTTCTAAGGCATGCCTTCTCCTGGGGCTTATGTTCTGTCTGAGGAATCTCATTATTACATTCATAAGTCCATTGAAGGCACTCCAATGTGTGAAAGGAGGAGTTAATAAACCGACTCTTGCTTTCCTTTGTTTCCTGAAAGTTGCTACAGAGATTACTGTCTCCAGCTTTTTCTTTTTCTTTTCTTTTCTTTTTTTAATAAATTGTTTCTTTGTCTATTCGTTGTCATTCCTGGCACATTCTTTCCAAGATAAAGCCTAATTTTGTCTTACCATCATGAGCATTTAATCACCACGAATCTGTGCCTTCTTTTTCTCATATGTGAAATTTTATATGTAATATTTACTCATTTTTATGTTTTTATGTGTGTGAAGACCAAGCCTTTTGCATAACCAAAGTGTCTAAACAATATAAATTACTATAGCTTCATCTATTTTTTAATTATTGATTCACACTTGCAATTAAATAGCATAAAATTTTTGCTTATAGTTTAATATTTGTCTGGAGCATCTACAAGATGGTGATGTAAAAATTATTAGTGCTCAACTCTTTGGAAAAACATCAATATGAACAAATTGCAAAGCTAGGCATTGTCATACACTGTTGTAATCTAGAACTTGGGTGGCTGAGTTTAAAGTATTACTGTGAGCCTGAGGCAAGCTTGGCTTACAAAGACAGTAGCTGGACAGCCAGTGCTACATCGCAATTTCTTATTTCAAAGTAATATGTGAATAAGAACAATTTCAGGACAGAAGAACAATGCAAAAAGAGACATAAAATAATGAAAGCAAAACGTCTTTACAGGAGCTCAAGAATCACCTCAGCCGGTATGGCTGCAGTGAGAAGAAACACTGTGTAAAGACAATGGGATCTGTTTAGCCTGTCTTAGCCCTTCCCAATGACATATGGTACAGGATCAAGAGAAGAACCCTTCATGGGGCTGAGATGTGGGATGTGGAAAGAAGAAATGTTCTTGCCTGTCCAATCTAAGGCTGTTCTAGTAAAATCCAGGCTACAGTCTCCTGTGGCCATTTACAGATTGTATCTGAAGGCATGACCCAATGCCCAAGGTGTCCTAATGCCTTAGATTCCAGGTATGCTCAAAACGGACTCAGTTCCTGGGCTCAATACACCATCACATCAAAAACAGCAGCCATTTGCCTTGAGTTTACCCCAGCACCAAACTGACCTCAGCACAGGTAACTCATAAACACCAATATATGTACCAGAGATTGATCAGTCCCACCCTTGAGATCTGGCCGTAGCCCCTCCCCAGTGCCAGTTCGGGCCTAGTTGCTGTGTGTGCTGCTCTGACTCCTAAGAACACAGATTCCACAGTGAATCCTGCAAGCTTAGAAACCCAGGAAGTCCCTCTGTCTTCAAGCTTCTGGCAAGTATTTACAATCCTATGTTCCTGTGGGCTCCACAAACTCACGATACACATCTCTGCATCAGGCAGTTCTGAGGCTACCAGACTGCCAACATGGTCAATACTGGAGGACTCAGAGTGGGGCCTGCGACAATGCCTCAGGGGTCCATGACTGTATTACAGGGCCTTGGTGTACCCAAGATGCCTGAGTCCCATAATGACAAACTCAAACTCCTTGGTGCCAGTGGACCAAGTATGAAAGTTATCGTGAATTCTGCATCCTTTATACAAATTATGCTCAAGCCCCATGCAATCACATGTGTTTGGCACTTTTGAATTATCTTTGAAAAAGGAATAGTATGTTATTCCTTTTGACTTGCTGCAAAAATGATGCTTAGAGGATATTAATATAAAAATGTAAGGGCACCTGACAGATGAAGCAACTGAAATGACATTAGGGAAAGTGCCAGATGAACAATGGCAGATTTTATCATAATTAAGATGGCCTTGCTAACACTTGAAAACTGTAGAGGACTTAAAGAAAACTAGAGTGAGAGACAAGTTCAGAAACAGAATGAATGAAGTCCAACATTGTTCAGGAGAAAGAAGTAAATGCCTGCAGAATGCGGACAGGCCAACAAGATGGCACAGTGGGTAAAGGTACTCACCATCAATCATGAAGAATTGAGTTAGATTCTCTAGTTCACACATGGTAAAAGGAAAAAATAATTCTCTCAAGTGGGCCTCTGACCTCCACATGCACATCATGACGTATGTTGTGTCACCTACACACACACACACACACACACACACACAAATAAATATAATAAAACTTAAAGAACATAAAACAAGTTGCTTATTCCTTACTTAAAATGCCTGAAAGAATGATATTTGTTGACTTTTATATGGAAAACTTCAGCATACTTGTATGCACCTTTTGTTAAATCATCTCATTTTTTTTCAATTTATAATGTAAATTAAATTTATTTTTGCTGATACCCAAAAAATGAGAGTTACACTAATTCACAGAGCACTCTGGTGCATACCTCTAATCACGGCACTCTGGCAGGCACATTTCCTGAGTTTGAGGTCAGCCTGATCTACAAAGAGAGACCAACACAGCCAATGCAACACAGAAAAACCCTGACCAGGAAAACAAACAAAAAACAAAAAACCTCCACAAATTCATAGATGTAGTTCTTCATGATATATATAATACTTAAATCAAATGTATCTGTTTCCTTGATATTTGTTATAAATTTCTTATGATGTGACCATTAAACACTTCCACCTGGCTCTTTAAAATGGCATGTCACCTCAGATACCCTGTGATATCACACCTGGATAATTCCTTGTCTGTCAATATGCTAACACAAGTTCCTTCATCAGCATCCACCCATGTACTCCCAATACACCTGGCTTCTCATAATCACCATTCCATCATCAGCTTCTGTGAGATGGTAGGACTTATTGATTATTATCATTATTACAGTTTTATTTTATTACTTTAATGAGAAAAGTGTTCTACCAATCTATAATTCTTCTCCAAGCTTTCTTCTCCTGTGAAGTGAGATGAATCTGAGGGAAGTTTCTTTTCTCTTACTACCTTAAGAGTCTCCTCTTTCATACTGCTCTGGGATGTTGCTATTATTAATATTAATTATTATTATTACTACCACTATTATATCAATCTTAATGCAACTTAATCTAACTTACCTTGACCTCCATTTATTTCAGCAGTTGAAGCTTTCTATAGATTTGGGATGGATCTCTTTTAAATTTTTTTTTTATTAATTACAGTTTATTGACTTTATATCCTGCCATAGCCCCTGCCTCATTCCCTCCTAATCCCATCCTTCCTCTCTCATCTCCTCCCAAACCCCTATCCAAGTCCACTGATAAGGGAGGTCCTCCTCCCCTACCATCTGATCCTATCTATCAGGTCTCTGTGGCCTGGAAAGGCTTCTCACCCATCAGGGAGAGGTGGTCAAAGAGTTAGCCCCTGAGTTCATGTCAGAAACAGCCTGTTTCCCCTTACTAGGGGTACTCCCTTGGATACTGAACTGCCATGGGCTACATCTGAGCAGGGGTTCTAGGTCATCTCCATGAATGGTCCTCAGTTGGAGTATCAGTCTCAGAAAAGACCCCTGTGCCCAGATATTTTGGTTCTGTTGATCTTGTGGAGCTCCTGTCCTCTTCAAGATTTACTATCTCCACCTTCTTTCATAAGATTCCCTGCACTCTGCCCAAAGTTTGGGTATGAGTCTCAGCATCTGTTTTGATTCACTGCTAGGTAGAGTCTTTCAGAGGCCCTCCGTGGTAGGCTCCTCTCCTGTTTCTTGTTTTCTCCTTCCAATATCCATATTGTTTGTCTTTTTGAGTGAGGATTGATCGTCTTACCCAGCGTTCTCCTTTTTGCTTGGTTTCTTTAGGTGTACAGATTTGCTTAGGTTTATCCTATATCATATGTCTAGTATCCACCTGTAAGTGAATAGATACTGTGTTTGTCTCTCTGCTTCTGCGATACCTCACTCAGGATGATCTTTTCTAGATCCCACCATTTGCCTGCAAATTTCATGATTTCCTTGTTTTTAATTACTGAGTAATATTCCATCGTGTAAATGTACCACAATTTCTGTATCCATTCCTCAACTGAGGGCCATCCAGCTTGTTTCCTGTTTCTGACTATTACAAATAAAGCTGCCACGAATATGGTTAAACAAATGTCCTTATAATATACTTGAGCATATTTTGGCTATATGCCTAGGAGTGGTATGGCTGGATCTTGAGGAAATGCTATTCCTAATTGTCTGAGAAAGCACCAGATTGATTTTCAAAGTGGCTGTGCAAGTTTACATGTTCCCTTTCACTATACTCTAGATGCATTTATTTTTACCAACTCCCACTTTAAACTCAGAATGTCATCTGTTTTCTGTTGTCTCCAAAGTTCTGCTTGTCTCACCTTTTCCACCATTTTCTATTACTTCCCCCTTTGAGTGTATCTTTTCAAACACCTGCCTAAACCTTTTAGTTTTTTTTTTCTGTTTGATCTGCACTCCTCTTGATGTCTACCTTTATATTTTTAACTTTCTCTAAAACATTTTCCATTCAAGATTTATTTTTAATTAGTTCCATCTTGCTCTACTGCAATTTTTGGTTAGGATATTGAATTCTATTGAAGATATGTGAGTTCTCTTTTAGATTCAACATTAAAGCATTTGTTCACAAAGTTTAACATTGTCAGTTTCTGAAACTTTATCTTGACCAGTAGACAAGGCCCCAAATTCTTGTTGTTCCCTGATTGTTGATATGTGACATGATTTCCACACAAATTCCAAATTTGTGAAAGTAGTTTTTTATTCTTCTGAAGTAACTGTGGTCTCAGAGGCTTACTGCCTCCATCACTAATGTAGGCCTGGTCCTGGAAGCTTCTAGCCTCCATACAATCTAATGTAGGCCTGAAATGTTTTCAGCCTCTGAGATTTACTGCTGAGTAATCTCACCCTTTCTAGCTCTTTCTGAACTCTTGCTAGTTAGTTAAACTCAGATGTTCTGGCTCAAATTCCTCTCCCAGCTTTCTGATTTAATCTGGCTTTTCTAGGTTTCTCCTGAATTGCTCTGCTTGGCCTCAAACTAACTCTAGCAATCTGTTCTAATCTTCCTGCCCCTTCTCATTTTCTGGCTCATCCTGTCTTAACCTGTGTCTAGTTTGTTCTCTCTTCAACCTGTCTCTGTAAACTCTCCCTGTAAAACTAAGTCTGAATTCCACGAACTGAACTGCCATGAACTCAATCCCACTGCACTGCCTCTCAATTCATGGGATCAGCCTAACTGCCTGAACAGAACTGCCTAGACCTCAGATATCTCCATGTCTCTTGAGTGCTGGGATTAAATATTTGTACCACCACACATGGACCTAAACTTTTCTTTACCTGAAACTAGCTCTTATACCAGGCTGGCCTTCAACTCAGAGATCTGTTTTCCTCTCTCTTCTGGGGTTAAAACCATGTCTGTATTCTAACAAGATCACACAGACCTAAAATGTCTTTGGATGTAATCTCTTGCCAGAGCTTCCATATTCTAAATTTAATTTCTTCTAAAAAATTTCATGTGTGTAAAACATAAGTTCTTTACTCAAAAAGAAGAAGAAGAAGAAGAAGAAGAAGAAGAAGAAGAAGAAGAAGAAGAAGAAGAAGAAGAAGAAGAAGAAGAAGAAGAAGAAAAGAAAAAGGAAAATGGAATCAGCAAATTCAGTTTAGCTTGCTTTGTAATTCTTCTGCTTTTCTCTGTGTGCGTAGAGGTATAGTAAGCACAAGAAAGAAGCTCAAACAGAATTAATGAAAAAGTTACTAAGTCCAAGCACACAATGAAAAGAAATTTATTGGCTAACCAGATTTGCAGAAATCTCTGTAAGGGGATGTTAATTTCACATTTATCATTTAGGTTAGCCTCTTTAGTGCTGTGTTCTGAATCCTGAGAACAATTTCTAGGTATTGCCAAATCACTTCTTTGCTAAGAAAAGAGTCCACAATCTTACTCCTGTATTTGAATGAAGTCATTAGTTATTGAAATAGTGAATTCATTTTATTTCACTTTTCAGTAACTAATAGGGTTCGTCCAATGTTTTTGCTTAACAAGAGAAAAAATACTGTATATTATAAAACTGCACCTATTTATCAGCATCTAAATGCAACACTTGTGACATCTACAGACAATAGCTATTCATGTGTTTTAACTGCAATAAAAAATTATGGTGAAACCCTTACAGTATGGGATGAGTGTTTATAGAAAGTGGAGCTACATTTGCCTACACACACAAACACACACACACACAAAAAAAAAATTGTGGTGCATAAAAAGATTGTATATTTCACTGGCCCTAAGAATAATTAAACGCACTGAGATTTAGTAAAGTTCAAAGAAGTTGGGTTTACTAACAATTAGCTAATTTATTAACAATTAAAAATTGCATACAAATAAATCAAAATATCAGCCTAAGATTATGGAGTGGGTAGCTAGAATGACAGTTCTACCTTAGTATCTAAAGGATAGAAATTTAAATGGTCTAAATATGTTACTGAAGAAAAGAACTGTAAATGGCACCATCTGCATTTCAACTAAAATTTCTCCTAAAATGGGATGTGGAATTGTTATCTTCTCAGACTTTCCTCAGAGACAATGAAAACCAATTAACTGAATCAGCAATTTTACGAAGTGAAGATGAACATAGTTCCTACTGAATCACAGACTATTTGTATAGATATATCTCTGGTAACTCTACAACTTCATTCTAGTAACTATTCTCAAAATATCATATTGCAGTTTTTCTACAATGTTTAGAGGATAAATTGCCATGTAGTTGTCCACTAGTTTTGACTCATGATATGTTTGTTTCCTGTTTCACAATGATTCCTGAGCCTTGAGTGGAGTGTTGAGGTGTTATGCATACATTCTTCTTAGGACTTAGTATTCAGAAGTCACATTATTTTCATCTTTGCCAGTTGCAGTCACTGTGTTAATCACCATTTACTAAGAGAAGCTTCTCAGATGAAGGTTGAGAAGTGCAGTAACTTAAGGGTATAAGAATCCATTATTAGGAGTCAGTAACACTTTAACCACCTAAGCAGCATAAAATTAGTAGGTTCTCTTCTGTTTAGCTATTGGTTCTTAGATGGTGCCATATCTTGTCTTGTGCAGTGTGTCCTAAATTCCACCATAAATAAATTGGTTGCTTACATCTATGATGTTTGTGTCACTATTGCACCTGCAGGAATTCCTTGCAAGAATAGTTTTATTTTAGTTCTTAGTGTTAATAGTAGAAACCATAGAACCTATTCATGCTCAATCCAGACAAAATCCTAGCATTAACAGGTGAGTTGGGCATGAAATTGCATCCCAAGCTAAGAAGATGCTGTTAAGTATCTCTGGGAGTAGGAAAGGCAGTTTTCCTAAGAAGGTAGCCCGGTAAATTGGCAGTTCTTCAGTGGAAGAACATATAAACAAGATCAGTAGGACAACAAAAGTTGTTGCTAAAGGCTTAAAAATTGGGCATGAACTGGAGTGTTTGGAGAAGAATGTGCATCTTGGAGGAGCCTCTGAAAATGATCAAAGTATGTTACATAGAACACTCAATGAACTGATAAAAAATATTCCAAATAGTATGAAAACTAACCATGAAAATGGTCAAATTTCTCTCATCATTCTGATTACTGTTTCTCTCTTTCCCTTAATCTCCACCACTCATCAAGTATTACAACATGTTTTCTGTTTTAGTAGGAAGGTTTTCCCCCTTGTAACATTCTCCAAGATTTGTTTATATTCTTGGAACAAGACTCTGCTTCCTTTATGATGGTTGGCATAAACTAACAACAGGCCACTTTCTCACCTTCCACATTTTGTGTTTTTTTTCTATGTTTCATTATTTTTATTTATTTTTATTCCATGCAAAAGGGATCAAGATCTTTTTAGTTACATGTCAGCACATAGCTTCTCCTGAGTCCCTCTTTCTCATGGCTAATCTAACAAAATTTGTGAGGTTCAAAGGATGAAGTTTTCTTGGAAGATTCTGGATTGCATATGTTTTAGCAATGGACATTTAAACAAGAGGATTTTCATGGCACATTCAGCCATCAAAATCTGTATCTCGCTTCCCATAGTACACCTGGTATTTCCCTTTTTTAGTTTCATCCTCTGTATTCAGTCATAGTGTGTGAGCAAGTGTCTTTGTAACTACTGGGAATAGTGGGGTAAGATTGTTGCTAAGCAACCTCATCTGTATCAAATGAAATGTTGAGACTTATTTCTCTGAGAATCTTATTTATGGAGAATCTTAGAAAAAAGGCTGTTTTTAAATAACTAGCCTCAAACAAAGCAAACAAAACAGAGAGCTTTGAAGCACATACCTGCGGTGTATTAAAAGGATCATCAAGAAAAGAATAATTACATTGGATAGGATATTTATTTAATTATTCACGTATTATATAAATAGTAAATAGTATATATAGTATAGTAAATAGTATAAATAGTATTAGGTTTCAGTGTTTACAAACAAAATGTTTGTGGTTGCAGTTTATTCTTTTTTCAACAATTTATTTATTTAATAACTTTACAGCCTGGTTTCACTCTCTGCTCTCCTCGCAGTCTCACCCTTATGTGCCCTTCTTCATCTTTCCCTCCCCTTCTCCTCAGATAAATGGAGGACCCCATGGTACCAACCTACCCTGGCACCTCAATTCACAGCAGGACCAAGTGCATCCTCTCCTACTGAGGCCAGACAAGTCAGCCCAGCTAAGAGAAAAGGATCTAGAGGAAGACAACAGAATCAAAGTCCCTACTTCTATTGTTAAGGAACCAACAGGATGACTAAGTTACACATTGGCTACATATGTGTAGTGGGCCTAAGGCCATCCCATGCATGCTCTTTGGTTGATGATTAGTTGACTCTGTGGGTCATCTTCTTGAACCACTCTGGATCCCTGAATATTTCCTCCAGTTCTTCCAGACCTCTCCCATCCATGGCTGCCACTTATTGTTTGACTGTGGGTCTCTGCATCTGTTTTGTCAGCTGGTGCAATGAATCATCTCAGAGACAGTTATGTTATGCTCCTGTTTGCAAGTATAGCAGTATATGATTAATAGTGTCTTGGTTTGGCTTTCTCTGATGGGGTGGGTCTCAAGTGGAGCCAGTCATTGGTTTGCCATTGCCTCAATCTCTGTTCCAACTTTATCCCTACATTTCTTGTAGGCAAGACACATTTTGGGTGGAGGGTTTTATTAGTGGGTTGGTCTCCCTCTCCCTCCAGTGGAAGTCCTGCATGGATACAAGAAGTGCCAACTTAGAACTCTCTACTAGAATCACCTACATAGACTCCCTTGAGCTTCCATTATCCCAAAGATGGCTCCCCACTGATTGCCATTTTCTCTTCCTGTCCTTCCTCCATCTCCCAGCTCTCGCCACATCTGATCCCACCTCAATTACACTCCTCACTCCCTTTCCCACCCAGTTCTCTTCCTTCATCTACTTTATTTCCCCTTCTGAGTGAAATTTAAGTTTCTTGTTATTTAGCTTCTTTGGGTCTGTGGATTTTAGCATGGTTATCCTGTATTTTATGGGTGATATCCACTTCTAAGTGAGTACATAGCTTGAGTTATCTACTAAGGATCATATTTTCTAGTTTTATCCATTTACCTACCAATTACATGATGTCTTTGTTTTTAATAGCTGAGTAGTATTCCATTACGCAAATGTAGCACAGTTTCTTCATTCATTCTTTAGTTGAGGGACATCTAGATTGTGTTCAGTTTACCTTGTTTTATGTTGAGGTCTTTGATCCACTTGGACTTGAATTTTGCTCAGGGTGATAAATATGGATTTATTTACACTTTTCTACATGCAGACATCTAGTTAGACCAGCACCATTTGCTGAAGATGCTATCTTTTTTTCATAGTATGATTTGGGGGTTTTGTTAAAAATCAAGGGTCCAAAGGGTTTAAGTTTATTTGTGGGTCTTCAATTTGATTCCATTGATCAGTCTGTCTATTTTCATGCCATTAGGATACATTTCTATTACTATTGCTCTATAGTACAGCTTGAAATCAAGGATGGTACCTCCAGAAGTTCTTTTATTTGCAGGATTGTTTTAGATATCTTGGGTTTGGTTTGGTTTTGTATTTTCATATGAAGTAAAATATTGTTCTTTCAAAGTCAGTAAAGAATTGTGTTGGAATGTTGAAGGAAATTGCATTGAATCTATAGACTGTGTTTGGTTAAATAACCATTTTTTTCTATTTTAATCCTACCCATTCGTGAGCATGGGAGATTTTTCCATGTTGTGCAGTACAGTTTTTTTTAATATTTTTTTTTATTTTTCTTAAAGTTTATTCACTTTGTATCCCAAATGTAGCCCCCTCCCTGTCCCCTCCCAATCCCATCCTCCCTCCTTCTTCTTTTCCTATGCCCCTCCCACAGTCCAATTATAGGGGAGGTCCTCCTCCCCTTTCTTCTGCCTCTAGTCTATCAGGTGTCATCAGGACTGGCATCTTTGTCTTCCTCTGTGGACTGGTAAAGCTGCTCTCCCCTGAGAGGTGATCCAAGAGCCAGCCCATGAGTTCCTCCTTACTAGAGGAAGCAACTGGACACTGAGCTGCCATGGGCTAATTCTGTGCAGGAGTTCTAAGTTATCTCCATGAATGGTCCTTGTTTGGAATAACAGTCTCAGAAAAGACCCCTATGCCCAGAATTTTTGGTTCTGTTGCTCTCCTTGTGGAGCTCCTGTTCCCTCCAGGTCTTTATATCTCTCCCTTCTTTCATGAGATTTCCTGCACTCTGCCCAAAGTTTGGCTAAAAATCTCAGGATATGTTTTAATACCCTACTGGGTAGAGTCTTTCAGAGGCCCTCTGTGATAGGCTCCTGTCCTGTTCCCTGTTTTCTCCCTCTTCTGATGTCTGTACCTAATGATTATTTGGATTTTTTTCAGCACCTGTTGTTATGTCCCCCTTTTCATTTCTTATTTTATTAATTTGGTTACGTTCTCTGTCATTTGGTTAAATTTGGCTAAGGATTTGTCTATCTTCTTGATTTTGTTCAAAGAACCAGCTCTTGATCTTTTGATTCTTTGTGTTGTTTATTTGTTTCTAATTTGTTGATTTCATACCTGAGTTTGATTATTTCCTGCCATCTACTCCTCTTGGGTGTGTTTGCTTCTTTTTGTACTAGAGCTTTCTAATGTGCTTTTAAATTTAAATCCCTCCAATATCTTTATGAAGACACAGAGCTATGAACTTTCCTCTTAGCACTGCTTTCATTGTGTTCTATACATTTGAGTATGGTGGCCCTTAATTTTCACTGAATTATAGAAAGACTTTAATTTCTTTGTTTCCTCCCTTACCCAGTGATCGTTGAGTACAGAGTTGTTCAGCTTCCATGAATTTGTACAATTTCTGTTGTTTTCTTGGGTGTAGTCAACTTCCTTGGGTTGGAGTTTTCCTTTTCTTATTTCCGTTAGGCTGGATTTTTATTATTTTTTTTGGATAGATAATGTTTGAATTTGGTTTTGTCATGGAACGTCTTATTTTTTCAATCTATAGTGATTTTAGTCTTTTTGGTTATAGTAATCTGGAATGACATCTGTTTTTCTTAGTGTACAAGATATATGTCCTGGATATTCTGGCTTTTTTACTCTCTGTTGAGAAGTCAGGTGTAATTCTAATGGGTGTGAATTTATATGTGATTTGGTAGTTTTCCCTTTGCTGTCCTTAGTATTCTTCCTTTTTTCTTTATATTCAGTGTTTTGATTATTTTGTGGTGGGAGAATTTTCTTTTCTGGTCCAATCTATTTGGCATTCTGTAAACTCCTTGTAAGTTCATAGGCATTTCTCCCTTTGGTTGGGAAGTTTTCATTTATGATTTTGTTGAAAATATTTTCTGGTACTTGGAACTGAAAGTCCTCTCCTTCTTCTAGCTCTATTATTCTTAGGTGTGATGTTCCCATAGTGTCTTAGATTTAATGGATGTTTTGGGTCAGGAACTTTTTATATTTGACATTTCCTTTGACTGATGTATTGATTTCTTCAATCATACATTTTTTTTTTCAATGCAGTTTATTCAGGAACCTTGAACAATCATCTGACCCTGGGGAAAGCCAGCCCACAGCTTAAATAGCTTCTGGGTAGCCAACCCCAGCATGCCATGTGGGCAATGCAGATAGGTCCACATACATGGAAGCAAGTCAGATACTCAGCCTTAGCCAAATGTGGAGTTGTTCGTGACAGAGAGCACTCACCATCGGGAAGGTGGAAGGCGGAAACCGGAAACAAGCTCCATCTTTAAGGCGTGGCATTACGCAGCTCTCTACAGTTCCCCCTTTTTGTTTTAGATGTATCAGGCAAGAGTAGAGGTCTGATCTCTGATATTAGAAATAAATTGGGACTTTGTACCGATGTTCATTTAGGTGTCATCCACCCAAAGAGCATCAGACCCGTCTGATACCTTTTTCTCAGACGCAGGACCTGGGGCATCAACCCGCATGCAATCAGACTTGCTCGTCCCTGGGTCGAAAGAGGCTGACCCTGAGTGCAGTGCTTAGCCTCGCATCCTGAGCATAACATTTTAGCTTTTTATGGTAGCCAACCATGCTTGGGGAGACTGTCCTGCTTCAATGGCTGTAAAGGCCTGAATGATCATGGCTGCATTACACTGTTGTGAGACTCTAATCTTGCATATACACCACAGGCAAACCAAGGAGACCAACACCAGAAGGCCTGCTAGCACTCCCATGCCCGCCCATTCCTTCAGATGATTCATGGCTGCAGCAATCCATGGTGATAATCCTGTGGCTAGTCCTGCGTCCTCTCTGGTAGAGTTTACCGTGATAATGGCCACTCTCAGCTGCTCCACGTAGTATCGAATTCTCCAGTCCAATTACCTAAAATATAGCTAGACAATTGTTTAGACAGACTTGCAGCACGGGAAAAATTCTCATATTGTATGCTAGTGACACAAAGTCCAGCATACTTCCATTGACAGCCAAGTTGAGCGATTTGCCATAGGGTATCAATTTGCTCCTGCACGAGGTCAATCCTCTGATTGAACACCATCAAGCCTCCTTTTAGTTGAGCATTAATTCCTTTTTGTACATCTAAAGCATGAGCTACATTGGCTACAAGATTATTCAGGGTCTGAGCAGTCTGGTTGTACTGGAGGTGGGGGGTGGGGGTCTAACCTTGATGTTCTTGAAGCCAGGCAAGCCTGGATGTACCTGAAGCCTTACAGGCCTCAGAGGGATAGTGGAGAGTGAGGCTTAGATGAGAGAATGCACCTCAAATCTGCTGGCTGTGCCTCCGGTGAACCTGACAGGGACTGAAATTTTACTTTTTACCAACAAGTTTTAAGTAATTTATTTTAAATAATACCTTTACTTTTTGTCTTCAAAATGAGTCTTGGCAAAATTAATAACTTACCAAAAAATATCTTCTCATGTTCTCCAGTATTCATGGACTTTAAATTCCTGGCATGGTTACCTGAGCCTTTTCTCAGAAAACCAGAAGAATGAAATAAACCTATCTGCTTTGATACATTTAATATTTATATGTTAATTGTGGATATATATTTAACATATAATATGCCCTTCTAGATACAAATGATTGTTGGAAGAAAAAAGAGACTTTCTTATATGTGGAAATTCTGCCATTTTTGGTATATAATATCACATTTTCTCAAGGGTGCTCTCTCATTTGGAGCTCCTGCTATATATGCTAGGAAAGGGCTTAAATAAGTGGTGGCCAGCAGAGATCAGATGAAAATTTTCCTTTCAAAAATGTAAAGTGTTATAGTAGAGTGTTAAGATCTCAAAGCATAGCACGAGAGAAAATCCATTCTTGAGTTCTAAGTTCCTATGCTCTTATCCTCTTAATTATTTTAATTACACACTAATAACTACCCACATGTGGTAAACTTAAAAATAAAACATTATTGTCAGAATTATTTTCATGGATGAAAAAACAAACCTTGCATGATCTTTATTTTTATTTTTGGAGTTGTGTGTCTGAGCACACCACTCTAAAGGCACCCAGAATCCCTGCCACTGGGAAGCTGAACAGGCTGAGCCTGGTTACTACTGGTTTAGCTGGGTAGAGGGCAGGAATAGGATCAGTGCATTGTGTGTTGTCTGGCCTCAAGGCCAATTCAATAAGACAGCACTTCTGATCTGGAACCAACATGATTCCTGCAGCAAATGATAAGAGCTCCAAGGTCTCCAGCCCTTGGTATTCTCTAGAGATGCTGCCACAGACTGTCATGTGGATGCTAGAGTGATTATCAATTATCCTCATAATTTCATCAGCATTTCGTTGCTTTGATGGCCACGCAGTCATAATAAAACAAGTTGGCAAAAAGCTAAGCAGCACAGTAGTAGTAGGTGTTTTTGTTTTTGTTTTGTTCATTTGTTTGTTTTTTTCAAGACAGAGTCTGACTTCATTTTTGGCTGGCCTCTAAGTCAGAGATCCACCTGACTCTTCCCTTTGAGTGCTGAGATTATAAATTTTTGAGATTATAATAAAATTATATAATTTCCTTTTTCTTTATTCCTTTCAAGCCTTTCAAGAGTTCTGTCCACCTTGTTTTCTTTCAAATTCATGGCCTCTTTTTCTTTTTTTATTTAATTTTATTTTTTTCTTATCAGTTACATTTTATTAACTCTGTATCCCAGCCGTGTCCCGATCCCTCATTCCCTCCCAGTCCCTCCCTCCCTCCCTCCCTCATCTCCATCGTGCCCCTTTCCAAGTCCACTGATAGGGGGGAACCTCCTCCCCATTCATCTGATCCTGTTTTATCAGGTATCTTCAGGACTGGCTGCAAAGTCCTCCTCTGTGGCCTAACAGGACTGCTCCTCCCTTGGGGGTGGGGAGGCCAAAGAGCCAGTCATTGAGTTCCTGTTAGAAATAGTCCTTGTTCCCCTCACTTTGGGAAACCAATTGGTTACTGAGCTACCACAGCTAAATCTGAGCGGAGGTTCTAGGTTATATCCATACATGGTCCTTGGTTGAATGTCAGTCTCAGAAAAGACCCTGTGCCCAGATATATTTGGTCCTTGTGGAGCTCCTATCCTTTCCCCATCAGACTAACTCCCCTTCTTTCTTATGATTCCCTGTACTCTGCCAAATGTTTGGTTATGAGTCTTTGCTTTGAAAACACTGCTAGTTAGAGTCTTTCAGATGCTCTCAGTAGACTCCTGTCATACGTTCAATGCACATCCCATCTGCTTTCTAAACGAGGATTGATCATCTTACCCCATGTCTGCTCTCTTGATTATCTTTTTTAGGTGTATAGATTTCATTATGTTTATCATATCTTATAGGTCTATATAATTGAGTATATACCGTGTTTTTCTTTTTCCTTCTGGGATATTTCACTCAGAATGATCTTTTCTAGATCCCACCATTTGACTGCAAATTTCATGATTTCCTCCTTTTTGATTGCTGAGTAGTATTCCATTGTGTAAAAATACCACAATTTCTGTACCCATTCCTCTGTTGATGGACATCTGGGTTGTTTCCAGGTTCTGGCTATTACAAATAAAGCTGCTATAAACATGTTGAGCAAGTATCCCTTTTGTGTACTTGAGCAAACTTTGGGTATATACCTAGCAGTGGTATAGCTGGGTCTTGAGGAAGCACTATTCCTAATTGTCTGAGAAAGTGCCAGATAGATTTCCAAAGTGGTTGTACCAGTTTACATTCCCACCAGCAGTAGAGGAGGGTTCCCCTTTCTCCACAACCTCTCCAGCATGTGTTGTCACTTGAGTTTTTCATCTTGGCCATTCTGATGGGTGTAAGGTGATATCTCAGGGTCGTTTTGATTCGCATTTCCCTGATGACTAATGAGGATGAGCATTTCTTTAAGTGTTTCTCTGCCATTCGATATTCCTCTGTTGAGAATTCTCTGTTTAGCTCTGTTCCCCATTTTTTAATTGGGTTACTTGGTTTGCTGCATTTCAGCTTCTTTAGTTCTTTGTATATACTGGATATTAGTCCTCTGTCAGATAAAGGGTTAGTGAAGATTCTTTCCCAATCTGTAGGCAGTCGTTTTGTTTTGATGACGGTGTCCTTTGCTTTACAGAAACTTTTCAGTTTCATGAGGTCCCATTTATTGATTGTTGCTCTTAGAGCCTGTGCTGTTGGTGTTCTGTTCAGGAAGTTGTCTCCTGTGCCAATGAGTTCTAGGCTGTTCCCCAATTTTTCATCTAAGAGATTTAGAGTATCTTGTTTTATGCTGAGGTCTTTGATCCACTTGGAATTTAGTTTTGTGCAGGGTGATAAATATGGATCTATTTTCATTTTTCTGCATGTGGACATCCAGTTGGACCAGCACCATTTGTTGAAGATGCTATCTTTTTTCCATTGAATGGTTTTGGCTTCTTTGTCAAAAATCGAGTATTCATAGGTGTGTGGGTTTATTTCTAGGTCTTCTACGCAGTTCCATTGATCCTCCTTTCTTTTTGTTATGACAATACCATGCAGTTTTTGTTACTATTGCTCTGTAGTACAACTTGAGATTGGGGATGGAGATACCTCTAGATGATCTGTTGTTGTACAGGATTGTTTTGGAGATTCTGGGTTTTTTGTTTCTCCATATGAAGCTGAGAATCTTTTTTTCAAGGTCTGTAAAGAATTGAGTTGGTATTTTGATGGGAATTGCATTGAATCTGTAGATTGCTTTTGGCAGTATGGCCATTTTCACAATGTTAATCCTACCAATCCATGAGCACGGGAGATCTTTCCATCTTCTGATATCTTCTTCGATTTCTTTCTTCAGAGACTTGAAGTTTTTCTCAAACAGGTCATTCACTTGCTTGGTTAGTGTCACCCCAAGGTACTTTATGTTACTAGTGGCTATTGTGAAGGGTGTTGTTTCCCTAAGTTCTTTCTCGGCCCTTTTGTCTTTGATATACAGTAGGACTTCTGATTTTTTTGAGTTGATTTTGTATCCTGCCACTTTGCTGAAGGTGTTTATCAGCTGAAGGAGTTCTCTGGTTGAATTTTTGGGGTCGCTCATATATGCTATCATATCATCTGCGAATAGTGACACTTTGACCTCTTCCTTTCTGATTTGTATCCCCTTGATCTCCTTTAGTTGCCTTATTGCTCTGGCTAGGACTTCAAGTACTATGTTGAAGTATGGAGAGAGTGGGCAGCCTTGTCTTGTCCCTGATTTCAGTGGGATTGATGTAAGTTTCTCTCCATTGAGTTTGATGTTGGCTATAGGCTTGCTGTATATTGCCTTTACTATGTTTAGATATGTGCCTTGTATCCCTGATCTCTCCAAGACTTTAAAAATGAATGGGTGTTGGACTTTGTCAAATGCTTTTTCAGCATCTAAAGAGATGATCATGTGGTTTTTCTCCTTCAGTTTGTTTATGTGGTGGATTACATTGATGGATTTCCGTATGTTGAACCACCCTTGCATGCCTGGGATGAAGCCTACTTGGTCGTGGTGGATGATATCTTTGATGTGTTCTTGGATTCGGTTTGCAAGTATTTTATTGAGTATTTTTGCATCAATGCTCATAAGAGAGATAGGTCTGAAGTTCTCTTTTTTTGTTGGGTCTTTGTGTGGTTTAGGTATCAGGGTGACTGTCGCTGCATAGAATGAGTTTATAATGTACCTTCTGTTTCTATTTTGTGGAATAGTTTAAGGAGAATTGGTGTTAACACTTCTTTGAAGGTCTGGTAGAATTCTGCTCTAAAACCATCTGGCCCAGGGCTTTTTTTGGAGGGGAGACTGTGAATGACTTCTTCAATTTCCTTAGGGGATATAGGGCTATTCAGTCTTTCAACCTGTTCTTGACTTAATGTTGGAAGATGAAATTTATCAAGAAAATTGTCCATTTCATTTAGATTTTCAAATTTTGTGGCATATAGGCTTTTGTAGTATGACCTAATGATTGTTTGAATTTCCTCAGTGTCTGTAGTTATGTCACCCTTTTCATCTCTGATTTTGTTGATTTGGATAGATTCTCTCTGCTTTTTAGTTACTTTGGCTAAGGTTTGTCTATCTTTTTGATTTTCTCAAAGAACCAGCTTTTTGTTTCATTGATTCTTTGAATGGTTTTATTTTTTTCTAATTGATTTATTTCAGCCCCGATTTTGATTATTTCCAGCTGTCTGCTCCTCTTGGGTGTATCTGCTTCTTTTTTTTTCTAGGGTTTTCAGTTGGGCCATTAAGTTGTTTGTATGTGATGTTACGAATTTCTTCTTGCAGGCACTTAGTGCTTTAAATTTTCCCCTGAGCACTGCTTTTAATGTGTCCCATAAATTTGGGTATGTTGTGCCTTAATTTTCATTGAATTCTATGAAGTCTTTAATTTCTTTCTTTATTTCTTCCTTATCCCAGCTCTCATTGAGTAGTAAGTTTTTCAGTTTCCATGTGCTTGTCGGCTTTTTGTTGTTTCTGTTGTTGTTGATGTCTAGATAGAATAAAAGGGATTATGTCAATCTTTTTGTATCTGTTTAGGCTTGCTTTATGACCAACTATATGGTCTATTTTGGAGAAGGTTCCATGAGGTGCTGAAAAGAAGGTATACTCTTTTGAGTTTGGATGAAAAGATCTGTAGACATCTATTAGGTCCATTTGATTTAGGGTCTCTGTAAGTGTTTTTATTTCCCTATTTGTTTTCTGTCTAGTTGATCTGTCCCTTGGTGAGAGTGGAGTGTTGAAGTCTCCCACTATTAGGGTATTAGGATCAATGTGTGATTTAAGCTTTAATATTGTTTCATTTATGAATGTAGGTGCTCTTGTATTTGGGACATAGATATTCAAAATTGTGATGCCTCTTGGTGGATTTTTCCTTTGATGAGAATACAAAGGCCCTCCTTATCTTTTTTGATTAACTTGGGTTGAAAGTCTATTTTATTAGATATTAGGATAGCTACTCCCGCTTGTTTTCTGGAACCATTTGCTTGAAAAACATTTTTCCAGCCCTTTATTCTGAGGTAGTGTTTATCTTATTTGCATAGGTGTGTTTCTTGGATGCAACAGAATGTTGGATCCTGTTTCCGCAACCATTCTGTTAGTCTGTGTCTTTTTATTGGTGAGTTGAGTCCGTTGATGTTGATAGATACTAGTGACCAACAATTGTTACTTACTTTAGATGTGGGGTTGGTGGTATCACTGAGTTTCATTGCTTGTATTCTTTTGGGTTTTTTGTTGTTGTTGTTGTTGTGTAGTTATCTATTTCCTCTGTTTCCTTAGATGTAGTTGTTTTCTTTGGTTTGGAGTTTCCCTTCTAGTAACTTCTGTAGAGCTGGGTTACTATGTAGATATTGTTTAAATTTGGTTTTGTCTTGGAATATTTTGAATTCTCCGTCTATGTTGATTGACAGTTTTGCTGGGTATAGTAGTCTGGGTTGGAATCTGTGGTCCTTTAAGGACTGTATGATTTCTGTCCAGGCCCTTCTGGCTTTCATAGTTTCTGTTGAGAAATCTGGTGTGATTCTGATAGGTCTACCTTCATATGTTACTTGACCTTTTTCCCTTGCTGCTTTTAGAATTTTTTTCTTTGTTTTGTAGGTTCAGTGTTTTGACTATGATGTGACGCGAAGAATTTCTTTTCTGGTCTAGTCTACTTGGTGTTCTGTAGGCCTCTTGTATGTCTATGACCATCTCCTTCTTTAAGTTGGGAAAGTTTTCTTCTATAATTTTCTTGAAAATATTTTCCGGACCTTTGAGCCTGATGTCTTCTTTTTCTTCTACTCCCATTATTCTTAGGTTTTTTCTTTTCATGGTGTCCTTGATTTCTTGGATGTTTTGTGTTTGGAACTTTTCTGATCTTATTTTTTCTTTGAGAGACTTGTCAATTTCCGCAAGTGTATCTTTGGCTCCTGAGATTCTTTCTTCCATCTCTTGTATTCTGTTGGTGATGCTTACCTTTGTAGTTCCTGATCTTTTCTCTATGTTCTCCAGCTCCTGGTTTTTCTCTATTTATGTTTTCTTTATTGATTCTAATTCTGTTTTCATGTCTTGCACCATTTCCTTCATCTGTTTGAATGTGGAGTCCTGCTTTTCAATGAGAGCTTCTATTTTTTTGTCCGTTTCCTCTCTATGTATCACTAATTGCACCTCTACTTCTTTGGGTATAATTGCCTATATTTCTATGAGAGCTTTGTTTATTTCTTCTTTATTTGCCTTAATTTATGTGGACATTTCTTTGAGAGCTTTGTGCATTTCTTCTTTGTTTGCCTCAGTTTTTGTGGTCATTTCTCTGCGAGCACTATTTGTTTCCTCTTGGTTCGTTTCTATTTCTTAGGTTATTTCTTGAGGGCCTTGTTCATTTCATCTTTATGGGCCTCTAATAGCTGGAGAAACATAGTTTTGTGGTCATTTTCTTGTATATCTAGTGAATTGAAGTGTCCATTGTTTTGTGGGGTTGCTGGTGAGGTCATTATGTCCTGATTTTTGTTGGGAGTGTTCTTACATCTGCCTCTAGCCATCTGGTTATTTATAATCCTCACTGTTCCTTGAGATTGTAGTTCAGGCTATGATCTTCTCTTTCTGTTTTCTGGACTGTTTTTTCAGGAAGATGAGAGAGGTTCACTGGATTGGGAGTGTGCACTGTAGTTTCAGTTTTGCCTAAGTAAGGAATGTGACGCTGGCACTATTCATGTGCGCTTTTAGCGGGCACAGTGTGCATGCGCGGATTCTCCGACTATTGCAGTGGCCTACAAGCCACTATTATGCAGTTCTGTCTGAGATCCAGGGATTGTTTGCCTGGATTACACTGGTGGACCCGCAAGGCAGAGGCTTCAATGTTGGGGTCGATATCCCAAGAATCCCTATGATGCCCACACTAGGGGTGTGGGTGGCAGGGATCTCGTCTGGTTGCTTCTGTGGAGAGGTCCTGGGTCTGGGGCAAACTCTCCCTAGAAGGCTCACTCACTCTCTTGCAGGACCAGTTGGAATGCACAACTTGCTCACTACTCTCTGATTTGGTCCTGTTGCGGAGAGTGCACGGGTAGGCTAACAGTCAGCTCTGTGACACTGTGGCCCCAGGACTTGGTGTCCACCTTTCCTGTGTGCTGCCTCTCTGTCTTTTCCCTCTGCCTGGACTGGTCTTGGGGTGGTGAGGGAAAGAGTTAGGTTGAGTGTTCTCAATCCCAGATCCCGGGCCCAGATCTCTTTGCCAGAATCAGCCTGGTGGTAGAACCTATGTTTACTGATACGAGAGAGTACCAGGTAGGGTTGAGTGTCCTTAGATCCAGAACTTGGGTTTCTCTGCCAGGGGCTGCTGGGTGAGCTGGAGAGGGGGTGCTGTGTCCTTGGCAGGCTGCCTCTGTTCTTCCCCTCTGACCTTCCCCTCCACTAGGGCAAGCTTTTGGAGGTGTTCTCAGGGGAGTGCCAGAAGGGGTTGGGGCTTTGATCCTGCGCCGGGGTTTCTCTGCCGGGGTGGGGGGTGGGGGGGACGCTGGTGATAGAACTTGCTGCTAGACCTTATTGCGCTGGACCCAGGAGAATTTCAGGAAGTGTAGAATGACCACAATCCCAGATCCCGAGCTGAAGTTTATTTGCTAGGGGCAGCGGGCAGCACTGGAGTTCCAGCACTGTGAAGCTGCTGTGCACCTCTCTAACCCTCCGCTCCGCAGAGGCAGGGTTATGGCGGCATTTGGGGGAGTGCCCTAAAGGATTGGGTTTTCTCAGCCCCAATCTCAGGTTGGGGTACTGACAATGTGGTCTGTGGCAGATTCTGCTGGCTACCTCCTGCCTCCTCCCAAGAGGGAGTAGGGATTTTGAGCTGGGCGCGCAGCTGCTCTCCATGGGAGAGCTCAGTTGTGATGGCGGCGGGTACCCGCAGTCAGCGAGACCTTCCAGGGAAAGACTGGGTGACCCGTGACCAGTCTCGCAACTTTCCTTCCCCGTGGGCTTTTTTTGTGACTGGGACTCCCAGTCTCTAGCACCGTATTGCCCACCAACCAGCCTGGGAAAGTGATAGGGACACGCAGACTTGCAGCACCAGCCTGGAGATCCAAAGCCCGTGTTAGCCGGGTTCTCTTCCGGGTTCTGGCTGTGTGGCCAGAGAGTGGACCTGACCGATCCCCACGCCTTGGGAGCCTCCACTCACCTGGGAAACACGACAGCTGTTGTTTTAGGGCCCAGAGTTCAGTCTCTTGGTCACTGCAGGGAGTGTGTTGTCCCACTTCTCAGACACAGTGTTCTCCCGGCGGAGCCATCTTGCCCCCCCTTTTTCTTTAATTGTGATATATATATGTAAATTTGTGTATGTGTTTGCTCATATATAATTTAAATGTATAAATATAATATTCTCAATCTGAAGAACATTACCTGTATATATAAATTTCCAGGGTTGACCAATTGTTGAATATCCAATCTGAGGGCTCTTCCTTGGCGAAGACTATTTCTTCCACTCTCGGCAATCCTTAGTTGACTGTAGATCTTTGTCTGGGATTGAAACATTATGAGATTTCCTCCCTCTGCATTACAGTGTCTACTGGTGTATTTCCTTTCAGGTCTTAGTGTAGACAGTCGTGAATGTAAGGCTTTGTGGGTGCACCTTTTGACGTAATCTTAGCTACAAGGTGTCTCATAAGGAAACTCCCAGTTCATCTAGCTTTTAAATCTTTCTGCCTCCTTTTCCGAAATGACCACTAATCCTTAGGAGTAAAAGTTGTTTCACAGATGTAACCACTAGTGCTGGGCCCAAAACTATATATTTTGATTGTAATGATATGTATCTACTACAAAGAGAAGTGTCTTTGATGAGAAATGAACTATACATTTTTCTGTGGGTCTAAGGACAAATATTTAGATTTTAGTTAGGGATTATTGAGTAAAGTAGAAGTTGTAGACCCTCCTTCAAGTCCATGACTCTTCTAGCCCTAATTTGTTGGCTATATTTATAGTACCAGACATACTTTCCTTTTTCCTAAGCAGATCTGAAGTCCAATTAGAGAGCTGTTGGTAACTGCGAAGTTAAACTTTCCACTATTTCACCTTGAGTGTTAACATACAATGTTGGCCATTGTTGTGGTTCATAAGTGTCATAGCTTGGTGAGATTTCTGGTTGCTATCATCCATTTTGATACTTACATGGTAAGTATCTGATAACATGAAAGATAGTCTTCAGAGAGGATGCATTCACGTCAGTTCCAGCTTGGTCTAAGACAATATTCTACTTGTAGATATTATAAACAATGAAAGATGATGTATCAGGGTCTATATAAAACATATTTAGAAATATATAGATAACAACTATGTACATATAGAAAGTATATATAAAAAGACACAGATAATTCATCACATTTTGAGAGGAAAATAAAGCAAACAAAAGAACAATTAGCAAAGAATGAATATAAATATAGGAAAATGGTATTTGTTTGCATTCCTGAAAATTTCCATTGGTTTCAGTTTTTAATGGAAAAGTTAAGTGATACAGGGAAAATAGAAATTCAGTCTGGTAATATATGTATATTCTCAGTTTCCATTAAGAGGTAAAAGCCTAAGATTAGATGTAAAATGTCTAAAAATAGGAATTAAAGAAAAATAAAAATTGGTTTCTATAGCTAAGTAAAATAATTAGAATCTTATACGTGTTGGTAAGAGGAGAACCAGAGTGCTATTAATTGCTCTGTGAAAGGTTAGATGTGCACTAAAGAGCAAGTAATGCAAAGCTTGTTGTTAATTTAGAATTGTCAATCATTTTTGTAATAATTCTGTTCCAGATTATTTTGTGCTCTTATGTCAACTAAAGTAAGAGAGATAAATCACATCATGAACACTAAGTAAAAGTTCATTGCAATTTATTCTTGTTCATTACTGCTATTTGGTTATCTTCACCCTAACCAAAAATAATAAGCAATTTTCAAAGAAGGCAATTCTTACAGAGTTTTTAAAAATCAGTTGACATATGTTCATTTATCTTTTAACTTTAAGAAGTAACATTATTATATCAAGGAAAACAATTCCAGTGAAGTGTAGTGGAACATGCATGTAATCTCACTCTCTGGGAGCCAGAGGAAGACAGATTTCTGTGAGTTTGAAACTACCCTGGTCTACAAAGTGAGTCCAGGACTGCTAAAGCCACACAGAGAAACCCTGTCTCAAAGTCAAAAAAACCAAACCAAACCAAAAACAAAAAAACAGACAAAAACAATTACTTGCAATTGTTATCACTTGAATGGTTACCAAACTTTACATAATCATTAAAAACAGTAATTTTGCATTTATATTTAAATTATAGATTTGACAACTCATGATTATCTGACCATGTAAAAAATACACATTTAGAAGGACAGTATTTACAATTTTATATTTGATAGAAATCATAGACATCAAGCAAATGAGAAGAAAAAGCTTGCTTCAAATGTAGAGTATATTTGGAATACATGAACTAGAAAAACTATGTGTTGTATCCTGTTGTATCTGGGAGCATTCTAATATATTTTACTTGATGAAACTCAGAACAGTTCTCTGTGAATTTGATAATTTTAGATGAAAATTAAGGCCTTGGAGTAACTACAATGATTTCCCCAAAGTCACCCTATTGTTTGTTAACTCATGCTCTGTACTGAAAACTAGATTCCGTGGGCAGGAAAACCTTTCAGAGAGATAAGTTTAAACAAGCAGTGTCTCCATGAGCTTAATTTAGTGTGTAATAGGAGTATGAAGGCTCTCACTTGACCTTCATAGATCATAGCGCTGGGGCTAATTTTATGCACAATGTTGTGGTATGTGTGAGTGTTGAGGTTTGTTCTCTCTCATATAGAAACTGTCAGTCTTCAGGCACTGGCCACCTTATTTTGTGTGACTGTGTGTGTGTGTGTGTGTGTGTGTGTGTTTAATTTTTCTTTTTGTTGTAGACTCTCAAAGACCAGGAACTTACTATGTAGACTGGGCTGGATGGACAGAAAGCCCCAAGCATATACCATCTCTTCAAACCTGAAACTGGCATTGTAAAGTCAACACTTGCCAGCACACCTTGCTTCTTTATGTTGCTTCCTAGAGCTCTGTGTCATGTCCTCAGACTTGCAAGGCAAGTATTGGGATGACTGAATCATCTACCTTCATAATATATTTGGAAGAAATCTTCAGTGCTTCCTTTTAATGACAAGCTATTTCATAGAATTCCACTACTGAAGAACATTCTACTTTCACACTTTCAAAGCCATATACAAGAAAACATTTCAAAACATCAAACCATAGGACCATTTCTCTCCATTGAACTATTTTTATAACTTCCCATCTCAAAAACTAATAATTGCTGATACCCTGTGTGAGGTTCCAGGTATAGCATACAAAAATATCTCATAAGAGGTGTAGCTTGATAACAAACACAACAGAAATATTAAGTTTTTAATAAAGTAGAGTAAATGCTAATTTAATGTGTTTTCTGAATGAAATTTTTAAAATACAACAAATCTACTCATTATATAAAATTATTTTTATAATTGAAAGTTTTAATGTTAAAATAGCATGACTGGGGAGGATCCAAGATGGCAGCACCTGGAGGACACTGTATCTGAGGAGCAGGACAGCAATGTCAGTACAGCAACAAAGAGACTGAACTCTGGGCCATAAAACAACAATTGTGTTTCCCAGGTGAGAGGAAACTCCACAGCGTGGGAATCAGTCAGGTCCACTCTCAGGTCACCCAGCCAGAACCTGGAAGAGGTCCTGGGTCCTGCAGGCACTCAGTCACTAGACCAGAGCCACACCTGCATGCCCTGATCACCTTCCAGGCTGAACTGTGGGCACCAAAACAGAGACTGGGAGTCCCAGTCTCTAGAAAACCCCACAGGAAAGAGAACAAACTGGATTGATCTTAGGTCACCCAGTCTATCCCTAGAAAATGTCCCACAGATCAGCTGGCTTACAGCAACCTGCCCTGATCTGGGCTCCTGCAGGGAGCACAGAGACCTGCTGCACTCCCAACTCTCCCAAGGGCATCAGAGACTGGGTTTCCCTGTTAGGAGAAAAACCCCACAGGAAGAGAAACAGCAGGTCCCAGCTTAGGGCGTTCAGCTGACTACCCCCATCCCCCCACCCACCACCACACACAGGAAAGTTCTCAGGAAAAGGTTTCAGGTTCCTGCCCATGGATCAGCTTGGAGCCACCCCCACCAGAGACAGTCTATGCACCACCACAAACTCCACAGACTGGGTCTTCTTATTGGGAGAAAACCCCACAGTGGGGGAAATATCTGACCCTACCTCAGGACACCTAGCTCTGGAAAAGTTTCTGGTTATCCAGAGGCTCCAGAATTTGGCCTCCTGCTGTTCAAATGAGAGCAGTGCTCACCTGCCACTGATTACTGCTTGGGTACTGGGGCATAGAGCTCTAACCTCAGACCTACCGAAGCCTGGGATCCCTGAGATCAACCCCGGGATACTGTTCCAAGGGGCAACCAGTTATCCCTAACAAAACTGATCAAACCACAGGACACACAGCTTACAGCAGCAGCTCACTAAATTTACAGCAAGAAACCCAGAAGCAGGGCAGATGTCTCCAGGACTTCTCCGGGTGAGAAGAGAGCCCTCTCGACTAACAAGGACAACAGTTACCACTCAGGTCTGTACACCTGAGGTGAGCTATAGCAATTCCTGAAAAACACAGGTCATTCAGTGACCATTCCCAAAAAGCTGAGGAGGCCTCCTTCAGGAAAAGTCATCTTCCTGACAAAGGGATTCTTACCAACAGAGGACTGCAGGAAGCACCAGAAACTAACACCCAACACCTAAGATAGCCCAATGGGTAGAGGCCAGTGTAAAAGTTCAAAAAACAAAAGACAGAGTAATATAGCATCCCAGAACCAGTTATCCAAAGGCAAGCAGCTCTGGATACTGAAGCATAAATGAAATTCAAGAAGATGACCTTAAATCTATGCTTATGAAGAGGATAATTGAGGAAACAAATAAAATGCATAAAAAATTAAAGGAAGATATATTCAAACAGATTATGGCCTTCTGTAAAGAAATACAGAAAGATACACACAAAGAGTTTGTGGCTTTCACAGAGGAAATAATTAAATCACTGAAAGAGTAGAAACAGGAATGTTCAAACAAACATATGAAGGAATTGAAGAAAAACAGGAAAATACAGACAGACAGGTGAAGGAAATCAACAAAACAGTTCAAGACGTGAAGTTAGGATTGGAAAAATTAAAGAAACACAAACAGAGAAACTGATAGAGAGGAAGAACTTAGAAAAAAAACAGGAACTACATAGGTAAACATAAGCAATAGTCAACAAGAGATGGAAGAAAGAATCTCAGGTGTGGAAGATACACTGGAAGATATCAATGTATTCATCAAAGAAAATAATAAATCTAAAAACTTCCTGACAAAAACCATCCAAGAAATCCAAGAAAACAGGAAAAGACAAAACATAAGAATAACAGGAAAAGAGGAAAAAGAATATCCCAGTCTCCAAGGCCCAAAAAAATATTTTCAACACAGTCATAGAAGAAAATTTCCCCCAACGTAAAGGAGAGGCCTATAAGCATACAAGTCACCTAGAGAACACCTAATAAGTTAGACCAGAAAAGAAAATCCTCCCACAACATAATAATCAAAACATTAAGTAAAGAGAACAAAGAAAAAATATTAAAAGCTGCAAGGAAAAAAGGCTAAGTAACATATAATGGCAAACCCATCAGAATCACACCTAACTTCTCAACAAAAACTATGAAAGCAAGAAGAGCCTGGATGGATATCATGCAGACCCTAAGAGAACACAGATGTAAGCTTACACTACTGTACCCAGCAAAACTCTCAGTCCTCATAGATAAAGAAAAGAAGATTTCGATGACAAAAACAAATTTCAACAATACCTACACACAAATCCAGCATTACAGAAGACACTAGAAGGAAAAGTACAACTCAAGAAAATTAACTACTTTCAAGAAAACATAGGAAATAATTAACCTCAATACAGTAAAACAAAAAGTTACCAAGCATACAAATATACTACCACAGCCAACATCAAAATCAAAGGATCTACCAGCCACTGGTTATCAATCTCTCTCAACATCAAAGGACTCAATTCTCCAATAAAAAGACAAAGACTAACAGAATGGATGCATAAATAAGACCCAACAATCTGTCGCATATAAGAAACACACCTAATGAGGTTGAGCATTTCTTTAAGTGCTTCTCTGCTATTCAATATTCCTCTGTCAAGAATTCTCTGTTTAGCTCTGTTCCCCATTTTTTAAGTGGATTACTTGGTTTGATGCTTTTCAGCTTCTTTAGTTCTTTATATATACTGGATATGAGTCCTCTGTCAGATAAAGGGTTGGTGAAGATTCTTTCCCAATCTGTAGGCAGTCGCTTTGTTTTGATGATGGTGTCCTTTGCTTTGCAGAAGCTTTTCAGTTTCATGAGGTCCCATTTATTGATTGTTGCTCTTAGAACCTGTGCTGTTGGTGTTCTGTTCAGGAAGTTTTCTCCTGTACCAATGAGTTCTAGGGTATTCCCTACTTTTTTTTTTCAAGCCGATTTAGTGTGGCTGGTTTTATGTTGAGGTCTTTGATCCACTTGGACTTCAGTTTTATGCAGAGTGATAAGTATGGATCTATTTTCATTTTTCTACATGTAGACATCCAGTTAGACCAGCACCATTTGTTGAAGATGCTATCTTTTTTCCATTGTATGGTTTTGGCGTCTTTGTCAAAGATCAGGTGTCCATAAGTTTGTGCGTTTATTTCTGGGTCCTCTGTTCAGTTCCACTGATCCACCATTCTGTTTCTATGCCAGTACCATGCAGTTTTTAAAACTGTTGCTCTATAGTACAACTTAAGATCAGGGATTGCAGAGACTCATACTCCAACCAAGGACTATTCATGGAGATAACCTAGAATCCCTGCACAGATGTAGCCCATGGTAGCTCAGTCTCCAAGTGGGTTACATAGTAATGTGAAGAGGGACTGCCTCTGACATAATCTGACAGGCCTGCTCTTTGATCACCTCCCCCTGGGGGGGAGCAGCCTTACCAGGCCATAGTAGAAGACAATGCAGCCACTTTTGATGTGAACTGATGGACTAAGATCAGAAAGGAGAGGAGAACCTCCCCTATCAGAGGACTTGGGGGGTGGCATGCATGCAGAAAGGAGAGGGAGGGTGGGATTGGGAGGGGAGGAGAAGGGGCTTATGGGGGGATGCAGAATGAATAAAGTATAATTGATGAAAAATTTAAAAAAAAAAAGAAAAGATAATTTAAGAACCTTAAATAACTTTCAAAAGTGGAGGAAAACATAGAGTTAGTCAATTTACATGGAGCACGTCTTGCCCCTAGGGGCAATGGTTTCCTGACCCTACTCAGACCTCGGACACCACCACTGTTAGTTCTAGAACTGATGCAGGATGTTCCAGCGAGGGGGTTAAGGCTTCTCATAATATTTCCTGTAAGTTCACACCTGTTTGTTTATAACCCCCATTTTTATTCATTGTTAGCCAGATAGAGACAAGTAATTGTGATGATGATACTTGCTTTTTTGCCCAATGCTGGAATGCTAGTAAATTTAGGTATGCCCTGGTTACTCTCATGCCTCACTGGGTGCCTGTGCCCGTTGATGCCCCTCATGCTATGACTCTCTTCAGACAGAAAAGGGATCTTGGAACTACAGCCGCCATTGTTACTGCCATCTCATTGGCGTCTGTTGGAGCTACCACCGTGGCATTAGCCATGAGTCATATTATGCAGACTGCTCAGACCCTAAATAATCTTTTAGCCAATGTAGCTCATGCTTTAGATGTACAAAAAGGAATTAATGATCAACTAAAAGGAGGCTTGATGGTGTTCAATCAGAGGATTGACCTCGTGCAGGAGCAAATTGATACCCTATGGCAAATCGCTCAACTTGGCTGTCAATGGAAGTATGCTGGACTTTGTGTCACTAGCATACAATATGAGAATTTTTCCCGTGCTGCAAGTCTGTCTAAAAAATTGTTTAGCTATATTTTAGGTAATTGGACTGGAGAATTCGATACTACGATGGAGCAGCTGAGAGTGGCCATTGTCACGGTAAATTCTACCAGAGTGGACGCAGGACTAGCCACAGGATCATCATAGATTGCTGCAGCCATGAATCATCTGAAGGAATGGGCGGGCATGGGAGCGTTAGCAGGCCTTCTGGTGTTGGTCTCCTTGGTTTGCCTGTGGTGTATATGCAAGATTAGAGTCTCACAACAGTGTAATGCAGCCATGATCATTCAGGCCTTTACAGCCATTGAAGCAGGACAGTCTCCCCAAGCATGGTTGGCTACCATAAAAAGCTAAAATGTTATGCTCAGGATGCGAGGCTAAGCACTGCACTCAGGGTCAGCCTCTTTCGACCCAGAGAAGAGCATGTCTGATTGCATGCGGGTTGATGCCCCAGGTCCCGCCTCTGAGAAAAAGGTATCAGACGGGTCTGATGCTCTTTGGGTGGATGACACCTAAATGAACATCAGTACACAGTCCCAATTTATTTCTAATATCAGAGGTCAGACCTCTACTCTTGCCTGATGCGTCTAAAACAAAAAGGGGGAACTGTAGAGAGCTGCGTAATGCCACGCCTTAAAGATGGAGCTCGTTTCTGCCTTCCACCTTCCTGATGGTGAGTGCTCTCTGTCACAAACAACTCCATATTTGGCTAAGGCTGAGGATCTGCCTTGCTTCCGTGTGTGTGGACCTATCTGCATTGCCCACGAGGCACACTGGGGTTGGCTTCCCAGAGGCTATTTTAAGCTGTGGGCTGGCTTTCCCCAGGGTCAGATGATTGTTCAAGTTTCCTGAATAAACTGCATTGAGGAGAACAAAAAAAAAAAAAAAAAAAGATCAGAAAGAAGGAGAGGAGGACCTCCCCTATCAGTGGACTTGGGGAGAGGCATGCATGCAGAAATTGGGGGAGGGTGGGACCGGGAGGTGAGGAGGGAGGGGCTTACCGAGGGTTACAAAAGGAATAAAGTGTAATTAATAAATGTTAAATAAAAAAATTAAAAAAAAGAAACACACCTAAGTTACAAAGATAGATATTACCTGAGGGTAAAGGACTGGAAGACAGTTTTCCAAGCAAATGGACCCAAGAAGCAAGCAGGAGTAGCCTCTCTAATATCTGATAAAAAAGAATTTCAACCAAAATTAATCAAAAGAGATAGAGAAGGACACTTCATACTCATCAAGGGAAAAAATTCACCAGGAAGATATCACAATCCTGAACATCTATGCCCCAAATATAAGAGTACCCACATTTGTAAAAGAAACATTAATAAAACATAAACCACACATAGATCCCTACACATTAATAGTGGGAAACTTCAACACTTTCTCTCAAAAAAGGACAGGGCAACAAAATAGAAATTAAACAAAGAAACAATAACTCTGACAGAAGTCACGAGTTAAATGGACCTAACAGATATCTACAGAACCTTACACCCAAACACAAAGGAATTTACCTTCTTCTAGTGCCTCAAGGAACCTTGTCCAAAATAGACAATATGGTTAGTCACAAAGCAAGCCTCAATGGATACAAGAAGATTAAGGTAATGCCTCGTATCCTATCTGATCACCATGGACTCAAGGTGGATCTCAACAGCAACAGAAACAATAAAGAGTCTATGCACACATGGAAACTGAACAACTCACAACCGAATGACAGCTGGGTCGGGAAGAAATAAAAAACGAACTAAAAGTCTTCCTAGAACTCAATGAAAATGAAAACACCACATACCCAAAATTATGCGACACAATGAAAGGAGTGAAAAAAGAAAAGTTCATACACTAAGTGCCTTCAAGAAGAAATTCAAGACAGGGCATCCAAGCAACTTAATGGCTCACTTAAAAACCCTAGAAAAAGAAGTAGACACATCAAAGAGGAGTAGACGGCTGGAAATAATCAAACTCAGGGCTGAAATCAATCAATAAGAAACAAATAAAAGAATTCAAAGAATAAATGAAACCAAGAGCTGGTTCTTTGAGAAAATCAAGATAGACAAACCCTTAGCCAAGTTAACTAAAAGGCAGAGAGACACCATCCAAATCAACAAAATCAGAAATGTAAAGGGGGACATAACAACAGACACCGAGGAAATCCAATATATCAATAGGACATACTTCAAAAGTACATACGCCATAAAATTTGAAAATATAAATGAAATGGATTTTCTTGATAGATTCCACTTACCAAAGCTGAATCAAGACAAGATAAATCAATTAAATAGTCCTATATCCCATAAGAAAATCAAAGCTGTTAACAAAATTCTCCCATGGAAAAAAAAAAAAAAAAAAACAGCCCAGGGCCAGGTGGTTTCAGTGCAGAATTCTTCCATACCTTCAAAGAAGAGCTAACTCCAGTTCTCTTCAAACTATTCCACAAAATAGAAAAAGAAAGAACATTACCAAACTCATTCTATGAAGCCAGTCACCTTTGTACCTAAACCTCACAAAGACTCAACAAAGAAAGAGAATTTCAGGCCTATCTTGCTTATGAACATTGATGCAAAAGTACTCAACAAAATACTTGCAAACCGAATCCAAGAACACATCAAAGCTATCATCCACTATGTCCATATAGGATTCATTCCAGGTATGCAAGTTTGGTTCACCATAATGGAAATCCATCAACGTAATCCACCACATAAACAAACTGAAGGAGAAAAACCACATGATCATCTCCTTAGATGCTGAAAAAGCATTTAACAAAATCCAACATCCTTTCATGTGTAAACTCTTGGAGAGATCAAAGATATAAGGCACATACCTAAACATAGTAAAGGCAATATACAGCAAGCCATCATCAAACTAGATGAAGACAAACTTAAACAATCCTACTGAAATCAGGGACAAGGCAAGGCTACCCACTCTCTCCATATCTCTTCAACATAGTTTGTGAAGTCCTTGCTAGAGCAATAAGTCAATTAAAGGAGATCAAAGAGATACAAACTGGAAAGGCAGAAGTCAAAGTATCACTATTTTCAGATGATAGGATAGTACACCTGAGTAACCCCAAAAATTATACCAAGGAACTCCTACAGCTGATAAACACCTTCAGCAAAGTGGCTGGACACAAAATTAACTAAAAACAAAACAAACAAAAACAAATTAAAAAAATTAAACAAAACAAAACTGTACCCCTCCTGTATACCCAAGACAAAAGGACAGAGAAAAAAATTAGGGAAACAACACCCTTCACAACAGTCACAAAGCACATAAAGTACATTAGTTTGACCCTAACAAAGCAAGTCAAAGACTTGTATGAAAAAAATTTCCAGTCTCTGAAGTAAGAATTAGAAGAAGATATCAGAAGATAGTAAAGGTCTCCCATGCTCATGGCTTGGCAGGATTAACACAGTTAAAACAGCCATCTTACCAAAAGCAATCTATACTTTCAATACAATTCCCATCAAATTACCTAAACAATTTCTTTACAGACCTTGAAAGAAAAATTCTCAACTTCATGTGTAATAACAAGAAACCCCGAGTTGCTAAAACAGTACTCTACAATAAAAGATCTTCTGGAAGTATCTCCATCCCTGATCTCAAGCTGTACTATAGAGCAACAGTAATAAAAACTGCATGGTAATGGCATAGAAACAGAAAGGTGGATCAGTAAAATTGGATAGTAGACCTGGAAATAAACCCATACACTTATGGACAAAGGGTTTTTTCACAGAGATTCCAAAAACATACAATGGAAAAAAGATAGCATCTTCAACAAATGGTGCTGATCTAACTGGATTTCTATAGATAGGGAAACACAAATTGATCCATACTCATCACCCTGCCTAAAACTAAAGTCCAAGTTGATCAAAGACCTCAATTTAAAATGAGACACACTCACCCTGTTAGAAGAAAAAGTGGGGAAGAGCCTTGAACTCATTGGCACAGGAGACAACTTTCTGAATAGAACACCAACAGCACAGGCTCAAAGAGCAACAATCAACAAATGGGACCTCATGAAACTGAAAAGCTTCTGTAAAGCAAAGGACACTGTAGTCAAAACAAAACAACTGCCTACAGATTGGGAAAGGACCTTCACCAACCCTATATTTGACAGAGGGCTAATATCCAGAATATATAAAGAACTCAAGAAGTTAAACAGCAACAAATCAAGTAATCCAATTAAAAAATGGGGTACAAAGTTAAACAGAATTCTCGATAGAGGAATATCGAATGGCAGAAAAACATTTAAAGAAACATTCAATGTCCTTAGTCATCAGGGAAATGCAAATCACAATGACTCTGAGATTTCACCTTATACCCATCAGAATGGCTAAGATAAATAACTCAAGTGACAACACATGCTGGATAGGATGTAGAGAATGTAAACCCTCCACCACTGCTGGTGGGAATGTAAACTTATACAACCATTTTGGAAATCAATCTGGCTCTATCTCAGACAATTAGAAATATCACTTCCTCAAGATCCAGCTATACCACTCCTAAGCATATATCCAAAATATGTTTAAGTGTACAACAAGGACATCTGCTCAACCATGTTTGTAGCAGTTTTATTTATAATAGCCAGAAGCTGGAAACAGCCCAGATGCCCCTCTGTTGAGGAATGGATACAGAAATTGTGGTATATCTACATAATGGAATATTACTCACAAGGAAATCATGAAATTTGCAGGTAAATGGTGGGATTTGGAAAAGATCTGCTTAAGTGAGGTATCCCAGAAGCTGAAAGACACACAGGGTACATACTCAGTCATAAGTGGACATTAGACCTATAATAAGGGATAAACATACCAAAATCTGTACATCTAAGGAAGCTAATCAGGAAGGAGGACTCTGGCTAAGATGCTAAATCCCAATTCACAAAGGCAAAGAGAATGGACATCAGAGGAGGGAGAAAACAGGGAATAGGACAGGAGCTTACCACAGAGAGCCTCTGAAAGGTTCTACCCTGAGGGTATCGAGGCAGATGCTTTGACTCATATCCAAACTTTGGGCAGAGTGCAAGGAATCTTATGAAAGAAGTGAGAGACAGTAAGACCTGGAGAGGACAGGAGCTCAACAAGGACAGCAACAGTTCCAACAAGTCTGCCACAGAGGTCTTTTCTGAAACTGATACTCCAGCCAAGAACCACTCATGGAGATGGCCTGGAACCCCTGCACAGAGGTAGCCTATGGCAGTTCAGTGTCCAAGGAGCCTCTATAGTAATGGGGACAGGGAGTGTCTCTGACATGAACTGATTGGCCTGCTCTTTGATCACCTCCTCCTGAGAGGGGAGCAGCCTTACCAGGCCGCAGAGGAAGACAATGCAGCCAGTCCTGATGAGACCTGATAGAGTAGGATCAGAGGAAAGGGGAGGACGACCACTCTTATGAATGGACTGGGAGAGAGGCAGGGGTGCAGAAGGGGTAGGGAGGGTGGGATTAGGAAGGGAAGAGAGAGGGAGGTACAGGGGTATACAAAGTGAATAAACTGTAAATAACAAAAATAAAAAAATATCATCACTGATTGCTGGGTCAATATCCAGCAGGTGGAGCTGAGAGAAGGGTGGCCAGTCTAGCTGGACAGCCTCTGTGGCTGAGCGGCATGATGAGTGTAGACAGCCCGGACCTCCCCAGATACCCCAGGGAATAAAGCACCACCAAGCCGGGAGATCTGTCTAAGCAGGAACTCGATTTATTGAATAAAATGGTCGTTTTTATAGGTTTGTGTCAGGAGGCAGAATTACGGAAGTGAGGTAAGATGATGTAGAGGGCAAGATTAGGTAGTGCAAGGAGAGGTGGGCCAGAGACAAAACTCCATGTAACAGTTACCAGGCGGGGTTGATTTTAAGGTGGATATGCTAAATCACCTTTGCCCAGAAGTGGCGCCTCTTAAATCAGAAGCTAAAGATAGGTCTCCAAACTCAAGCCAGGCTCAGGTAGATGCAGCAGACCTTATAAGGCCCAACAACTGATTACAAGTATTTGTTCCCTATTTAATCTCATTTATAAATTATATATATATATAATATATATATAAATTATAATATAAATAAATCATATATTAAAAATTATATATAAATTATATATGTGAATTATATATGTGTTATAAATTTATAACAGATAAATTATATATATTATATATAAATTATATATATACAGATAAATTATTATAGATGAGATTAAATGAGGAACAAATACTGTTTCTTTTATCATTATCTTTTATCATTTTTATTATTTTGTGTCTGTTAGAATGCATGTCAGCACCACAACAGGGTAGTTGACAAGCTCTAATTTCATCATGCTGATATTCTTCCAAATGATCCCATATTGGTCCTAAAATGTGTTATGGGTTGTTTTAAGCAAATATTTGAGCATTTATGCATCGAACAATGTTGAAGAAGAGAAACAGAAAGCCTAGTTAAGAATACAAAATATATAGGGAGTGATATAATTGTAGTTTATGGTTCCTTCTTTTAAGTTTTCTTTATATTTTTGGAGTTTCAATATTGAGAACATGACTCTGTACAGAGTGCTGTCATCCCTTCAAGTCAGATAGAGCTTCTAGGCTGGAAATGTATTCTTCTTACAACAAAATACAAAGTTATGTTCAACATCTGAAATCACTTCAGTTTTATAAAAATAAGTAAATGGTTAAGGGTGCGCTATTCTCTCAGGGCTGGCTGTAACAGACCAGCAAGTCACAATCCTCTTCAATTGTGTGGGGAAAAGTATTCTCAAAAGATGCAGAGGTCAATCATACTGCAGAGAAAACTCCCAATGATGAATTTAAATCCCACATCCTACACAGCATTGCATCGTGTGATTTGGTCCTGAGAATAGCTCAATCACAATAACATCCATTCCTTTGTTGTGAGGTAATATAATGTTGCATCCACTATAGTCAGAGCTGCTGAGGACAAAGTATTTTATTTTCTTTTCTTCATACAATCAGGATTATCTGCACCCCTAGGATTTAGTCTGAGGGACTGAGAGTAACACCAGTGATATAATAGTAATGCGGCACAGAACTGTGTTAAGAGTGGCACACCAGGACATTTTCTACACCAGATGCAAGTTTATTATGAGAGGAACTTTCTCTGTTAGCTATTTAATCATCATCTGTTCAAATTGGACATAGTATTCAATGTGGGCATTTGTTGCTTGAGGAAGAATTCTGTGGAGTGGGTCCGCGTGAGTGCACATACACTGAGCCTGTGCAATGTATAGGTACTTGTTTCAAATAAAATAGCAAGTACTTGTTTTATTTGAAACAAGTGTCTGATGGATTTCATCCCATAACAATTACACTGCCACATGATTCTGTATAGAATGCTAAAAAAAAAGGACAATACCTCCCCCACTCTAAAGCAAAGCCAATCATCTCTCTTGATTTTTGCCCGTTTGAATTCAGCAATTCCAATAATATGCAGTTCCTTTCATTGATAACTTATAACCATAGTGCTTAACTTGATATTAATGAGTACAGATCCATCCTTTTATCCTTAATGCTTAACCAGCTTCCAAACTGTGGGAGTATCCAGGCCTACTTTGAGTAAACGACCTATGTCCCCATGACCATGCACAAAATTGTTCAGTGTTGTGTGAAAACTTTATGTTGCAAACCATGGTGAGTATCAAAGACCAGAGGTCAAATATTGAGATGTGATCCATAATCTCAACTCTGTGGGAACAGTCTGTGTTAGAGCAGGCTGCCCTCAAAATGATCCAGTCGGGTCAGCGAAAACACCAAGTTGAACGTATGTATGTTTCAGAATAAAAATAAATAAATAATAGAATTGTATCAGGTTTGGGAGGATTGAGATTGCAGGATTCTGATGGGGGATAATTAAATTTTCTATTCAATTCTTTGCATACAGGAGAGGTCAGTGATATTGCACACAGTGTCCCTGCCATTGATGCCCTACTTTCTGAAGTTTGTCCTATTTTTCAGTTTCTAGTTTTTCATGGTTCTCTACTTAGATCTTCCTCTTAACCATGTTCTCTTTTTCTCAGAGTTCAATTTTTACTTCCGTTAGGTGTTCTTATTACTTTTCAGTTGTTGGCTGAACTTTTTATTTAGACAATAAAATTTGACCTCATTACTGTCCATCCTTTAACTAGCAGTTATTTCCTTCATACTGTTTAATATAATCTATACTGTAATCCCTAGGAGCATTCAATAGCTCCTTTGTGGCCATACAGTGATGTTATTTGGATGTCTATATTACTTAATTCTTAATCACATTATTATTTGGATATAAAGGACGCAGAGTAAATTCTTAATAAGACATAGAATGGATAAATAAGAATAAACTCCCTGGAATACAGGTCTATTATGCCAGCATGCATTGTTCTGAAACTCACCACTTGTGAGATAGTATTTGACCTTGTAATCTCAGGAGCAATTATACAAAGAAATGAGAATCCAAGAACCAGATGTTATCGTTATCTTTACTGGTAATTTACAAAGGCTTTGTTATAAGAGATGCAGGGCCCACAGTAGCATCTGTACAGGGCACTAACTTCTCAGGGTTGCAGATTCTACCTGGGACCTTCACCTTTAAACATTGTTCCAATCTATTAGCACTAGGATAGCACTTTTATTCCTGAATCATTTCTCTCTCACAAATACAATCCCTGCCTAGCCAAATAATACATTATCTTAGCTGTATTATAATCTGTGTTTCTTCCTTCCATGAAAATCTCACTTAACACTCCCTTGCATGTGTGTGTGTTTTACACACACACACACACACACACACACACACACACACTGTGTACTTCTCAGCACCATCTAGCTTTTAAATAAATCCTCTGGTTTAATACCTGTCAGGACAATTCAGTCTTTGCCCACTCACACTGGAACCTGTATTGTCTCAGAGAACAGGACTTCATCACTGTACACAACTGTAATTTTTCTGTGCTACTGCCCACATATTTAGATATCTAGAAGTATAGTCAACAATTATTAAGTTCCTGTTCACTTGTTTTGGGCTATTTTCTTTCAGATTGCTTTATTAAAATCTACACAATCAGCCAAAGATGAAGCTCTTCTTTCCAGCATCTTCGCTTGGTTTAGTGTCCCCTGGTTATATTAAACATCGTTAATACACAGACATGAGACCTTTATGAAAATGTAATTGGAAGTTAATGAAGAATGAAAAGTTCAGCTTAAACATCTTTGACTGTCTCATTTAAAGCAGGATAGCAAAATCTATTCACAGTGAAAACATCTATTGAATTTTGCCATACAGGGTCTTCTCTGGGCTTCACAGCATAAGATGTCAGTCTATGTTCAAAGTCTGTTAAAAATCACAAAATGACCCCGAAAGTTGCAGAGTTAGGAGCAAGTGCCCTGAGTAAATGGTAAATAGAGTTATTTATGTAGGAAGAACATCAAATTACTCAGACACCCAGAGAGCCACCACGAGGTAATTCTCTGGCCTTCTAAACACTTAAAAGCTCCAATCAGTAAGTTGATCTAAATCAGAGGCATGGCATAGTCATGTGTGTGCACCTGTGTATGCATGTTAAAATTTGTGTAAGTTCATGTATGTTTGTGCATATGGATATCCATTCATGTGCATGTGTTTTTATGTACATATGTATATGTGAATACCTATGTATATAGGTTTTGTGAATATATGTATGTTTATGTATTTGCATCTGAATGTATGTTTGTGCATTTGTGTCTATGATTTTTCCAAGATTTGTGTTTATACATATTTGTTTTATTATTTCTTTGAAGATAAGCTTATATGGTTTTGACCTAAAGCTATGAATTATGAAAATACTAATAGTAAAGAAGAAACTTATAGGATGGTCACAATTTGCTGTGGTCTTTTTCTTGTATGTAAGTGATTATGTACAGATTAAGATTGACTCCATATCAAGGGGGAAGGAGGGAGGAAAGGGAAAGAGGAAAATCATATAATAATATTTTAATTTAAGAAATTAAAATATTTCATCTAATATAGATTTTTCTTTTATTGAAAATATATTTTCTTTAAAATTATATCCTGCTTATGATTTATTTGCCCTCATATAAGGAGCTTCTTCCCAGCTCCTTTCCCACTCAGTTCCATCTACTTCTGTTTGTCATTAGAAAACAAATAGGCTTCTAGTAGATGATTGAAATAAAATAAAATAAAATAAAATAATAAAATAAAAAACAAAGAGATCAGAACAAAGTAAAGCAAACAGAAGAAAGAGCCCATGAAAAGACATAAGAAAGAGATACACACCTAGAGATGTATCTCTACACCAATAGGACTTCTACAGAAGCCCATAATCAGTGCTTTCTACTTTTGAGGGTTTATGTTGGTTGGATTTAGAATCATCTAGGAGATGCATGTCTGGACTCATCAGGGAGCATACTTCTCAGAAAGGATTATCTCAGGAGGGAGCCTACAGGAAATGTGGGCAGCACCACATGGTTTCTTGAATAAAAAGGAGAAATTGAACCAAGAGCCAACATCTCTCCATGCTTCCTGACTGTAGAAAAATTTAAAAAGATTATTAAAACTGGTTCCATGCTGTTTTCTTTTTTCCTGTCAAATCTTTAAGCCTCAATGGCCTGGATAAATCATTGGCAGAGTTCAAGATGGCAGAGTGATGGCTTCGAAACAGTCTGTGGAAAGCAATAGAAATACATAAGAATTTGATAATTTTCAAAATTGTACTAATTATTCAGAGACATAAAATAATCTAAAAATAACTTATTGGTGGGGGAGAAGTGGAAACATTCCAGAGAACTTCTTGGGGCAACACAATTGAGTCTTGAAGCTTTCACTGACTTGTCCTGATCTTCTGAATCATGCTGGTTGGTGTTGCTGTTTGGTGTTGCTGCTTGGTGTTGGCTTTTGGACTGGACTGCTGGTATCCTGACAACAAAGAGTAGACTCATCAAGGGACTACTTCTATAAAGGTCTACAACCCCCTTTACCTAATAACCTTCTTTCTTCCCTACCTCTGGTCAGTGGGTAGAAGGGAGTTGGAAGCATTTAAGAACCCTACATAACATAGGTTTGGTGGAAAATCTGAGCTTGCATTGACCTTTGAACTTCCATCTCTATGGGAAAAAAAAAAGAAGCTACTGATAATTTAATCAGCTGTGTTTGTTTCACAGCACAGCTGATGATGCTGAAAAACCTAGTGGAATAAACTCAACTACAGACAAAAGCTGGAAGGAAAAATGCAGTCTGAAGTTTCCATAGTGTGCTGTAGAGTTGTTCTACATTCTTGAGATGCCAGAGACCAGCATCAGCAGGTATATCGTCTACAGAGGAACATTTCAGAGGATCCATATCACCTTCCCCCCACTGAGGGACACTGATGACCTATTCAAGGAGGACCCAGAAAAGAAAGCAGATAATTGATTTAAAAGGCACCCATGACTTGCACCAGCACACACAGAAACCCTTAGCCATGTGTCTAGTTTTTACTGATTAAAATGAATATAGTGATTAACTGACTTTTGTAACTGTGTGGGCCTTTCAGTGGCTACACCTGGAGAACACGTCCATAGTTGTTCTGCTCTCCTAAAGTTATCAATGTCTCTGCAAAGGAGAAATTCAGCTATAGTGATGGAACAATAACTCAGAGAGCAAGGGTTTGCTTTATTTAGAGAGCACATGTTCCCAAATCATGCAAAAGCAATCATGTACATAATAAAGAATCCAAAAGAAAATCTCAATGAGACTGAACAATTGCTAGAATTCTTAGGCAAATTCTAATGCAAATTGAAGTTGTTATTGTAAATACATTCAAGTTACTAAAGGTTGGTTGCTCAACATTAAAAATTTGCTTAAATGTGTCACCTCATTAAAAAGTATTGATAGTGAAATTGTTTAAAGATCCATCAGCAAACTTAGACTAGGTGTCAAAGAATAAAATACACATAGTGCAGTCATGCATCACAAATAAGTTAGCAACTCTTCTGCTAAGATAGTCACAAAGCAAGGATTCTGACACCCTGTTGATACTCAATTTGAGTATCATGCTGTAAATCACCATTAATCCAGTTTGACAAAATAGGAGTTAAAGCATTTTACAGAGAAGCAGAATTAATACTGTCTGTCTGCAGATTGGCATGTTTATCTGGGTAGAAATTCCAGAGGAACAAAAAGATAATCCTGGGACTAAGTGATTATTGCAGTGTTGGTGGATGTAAAACAGTTGAACCAGGACCAATCTTCTTTATGCTATCACTGAACTAATGCAAGGTGAAATTAAAGGTGCCTTTAAATCAGGATTCAAAAGTGAGAGAGACTTAGGGCTTGGGATGTGATCCCTTGCCAGAGCAGCCATGTTGCTGAACTAATTTCTTCTATTGGAGATAAGGCTGATGAGAGATTTTTCTTAATTTGAAATGGGAAGATTTCCTTCTAATTTTGGTCTAGAAGTTAGGAAGATACACATTTAACCCAGCTCTTTTGAATGAGATTTAAGCATTCCCCCTCAGGTCCTCCTTTTTTAGCTTATTTAGGTCTGTAGATTGTAGTATAGTTAACCTATATTATATGGCAAATATCCATTTGTAAGTTAGAATATGCCATTCGTGTCTTTCTGGTTCTGGGTTACCTCACTCAGGATAATCTGTTCTAGTTCCATCTGTTTGCCTGGAAATTTCACGATTTCCTTATTTTTAATAGCTGAGTAGTATGTGTAAATGTGCCATAATTTCTATATCCATTCTTCATTTGAGGGATATCTAGTTTTTTTTTTTTTTTTTTTCAGATTCTGGCTATTACAAATAAAGCTGCTACTCACATAGCTGAGCAACTGTTCCTGTTGAATGGTGTAGCATCTTTCAGGTATATGCCCAGGAGTGGTAGAGCTAGGTCTTGAGTGAGGGCTATTTCCAATTTTCTGAGAAAGCACCAGAGTAATTTCCAAAGTGGTTGTACAAGTATGCACTCCCACCAGCAATTAAGGTTTGGTAGGATACAAGGTATTATTTCAATATTCTTGTATCTCTTGAAGCTTGTTTTGTGACTGACTGTATACTCTATTTTGGAGAAGGTTCTGTGAGTTGCTCAGAAGAAAGTTGTTGTTTTGTTTTGTTTGTTTGTTTGTGTGTGTGTGTGTGTGTGTGTGTGTTGGGTGAAAAATTCTGTAGATGTGTGTCAGGTCCATTTGATTTATGATATCTGTTAATGTCATTGTTTCTCTGTTTATTTTCTGTTTCATTGACCTGTCCTTTGGTGAGAGTAGAGTGTTGAAGTCTTCCACTATTAATGTATGAAGACCTTTGTGTGATTTAAGCTTTATTAATGTTTCTTTTACTAATGTGTGTGCCCTTGTATTTGGGGCATGTATGTTCAGAATTGAGATGTCTTCTTGGTGGAAATTTCTTGTCATAAGTGTGAAATTTCCTTCCTCATATCTTTTGACTAATTTTGGATGGAAGTCTATTTTATTCAATGTTAGAATGGCTATTCCTGTTTGTTTCTTGGGTCTGTTTTCTTGAAAAAAAAAAAAAAAAAAAAACTTTTTCCAAGCCTTTATTCTCAGAGAGGAGAGAGAGAGCAAAGTAAGAGATGGGAGGGATCTTTTATTCCAGGCCTCAGGCTAGCATCAACTGATGATGTCACAGGGTGTAAAGCAACCTAGAAGCAGGAGGCCTATATTCTAACATCTAGAATTCTGTTTCATAGCTGGTCACTGTTGAATTAGCTAGAAAAAAAACTGTAAATCATTGTAATATATCTCCCTTTTTTATGCAGAAAGTGAGTCATTATCTAATTTCTGTTATTGTAGAGAACCGTAACTAATACTAAGTCTGAAATGTGTGTGAGGTTGATGATAGAAAAAAATATAAAACAAAATACAAAAAATTAAGAGTGAAAACACAAGATATATAGATAGAAATAAATTTGGAAAAACAACAAAGATATTCTAAAATAGAGAAAGTCACACGCTTTGCTACCTTACCTTGGTATAATCAAGAGTTACCATTATTTGATTATGTGTTTTGCTGTGAGGATTCCATATTTTTGAAGGATTTTTTTTTGTTTCTTTTCTTTCTTCTTTCTTGCCTTTCTTCTTTCTTCCCTTTCTTCTTTCTTCCTCTCTTTCTTTCTTTCTTTCTTCTTTCTCTCGTTCTTTCTTGGAAGGGTTTCTGAGTAGCCCTAGGTATCCTAGAACTCTCTGAAAGTTTACATCCACCAGAATTCAGAAAATTACATTTATGCTCTCTTACTGTGGGAATCTGATGATCAGGGTAGATGTGGTGTGTGCTATTGAACATATGGCTGGATATAGTGTGTTTTGTGGATGTAGTGTGTCATCCGTCCAAGATAATGGGGACTGTATAAAGATCAGGTAGATGACCAGTTGAGGGAAATTTAGCTACAACAATTGCTTTATGTATGTTGCAAAAGTGGAAAGGCAGTGATTAGAGATTAGACTGAAATCATTATCAGTCCCAAGCTTATTGGAGATATTCTTAAATATCATTGTTTATAATTTAAAAATTAGCCCAATGAAATAACTTTATAATATAATCTTCATTTTCTTCTTCCTTTATAAGAAAAGGTTTTCTTTATCTCATTGTGCTCATTTGTTTATCTATTTATCAATAACATCATCTATTTATCTAGCTTTCCATCTGCTTCTATGTTTGTATCTGCTTACCATCTATCTCCTATCATCCATCTTTCTTTCTATCTCTCTCTTTATATGTCATCCAGCTATCTGTTTATCATTTATCAACTATATACTTACCTATTTCTATCATCTGTGTAGCTATCTTTCTAACCACCATCTATCCTGTTAATTTCTCAACTGTTTGTAGAAAAGAATAGTTTCTGTTGAATACCACATTATATCTTCTTTTCCTCTCAAATATATTAAGAAATTCTTTAGCATTTCCTCTTCAAAGATGCAGTCTCCGCTAGCCTGGCTTTTCACATCTAACAATACAGTCATGCTTCTGATCTCTTTTTACACAATGATTTCATTTCAAAACAGTCTGAGCTATGATTTGTACAGAACAGAGGAATTTTTGCTGAATAGTATGCTTTACTCTGGTGACTTGTTTTTCTTGAAACATCACTTTTAGTAGTTAAACTTTCTCTTGATTTGAAAATGTTCTTAGAGGGAGCCCTCATGTATATGACCAAAGAACACAATGTGTAACTACTGATTCTATGTTCAAATCAGTTCTTTAATTCTGATATAACATTGGAAATAACCACTTTCACTTTTAATTGAGCTGACTTTTATGTCTGCTGCCTGGCAATTGTAATTAATCTAATAAAATAAAACATTAAACTTGCTTTTTCAAACAATTCTTCAGAAGACTTATACTTCATGATTTACTAACCATTGATCCTTGCAACTGTCAGAACATGAAAGACAAGAGCCTTTTGCAGCCCCTAGCTTAAATTATATCACTCTGGCAAGGGGAGAGATTTGGTAAGGATTACCCACTGTATGGATACATTTACAGACAGCAATGATCTGGCTTTATCTGTCTCTTAAATTAAGAACTAATAATTCATTGGTTTCTTTGTGATTGAATTGTTAGGACCATCTATTCCAAGCAAGAAGGTCCAACAACATACATTTTAATTCTGTCAGATGCTATTACTCCATGCTTTATTTTATTTTATTTTTTTTTGAGGGGGGAGGTATCTTTGTTCTTTAATAGAGAATTAAATGTCTGAAATGCAATAAATACAAAACATCACCATAATTCCCAACTAATTTTGCAATTCTTTCCTGGTTTCTTTTCTTTTTCTTTATTAATTGCACTTTATTCCCTTTGTATCCCTGCTGTGGTTCCCTTCCTCCTCTACCAATCCCTCCTTTCCTCCACCCTCTGCATGCATGCCCCTCACGAAGTCCACTGAAAGGGGAGGTCTTCTTTTCCTTCCTTCTGATCCTAGTCAATTAGGTCTTATCAGGAGTGGCTGCATTGTCTTCTTCTGTGGCCTGGCAATGCTGCTTCCCCCTCAGGGGGAGGAAATTAAAGAGCAGGCCAATTGGTTCATGTCAGAGACAGTCCCTGTTCCCATTACAATGGAACCCACTTGGATACTGAACTGCCATGGGCTACATCTGTACAGGGGTCTTAGGTTATCTCCATGCATAGTCTTTGGTTGGAATAGTAGTCTCAGGAAAGACCCCTGTGCTCAGATTTTTTTTAAATTTATTTTTTAGTTTATTTACTTTACATCATGAGGGTGCTCCCTCCCTCCTCTCCTCCCAGTCCCTCCACTTCCTTTCCTTCTCCCTGCCTTTCCCTGTTTCCCCCCCATAAACCTCCCTCCCCATTTGGTCCCCCATAAACCTTCCCTTGTACATCAAGTCACATCAAGACTGAGTATATTTTTATCTCCTGAGGCCAGGTGAGGCAGCCCTGCCAGGGGGAAGTGATTCAAAAGCAGGTAATAGAGTCCCAAGTGGGAAACAGCTCCTCCTCCACTCGCCAGGTGCCCCATATGAAAACCAAGCCACTTATTGGATACCTATGTCTGTGCTCAGATTTTTTTTTGGTTCTGTTGCTCTCCTTATAGAGTTCCTGTCCTCTCCAGATCAAAGAGGGAACAAGTCAGGAGCCTGACACAGAGGACCTCTGAAAATCTCTGCCCTGCAGACTATCAATGTAGATACTGAGACTTATGGGTAACCTTTGGGCAGAGTGCAGGGAATCTTAGTACTTGAGAATCTTTTGGATATTTGCCTAGGAGTGGTATAGCTGGATCTTGAGGAAGCACTATCCTAATTGTCTGAGAAAGCACCAGATTGCTTTCCAGTGTGGTTGTAAAAGTTTACATTCCCACCAGCAGTGGAGGAGGGTTCCCCTTTCTCCACAACTTCTACAGCATGTGTTGTCTCTTGAGTTTTTGCTCTTAGCCATTCTGATGGGTGTAAAGTGAAATCGTAGGGTTGTTTTGATTTGCATTTCCCTAACGGCTAATGAGGTTGAGCATTTCTTTAAGTGTTTCTATGCCATTCAATATTCCTCTATTGAGAATTCTCTGTTTATCTCTGTTCCCCATTTTTTAATTGGATTACTTTATTTTTTGCTGTTTAACTTCTTTAGTTCTTTATATATACTGGATATTAGTCCTTTGTCAGATATAGGGTTGGTGTAGATCCTTTCCCAAACTCTAGGCTGTTGTTTTGTTCTGACAACAGTGTCCTTTGCTTTCCAGAAGCTTTTCAGTTCATGAGGAAACATTTACTGATTGTTGCTCTTAGAGCATGTGCTGTTGGTGTTCTGTTCAGGAAGTTGTCTCCTGTGCCAATGATGTCAAGGCCCTTCCCCACTTTTTCTTCTAAGTGGTTTATTGTCTGGTTTTATATTGAGGTCTTTGTTCCACTTGGACTTTAGTTTTGTGCAGGGTGATAAGTATGGATCTATTTTCATTTTCCTACATGTAGATATCCAGTTAGACCAGAACCATTTGTTGAAGATGCTATCTTTTTTCCATTGAATGGTTTTGGCATCTTTGTCAAAATCAAGTGTCCATAAGTGTGTGGATTTATGTCAGGGTCTTCTATTTGATTCCATTGATCCACCAGTCTATTTCTATGCCAGTACCATGCAGTTTTTAGTATTGTTGCTCTATAGTACAGCTTGAGATCAGGGATGGAGATATTTCCTGAAGATCTTTTACTCTAGAGAATTGTTTTAGCAATTCTGGGTTTCTTGTTATTCCATACGAAGTTGAGAATTTTTCTTTCAAGGTCTGTAAATAATTTTGAGAGTAATTTGATGGGAATTGCATTGACTCTGTAGATTGCTTTTGGTAAGATGGCCATTTTTACTATATTAATCCTGCCAAGCCATGAGCATGGGAGATCTTTTTATCATCTGATATCTTTTTCTAATTATTTTTTCAGAGACTGGAATTTTTTTTTTTTCATACAAGTCTTTGACTTGCTTGGTTAGGTTCACACCAAGATACCCTATGTCCTTTGTGGCTATTGTGTAAGGTGTTGTTTCCCTAATTTCTTTCTAGGACCTTTTGTCTTTTATATACAGGAAGGCTACTGATTTTTTTTTCAGTTAATTTTGTATCCAGCCACTTTGCTGAAGCTGTTAATTAGCTGTAGGAGTTCCCTGGTAGAATTTTTGATTCACTCAAGTATACTATCATGTCATCTGCAAATAGTGATACTTTGACTTCTTCCTTTCCGATTTGTATCCCCTTGATCTCCTTCAATTGTCTTATTGCTCTAGCAAGGACTTCAAGAACAATGTTGAAGAGATAAGCAAAAAGTGGGCAGCCTTGCCTTGTCCCTGATTTCAGTGGGAATGATTTAAGTTTCTCTCCATTGAATTTGATATTGGCTATACGTTTGCTGTATATTGCCTTTACTATATTCAGGTATGTGCCTTGTATCCCTGATCTCTTCAAGACTTTAAACATGAATAGATGTTGGATTTTGTCAAATGCCTTTTCAGCATCTAAAGAGATGATCATGTGTTTTTTCTCCTTCAGTTTATTTATGTGGTGGATCACATTGATAGATTTCCATATATTGAACCACACCTGCATGCCTGAGATGAAAGACTTCTTGGTCGATGTGTTCTTGGATTTGCTTTGCAAGTATTTTGTTGAGTATTTTTGCATCCATGTTCATGAGGGATACTGGCCTGAAATTATCTTTCTTTGCTGGGTGTTTGTGAGGTTTAGGTACCAAGGTGACTGTGGCTTCATAGAATGAGTTTGGTAGTGTTCCTTCTATTTCTATTTTGTGGAATAGTTTCAAGAGTATTGGTGGTAGCTCTTTTATGAAGGTCTGGTAGAATTCTGAGCTGAAACCAACCATCTGGCCCTAGGCTTTTTTTTTTTTTTTTTTTTTTTTTTTTTTGCATGGTATACTTTTGATGAGAGCTTCTAATTCCTTAGGAGATATAGAACTATTTAATTGATTTACCTGGTCTTGATTCAGTTTTGGCATGTGGAATCGGTCAAGAAAATTGTCCATTTCATTTAGATTTTCAAATTTTGTGGCATATAGACTTGGAAGTAAGATCTAATTGTTTTTTTGGATTTCTTCAGTGTCTGTGGTTATGTCCCCCTTTTTGTTTCTGATTTTGTTGATTTGGATAGTTTCTCTCTGCCCTTTAGTTAGTTTGGCTGAGGCTTTGTCTATGTTGTTGATTTTCTCAAAGAACCAGCTCTTGGTTTCATTGATTCTTTGAATTGTTTTATTTGTTTCTAATTTGTTGATTTCAGCCCAGAGTTTATTTCCAGCTATCTATTCCTCTTTGGTGTGTCTGCTTCTCTTTTTTTTCTAGGGCTTTTAAGTGAGCCATTAAGTTGCTTGCATGAGATGTTTCGAATTTCTTCTTGAAGGCACTTAGTGCTATGAACTTTCCTCTTAGGACTGCTTTCATTGTGTCCCATAAATTTGGGTATGTTGTGTCTTCATTTTCAATGAATTCTAGGAAGACTTTAATTTCTTTCTGTATTTCTTCCCTAACCCAGCTGTCATTTAGTAATAAGTTGTTCAGTTTCCATGTGTGTGTAGGCTTTTTGCTATTTTCGTCATTGAGATCCAGCTTTAGTTGATGGTGATCAGATAAGATACGAGGGATTATTTCAGTCTTCTTGTATCTGTTGAGTCTTGCTATGTGACCAACAATATGATCTATTTTGGAGAAGGTTCCATGAGATGATGAGAAGAAGGTAAATTGTTTTGTGTTTGGGTGAATGGTTCTGTAGATATCTGTGAGGTCCATTTGATTCATAACCTCTGTCAGAGTTATTGTTTCTTTGTTAGTTTGTTTTGTTGACTGGTCCTTTGTTGAGAGTGGGGTGTTGAAGTCTCCACTATTAATGTGTGGGGGTCTATGTGTGGTTTAATTTTTATCAGTGTTCCTTTTACAAATGTGGGTGCTCTTGAATTTGGGGCATAGATGTTCAGGATTGTGATATCTTCCTGATGGATTTTTTTCCCTTGATGAGTATGAAGTGTCCTTCTCTATCTCTTTTGATTAATTTTGGTTGAAAATCTATTTTATTTGACATCAGAATGGCTACTCCTGCTTGCTTCTTGGGTCCATTTGCTTGGAAAACCGTCTTCCAGCCCTTTACTCTCAGGTAATGTCTATCTTTGTGATTTAGGTGATTGTCTTGTATGCAACAGATTGTTGGGCTTGTTTATGCATCTATTCTGTTAGTTTGTGTCTTTTTATTGGAGAATTGAGTCCACTGATGTTGAGGGAGATTAATGACCAGTGGCTGTTAGATCCTTTGATATTGATGTTGGCTATGCTACTTTTTGTTTTGCTGTAGTGAGGTTATTCATTTCCTGTGTTTTCTTGGAAGTAGTTAGTTTTCTTGGGTTGTTTTTTTTCCTTCTAGTATCTTCTGTAATGCTGGATTTGTGTGTAGATATTGTTGAAATTTGTTTTTGTCATTGAATATCTTGTTTTCTCCATCTATGGGGACTGAGAGTTTTGCTGAATATAGTAGCCTGGGCTGACATCTGTGTTCTCTTAGGGTCTGCATAATATCTATCCAGGCTCTTCTGGCTTTCATAGTTTCTGTTGAGAAGTCAGGTGTGATTCTGTTGGGTTTGCCTTTATATGTTACTTGGTTCTTTTCCCTTGCGGCTTTTAGTATTTTTTTCTTTGTTCTGTGTACTTACTGTTTTGGTTACTATGTGGCAGGAGAATTTTCTTTTCCTATCTAATTTACTAGCTGTTCTTTAGGCCTCTTGTATTCTTATAGGCCGCCCCTTTAATTTGGGGAAATTTTCTTCAATGATTTTGTTGAAAATATTTTCTGGGCCGTGGAGGAGGGAATCTTCTTTTTCTTCTATTCCTATTATTCTTAGGTTTTGTCTTTTTATGTTGTCTTGGATTTCTTGGATGATTTGTCTTGGGAATTTTTAGAGTTATTATTTTCTTTGAAGGATACATCGATTTCTTCCATTGTATCTTCCACACCTGAGATTCTTTCTTTCATCTTTTGTAGTCTGTTGGTTATGCTTACCTGTGTAGTTCCTGTTTTCTCTCTTAGGTTCTCCCTCTCCATGATTTCCTCCATTTGTGTTTTCTTTAATTTTTCCAATTCTATCTTCAGATCCTGAAACCTTTTGTTGATTTCCTTCACCTGTCTGAGTGTATTTTCCTGTTTTTCCTTCAATTCCTTCAGATGTTTGTTTGAACATTCCTCTGTTTCTTTTATTTCTTTCAGTGATTTAATCATTTACTCTCTGAACGCCACAAACTGTTTGGCTGCATCTTCCTGTATTTCTTTATGGATGAGCATAATCTGTTTTATTATATCTTCCCCTAATTCTTTACACATTTTATTTGCTTCCTCCATTAACCTCTTCATAAGCATAGATGTAAGGTCATCTTCTTGAATTTCAGTTATGTTAGGGTGTCCAGGGCTACTTCCCCTGGATAAATGGGTTCTGGGGATGCCATATTTCTTCGCTTTTTGTTGGTTGTGCTTTTTCTCTAGCCTCTACCCATCTCTCTGTCTCAGGTGTTGTCTGTTATTTTCTGGTGCCTGCTGGGTCCTACAGTGGGCAGAATCCACTTGTCTGGATTCTGAAGTTCTCCTTTATTTTTGGGGTATGGTGGTGCTTCTCAGGAATGTCACAGTTCATTTCAGGTGTATGGACCTGAGTCGTAACCGTGGTGTTCAGGAAGGCTCTCCTCTCATCAGGAGAGGTCCTGGTGATGGCTGACCTGATGCTGGGTTTCTTGCTCTTAATTTAATAAGCAAAAGCTGTTGCTCTTAAGATGTAATTGTTGGGTGCAGCCCTCTTGTAGAACCAGAGATTCACAGTTTTGTCAGTTTAGCTAGGGATAACTGTTTATCCTTGGAGCAGTATCTGAGGGCTGCTGTAATGGCTCTCTGGATTTTGTAGGTCTGAGGATGCAACTGTGTGCCCCAGTGCCCTAGCACTACTCAATAATGGCGGGTGAGCACATACTACATGCCTGCAGTAGAATGTTAGAGCCTAGACTCTGCGTTAATCCAGAAAGTCTTTTGGAGCTGGATGTCCTGAGCATTGGACCTGATGATCCCCCCCGCTGTGGGGTTTCCTCCTGACAGGGACATCCAGTCTTTGCTTTGGGGACAACTGTTCTGTCTGTGATGGCAAGCACAGAGTTATGTGGCTCTGCCTTTCTGGGGATTGGGTACCTGGGCGTCTGCCATAACTGGGTAATTTTTCCTGAGACCTTTTTGGGGTGGTGGTATCGGCTGAGTGCTCTGATATCAGACCAGCCATTCCCCTCCTTGTGGGTTTGCACTCGATAGAGAAACTCAGTCTCTGGTGTCCTGGGACATCATTCTGACATGGTCTTTTCTGGCCATCTCATCTCCATATAAAGACTTGCAGTTGTAATAGACACCAACTCTCTTCATATATCTACCCACTTTCCTGAATAGATATCAAGCTGACACAACATAATAGTCACCTGGGAAGAGAGAATCTCAATTGAAGAATTTTGTCTATCAGATTGAGTTGTGGCCATGTCTGTGATAGACAGTCTCCTTTATAGATTGATATGGGCAGGCAAAGCCAACTGTGCATAATATAATCTCTAGGCAGGAGGAGCTGGGGTATATAAAAAGTTAAAGAGCTAGTAAGCATGAGCCAATGAACAAGCCAGATAGAGAGCTTAGTAAATGACATCCCTCTATGGTCTCTGCTTCAGTTCCTGCCTTTACTTACATCAGTAATAGATTGTAATCTAGATGTTTTCATCATGGTATTTGTCCCAGGAACATAAAGGAAACAAGAACACTTACCAAGACAATTGCATCTTTGATGCAGTCTTAGTAATAAAGATGGTCAATGGACCAGCAACCTGCTAACTTCAGGACCTCCAGAGGAAGAGTGTTGACCTTTTCTCTGAGCATTTGTATCAAGCCCAGTTACTGTCCTGTGTGTGGTCACTGTGAACATGGGGCCATCTGAATTGCCCCTGATAGAGAAACCCAGGCTTCCTCTTTTTATCAAGCTTGTATTCTTTCAGCTGAAGGTGGAGGTTTGTGTTTTCCTCATAAGTAAAAACAGCATCAGCTTTACATAAACAAGTGATGCACATTATACCTGGCACAGGCTAAGCATCCAAAGGTGGGAAACGCTTCCTTACATTAAAGACATGGGCAGAAATTTGAGTGATAAAAATGTTTTTTAATCAGTGGGAGAATGGTTAGATTTTTTTAGGTACAGAAAACTTTGCATTAGTTCATTTACTCATCTTCATGCATTTACGATTTGAGTTCTGTTTATATCACAACCTGTAAATCCATTTCAGAATTACTGGATTGTTCAGCCTCAGATAATCATATCTGAGAGTATATAAGTTTTTAGAAACTACTGTCTGAAGTTTCGTATATAAGTAATGTGTTTCTTCAGTGTGGCTGGGTCATATGTCTGTGACACTCATTTATCATGATTAATACTGTTGCCTGGGTCACTCAGCATCCTTTAATTCATGTTCACTTTCTCTCTGTTCTTCTCAACATGGCATAAGTAGATGACAGTAGCAGTACCCTGCAACTGAATTTGAATTTGACATGACCAACTCATGTATCACTACATATATGCCCATTCATTTTGAGACTTGAAACATAAAACTGTATCTTTAGTTCAAAAGTTCTCAGATAGAGAAACTGTACTCAAGGTCTGCACTATCAATCCCAGGGTTAGAAGCTTAGTCTACACCATTACCTGATTAACCTTATGTGATGTTGAACCTAGACGGTGAATTTGAGGTCAGCATAGCTGGTATTTTTTTGATGGAGAAGAGTCCTATAATACTAGATGATAATGTGTTTTCTAATTTAGAGTGATATATTTTTTGTGAAAAAATAAGGTGGTAGAAACTCATATTTCCAGAAATGATGGCACCAATTAAACTATGTTTGATGTTTGACATTTATAAAAATGTCTCCCATTGCATATTCTCATTGGACAAGGTGATGCACTTCAAAATGATATTTTAGTCTGCTACATTTACCAATTTATCCCACTTAGAGCTCTTTTTATCATACATTGAGTAGTCATCCCATTTTCCAAAAGAGCCTCCTTTTCCTTTCATGTAGATGACTGACTATAGATGGACTGTATAGCTAAATAAATACTAATCTTTCAATGTCTTGTCATTCTCCTTTTGAGAGCAAGGTGTATGTTCTTTGTTACTGTGTGTTTTGAATAATTAATTGACATTTATTAGGGCATCGTTGATACACAAAGCTGGTACATTTAATGAATACAATTTTCTATTTGGATATGTATATACACCAATAAAGCTATCACCATATTCAAGGTAATTAATGCAACTATCATCTCTAAAATTCCTTTGGTATCTTTTGGTTTTCTGCACCAGTTTCTAGTTACAATGCTAACTCATAGTAAGAATTCTACTTTCCTTTCTCTTTCAACTGCACAATAAGCACTTGAAAGAGAAACTCTAGGTAATGTGCTGAACAGCTGAGCTCTAGACTTTGCTCATCTCACATAGGGAGAATTTTAGAGCATTTTCATGCAAAGACTGGAACTAGAGTAGGCATTAGCTAGTCCCCAAAGGTAAAACACCATACCCCTGGGCCTTGAGCTTCCTGTCCTCTGATCCCTTGTCCATCCTTGGAAGAAGAATAATGTCCTACTACGGCTGCATGGCATCAGTAACAGTGGGGAGAATAACACTTATTTATCCTGCCAAAAATGAAGGTTTTCTGGGTGGGATTAAGGGAACTTTCTTGTATTACTTTACAAGAAAAACAGTGGCTATTTGGAAAGAAGTGGAATTTTTCATAGTAAGCAATGGCTTTGAAAACATTGGGGCTTGTATAAAAACAGATTTTACCTCTTCTACGTTTCTAGAAGAAGAGTGCATAAAACATGATTATAGGGACAGGGATACTACAGGAAGTTGTCCAGTCTCGTGATAACCAGGTCAGAGACTCTCATTCACTCTGGAAATGGCATCTCTGGCTTTTAGGTCTAGTGGAGGGACCACAACTTCCTTATTCTTCACTTTCTCACTTACGGAAAGTGTTTTGGAGACTTACATGCCAGTTTGTAGTCACTGTGCTCCCCCAAACAGAATGGTAATTATTGTTCCCATGGCTGTATCCTTGAGCTAAATTTAGTTTTTCTTTTAACAAGTCTCTGAATTTACATCTTGGATTGTCAGTATAAAACTCAGAAAATAAGATTAAAATATAATTTCAAGAAAATATTATTTTCTTCATTACTCTTCAGCTAAATGGAAGTATAGACCCATTTGAACATAAAATAAAAAATATTTAGCTATATATTATATCTGATATAAAAATATTCCATAATTATATACCATATATACACATATACATATCAGATAAATGCACATGTTTGTATACATCTATTCTTATTATATATGTACATATGTGAAAATAGCCAGATATACATCTGGTATATATGTGGTGAAGTCTAAAAACGTGAAATGGAGTCTAAGACATGTTAAAGTAGGTGGTAAGGAAGTGTGGAGACATACACCCCAGTTGTGGGCAAATACTGCATGAGACATGATAGTAGTGGATAACCTAAAAAGGAAGGTCTAGACTTAGCAAGGCTGAGAAAGATGAAAGGGAAAACAAAGTGCTGTCATGATAGCTGATGTCTCTTATGATGATCTAAGTTTTACACTAATAATCTTGGGTTGATCTGATCACATTTGAGGTAACAACTCATGCACTGTCTCTCAGGGAGATTATTTGGCTTTGTGTGTGAGTCACAGATTTTTCTGATTTAGACTTCTCTGATTATTGAATATGTTATGTATCTGTTATTTTAATTTTCTCTTCTACTGAAATGTACATTCCACAAAAGCAGTCTTTCCCAATTAGCCTTTCCCAAATTAGCCTTTCCCAAATGTCATGATGTACCGATTCCTGAAGTTGTCCTGACACATATTCACTACTCTAAGGGCAGTCACACTTGGCCTAAGCCAAAAGTCCAAGAAACTATCTGAACACACCAATGATCTGAAATAGCCCTCGGGCATGGAAAGGGAAGCAGTTATGGCTCTCAATGCCAGGAGGAGCAGGAACATTTGGTAGTCAACTGGGTGGCTTAAGGTGCAGCTGTAGTAAATAGAATGATAGATATGCATTTGTGACTTTCTATTTGGAGACTTCCAAGATGAAAATTGAAGCTTAGTTAAATTACGGTTGACATTTCAAAAATATTATCAAAGCACAGGGCAATTTGTAAGTAATTTAAACTCATTAACCTTAAGATGTTGACACTTAAGGCTAAGCACAACATGGGTATTGCCAATAATTGAATAGACTGTTTTTGTCATTGATGATACTTTAATGTCACTGAAAGACCAGTATATTATTTTTAAATTATTTTTAAGATTCTTTTATGTGTGTGGATGTTTGTTGAATGAATGTCTGTGCAGCACATGCAGGAAGGTTACTCAGAATAAGAATGGAACACAAGATCCTCTGGAACTGGAATTAAAAACATTTGTGGGCCCCCATGTGAGTACTGTGAACTAAACCCAGTTCTCCCATAAGAGCATCCAATGTTCCTAACCACCGAGCCATGGCTCAGTCCCCTAAGGTCATTATGCTAAAGACTTGATATCAATACACACATTGGAGAGGGTTGGGAACTTTCAGAGTAGGGCTTGGTGGGACAAGTTAGGTGATTGGCAGATCTTCCTCAGAGGAAATTATGGGGTGTCGGTCCATCTCACTTTCTCTTTGTCTGTACACAATATCCATGAAATGAGCAACTTACCATAACAACCTCCTCCTAAACAGAATGCCCTGCTTCTCCATAGGCCAAAATAACAGTCAGCCACAAACTGTGGCCTCCAAAATAGTGACCCATCGTTACTGTTCCTCTTGGTAAATTGGTTACCTCAAGAATGTGTTACAATGGCAGAGCTGGCTACCACCTCATTCACATTAAAGCAACTCAGAAAAACAACAGCAGCTCAAGGGTCACTAGCACAGGTCTTTGGTTAATTTGGTCTTGTTTTAGTGGCATAGGATCTCATTTTCTAGCCCAGGCTAGTCTTGAGCTCTTACTGACCATCACATCTCAATCTCCCAAGTGGTGGTTGTTTGGGAGTCTTGACAGAAGTTTCTTTTCACATTCTGTATCAATGGGTTTGTTGTAGGAACTGGGAGACACCCTCATGATTTGTTCAATCTATGATTTTTCAGGGTAATTCTTATAAGGAATAAGCAACCAGGGCAGGAAATTCATTTGCAATGAAAGAAAAAGACAGCAGAGGAAATAATGAGTTTTCCCCTGTATAACTTCGTATTTGCACTTACCTTATAGAGTTTTATAGTGAGAAAGATGTAAGAATTTTAGTGGATAAGGACGAGGCACACCTACCCAGACTTTCTGTATTTTTTCAACATGGTACTTGAAGTCCTAGCTAGAGCAAGAAAACAACTAAAGGCAATCAAGGGAATACATATTGGAAAGGAAGAAGTCAAAATATCACTATTCACAAATTATATGATAATATACATGAGTGAACCCCAAAATTTTACCAGAGAACTCCTTCAGCTGATAAACACCTTCAGCAAAGTGGATGTATACAAAATTAACTCCAAAAAATGAGTAGCACCTCTGTATACAAAAGACAGAAGGGATGAGAAAGGAAATAGGGAAACAGCATCCTTTTCAATAGTCACAAAACAACATAAAGTACTCTGGTGTGACTCTAATCAAGCAAGTGAAATACCTGCATGAAAAAATCTTTCAAGTCTCTGAAGGAAAAAATTAAAGAAGATATTAAAAGGTGGAAAGATCTCCTGTGCTTATGGATTGGTAAGATTAACATAGTGAAAATGGTCATCCTACCAAAAACAATCTACAGATTCAATGCAATTCCCATCAAAATACCCACACAATTATTTACAGAACTTGAAAGAACAATTCTCAATTTCATATGGACAAACAAAATACCCAGAATTGCTAAAACAATCCTGTACAATAACAGATCTTCTGGAGGTATCTCTATCTCTGATATCAAGCTGTACTACAGAATATCAGTAATAAAGGCGACATGGTACTGGCAGACAAACTGGCTGGAGGATACTCAATTTTTTTTTTTTTTTTTTTTACTAAGAGGCCAAAACCATACAATGGAAAAAATACAGCATTGTCAAGAAATGGTGCTGGTCTAACTGGATATCTACATGTAGAAAAATGCAAATAGATCCATATTTATCACCCTGCACAAAACTAAAGTCCAAGTGGATCAAAGACCTCAACATAAAACCAGACACACTAAACCTATTAGAATAAAAAGTGGGGAAAAACTTGAAATCATTGGCACAGAAGACAAACTTCCTGAACAGAACACCAACAGCACAGGCTCTAAGAGCAACAATCAATAAATGGGACCTCATGAAACTGTAATGCTTCTGCAAAGCAAAGGACACAGGCATCAAAACAACAGCATACAGACTGGAAAAGGATCTTCGCCAACCCTATATTTGACAGAGGGATAATATCCAGACTATATAAAGAACTTAAAATGTTAAACATCAACAAACCACTTAAAGAATTGTTCAAGGTCCTTAGTCATCAGGCAGATGCAAATCAAAACAACCTTGAGATTTCACTTTACATCCAACAGAATAGCTAAGACCAAAAACTCAAGTGACATGGAATTTTATGAAAGAAGCAGGAGACAGAAAGACCTGGAGGAAAAAGAGTTCCAAAAGGAGACCAACAGAGCCATAAACCTGGGCCCTGGGGGCAATGCAGAGACTGATTCCCCCAAAAAGGACCATGTATGGAGAGGACCTAAAACCCATCCTCAGATGTAGCCCATAGACTCAGTGTCCAAGTGGGTTCCCTAGTAAGGGAAACAAGGGATGTCTCTGGCATGAACTCAGTGGCAGGCTCTCTCTGATCAGCTCCCCATGGGTGAGCCTTGCCAGGCCACAGAGGAAGAGAATGCAACCAATCCTGATTAGACCAGATAGGCTAGGGTCAGACAGAAGGGCAGGAGGAACTGCTGTATCAGTGGAATACAGGAGGGACATAAGGAGAGAAGAGGCAGGGAGGGCAGGATTGGGAGGAGATTAGGGAGGGGCCACAGCTGGGATACAAAGTGAATAAATTGTAACAAATAATAATTAAAATTTTACAGAAGTAAAAAAAGAATATCAGTGGATATTGGAAGTAGTCACTTGGATCTTGTTAGATACAAAACATTGATTGAAAAATCTAACAGATTCTATACATGATATGGAATTTTGTGGTCACCGCTTTCCTATGTCATCTTGGATACTGTACATTAAATCCCATTCACATATCAAAAATTCTCCATCAACAGTGTTTCAAACATAGCTACTTTGGATTTGACTTCTTTTAATTTTGGCAAGATTATATATATGGGAAGGTGCCAACCTCTTGTTAGGTAATTCTCTAACCAGGGGAGATTCACATAGCATAGACATATTTCTGACCTATTGGTGTGGGTTTGTGGAGGGGATCAGGAGTGTACTTGTGTGTGTGTTTACATGTTTGTGTATGTGTGTTTTGTATTTCTGTTTGTATATGTGTGATTGTATTTGCATGTTTGTATGTGCGTGTGTTCATGTATGTGTGTGTTTGTGTGTATGTCCTTGTATACGTGTGTTTATGTGTATGCTTTATGTATCATTCCTGTGTTGGTATATGCAGTTTTATATCTTCGTGTTTCTGGGTTTGTGTGTATGTGTTCTTTGGCTGCTTGTATGTGTTTGTGTGTCATTGTGTGGATTAGTTTGTGTCTATATTATGTATGTGTATGTATTTGCCTGTGATTATGTGCTTGTGTCTCATCGTGTTTTGGGCTTGTGTGTATATTATATATGTTTATATATTATGTGTCATTATGTAGTTGGGTTTGTGTGTGTTTCTGTCTTCATGTAGTTGGATTTGTGTGTGTTTTTGTATGTTTTGTGTCTCTCTGGGTGTGTGTTTGCTGCATGACTTTACAGAAATTTAGAGTGAGAAAGTCTGAGCTATAAATGGACATTAGGTCAATTCTTGCCAAAGGGATAGTGGTTTCCACAAAAGGACTTGAGACAAAGTTCTGGATTTTAGCAAAAGGACTATAATGTACCAGTGATGGCTGCATGTGTAATTGGGGAGAAGGAGCATAAAAGGAGACAGCCATACTGAACACTGAATACTTGAGACACTAAGGTAGGCACTGTGTTGTTCCATGGAACGTTTCCTTCAGCAAGCCTTCCAGTGAATCTCTTTGGATGATTTCGATCTGTTTGTCATATAAAACTGATGGTAAATGAGAAAATAACAGTTTTTGTTGGTTAATGACTGAAAAAGAAATTCTTCTGATATCAATGGACATTAGTGTGTGTCATAGAGTACAAACATTAACACAGAATTATTCTGTACTGGATCCTTTTAAGAAAATTTTGTGTTTTTGATGTCAGAGAAAAACAGCATATAACATTTTATGATATAAAGAGAGATTAAATACCTTGTAAAGAGCATGTACTTGATCAGGAGTGGTGGTTCAGCAGCTATGATCATTTAATGCTCTTGTAGGAGACCTGAGTTTGCTTCTACATCCCACTTTGGGTGACTCACATCAGTCTGCAACACCAACGTCAGGCGATCCCGTGCTCTCTCTGGTCTTTGCATGTAACTACACTCATGTACACAATTTTGCACAGCCAGAAACATAAACAAACACATACAAATATCTAAAAAACCCAAACACGAACAGTCACACATGCACATAACTTAAATAATAACAAATCTGTCAAAGTGGCAGACCTCATAAATCCATGAAGCTCAAATGAGAGCCAGCCTGAGCACTGGTTTTTGACACTCACTAACAGTGCTGCAAGATGAGGGATCAGGACCTTGGAGAAGAGTCAAAAGGAAAGAGCTTTAAAAAGAGAAGGTAGAAAGCTACTCAGCAAAGGGAAAGCTTGCAAGTTGTGCTTGAGAGTATTTTGAAGTCATTGCTTTGAAGTTTCAAGAGTCATTCCTGAAGAATTCTGAAAGTGACATAACTTTCACAAGAAAAAAACGAATTCCAGCCAAGCATACTCACACATATTTATGCCTTTATATTTGGTGAATTAGAGAGTCAACATTCTCACAAGTGTCATAAAATAATCAAAATATGTATGCTTCAGTCTACACACACACGATAAAGACAGCAATCCTCATGTCAGCGTTTCAAATATCTATATCAAAGAGCAGTCAAAATTGTTATAAAGTGGAAAAAAATATCTTGAAAGAAAACTTAAAAGGATGAGCTGTTTAGAATAGACATCAATTTGTATGTGGTGGTGGGATACACATGTGTGTTCATGGGAGTGCACACAACTGTGTCAGTATGTGTACATGGGCACATGCATTTGGAGGCCAGAGATCCACACTGTCATCTCCCGTGATATATCTTCATCAAATTTCTTGAGACAGAGTCTCCCACTCAACTCAGAGCTCATCACTTTGGCTATACTGTCTGACTAATCAGCTCCAGGGATCCACCAGTACCTGCCTCCCACAGTACTGGGCTTGAAAGTGTGTGCTACCAAGCTCAGCTTTTTACCTTCCAAAATAGGATCCAAAGCCAGATTCTTATGCTTACATATCAACCACTTTACTGACTGAACCATGTATTCACTGTGATACATCAGGATTTTCCTCTGAAATCTACAATAAATTTAATGAAAATTTAATGGGTTTCTGTGGTTATGTTCAGTATGAACATCACTGGGACATCTGCATCTGGAAAGCATCATGGGAGTGAGCAGCTGCAATGCTTCTGCACATTGTGCTGCTCATTTCGGGGCACAGACTTCCTGACACACCTGATAGTTCCTTTGTGCCTCCATAGACCCATTGCCAAACCCAAGTGAACTCCAATGCCTAATTCTTTTACCTGTGGTTGGCACAGGATGTGCAGTGTCTAACAGGATGCATATTCTCCCTGCTTCCACAGTATAGATAAAATAGAGAGATACTTAAAAGAGATCATTGCCTTTATCTGGTATGTGTGAAAACTTCAAGTTTCCAAGCTTTTCAGCACATTCCTTCTCTGTAGACTCTTGAACAGAAATTTGACTTTTGAGGAATGAGTAGGTTAAACCAGTTTCCCTAGCAATAGCAGTTCAAACTAGAAGCTGGAAAGACAATAGCAAGAAGTCTCCATGGAGTCATACATTTGACAGAAAACAACATCAGTGGCTAAAGACAATTCAGGTGAGGGTCCTTTTCCTGCCAATTTCTTCATAATGGAAGGAGCAAGGCACTTGTTGGGGCTTTTTCATAGGCTTCTAACCACACTGATGTTGGTGGACTCATTAACTAATTGGATCCCAAAGGCTTCACTTAGTGCCCTCTTCTTGTCAAATGAGAGTCAATGGACAGATTATAGTTGGTGCACAAGCATTCAGAATCCTGTGGGCTAATTTCTCGTTCTCTTTTAAGAGCAGCGGGTTTGCAGACATCCTTCACTGAGCAATCTTCATAGTCTCTTTCTTTACAACCTCAGATATGCACAAGATATTCTACTATTCATGGTGCCTGTCACTGCAGAGCTCAATGAGCAGAGAGAAGGATTTAATCTTTAAATCCACTTTATTCAAAGACCCGGTGATCTGAGTAGATTAACAAACTAAAAGTTGCCTTACCTCTCATATGCTGCTAGAAGAACTCATGAGTATGAATCAATCATTTGAAAATACAGTCTTGCCCCTAGGGTAAGCTGGTCAACCGTGACTGTCAGATGTTTTTGTCTCATTATCATGCTCTGTTCTCTTCTTTTGTTCTATAATGTTTGGAGTCAGATATCACTTCAAATGCTGAATCTTGTTAGTGTTTTTGGCACCAACCTCATACTCTTGCAGGGGTATCTGTGTTGTGAGGGAATTTGAGTACAACAAACATGCCATTAAAAATGTCTATGTGCTAAGTTAATAATAACATGAGTCATAATTCTTTCTACAATATGGAGACAAAGCTTTATTTTTTAAAAATTTTCCATTTATTATCATGTATTCACTTTGTATTCCAGGTGTAGCTCCCTCCCTCATCCCCTCCCAATCCTGTCCTTCCTTCCTCCCTCTTCTCCTCCCATGCCATTTCCCAATCCACTGATAGTAGAGGTCCTCCTCCCCTTCCATCTGATCTTAGCCTACCAGGTCTCATCAGGACCGCCTGCATTGTCTTCCTCTATGGCCTAGTAAGGCTGCTCCCTCATCCACAGGAGGTGATCAAAGAGCCAGCCATTGAGTTCATGTCATAGACAGTCCCTGATCCCCTTACTAGGAAACCCACTTGATGACTAGCTGCCATTGGCTACATCTGTGCAGGAGTTCTAGGTTATTGCCCTGTATGATCTTTGGTTGGAGCATCAGTCTCAGAAAAGACCCCTGTGCCCGGATGTTTTGGTTCTGTTGCTCTCCTTGTGGAGCTCCTGTCCCCTCCAGGTCTTTCTATCTCCCCCTTCTTTCATAAGATTCCCTGCACGCTGCCCAAAGTTTGGTTGTGAGTCTCAGCATTGGCTTTAATATCCTGCTGGGGAGGGTCTTTCAGAGTCCATCTGTGGGTAGGCCCCTGTCTTTTTCCTTGTTTTCACCCTTTTCCAATGTCTATCCTGTTTGACACTCTGAATGAGGATTGAGCATCTTACCCAGGGTTCCTCTTTCTTGCTTAGCTTCTTCATAATAGATTTTTATAATAGAGAATGAGAGAATGAAAGCACCCAAATCTAACTCTGTTCCTCCTGTTTCTTATCAATTACACTATTAAGATGCAGCAATATGAAAAGTTACTTTCTCACAAAAGGTTTTTATTGAATTAAAAGAATTTAATGGATTAACTGGTGCTTTCTCTAAGCTGTACCAATAAATGGGTAACTTAATTATATAACTATTATGGAATTATACTGTACAGGTGTTAACAATATGTCTGCCAGTTTCTTTAATTTGTATGCTTATAGTGACTCCATGAGTCATCTTTACAAAGACTGGAAAGAAGCACAAGTAATAATGACACTATTTATAATAACTGGATGAGCACACAAGGGACAAACGCTACATGTATTTTATACTTTATGTGCAGTTACTTCAACAACTTTCAATTAGGGTTTATAATTTTGAGATGCTGAACTGAGTCAAAGGATAATCGAATTACATAAAGAACGTATAACAAACAGAGGCAGAATTTGGGTGCCAATACCTGTGTTTTGTTTTGTTTTTTTCTTTCTCATTATTACTGACACTCTGTTGTACTCTGATAAGCCTATTGACTAGGCCTTTGTATTAGGGAAGTTAGGCAAACAGAGCAAGAATAACTCCTATCCAGGTAAAGTATGAGACTGGGAAACTGAGGACCCTAAGCAAGATAAGACTACAGCACCAGAAAAAAATATAAATCCAGGACATCATTTATTATCCAAATACAGTGCCTTCCCTTAGACCCACATGTTAAATTTTTGAAGATTAATGCTTTTTTTAATTTTTTATTTAACTTTTATTAATTACACTTTATTCACTTTGTATTTCCCCATAAGCCCCTTCCCCCTCCCCTCCCGATCCCACCTTCCCTCCCCTTTCTTCAGGCATGTCTCTCCCCAAGTCCACTGATAGGGGAGGTCCTCCTCTCCTTCTTTCTGATCTTAGTCTATCAGTTCTCATCAGGAGTGGCTGCATTGTCATCTTCTGTGGCCTGGTAAGGCTGCTCCGCCCTCAGGGAGAGGTGATCAAAGAGCAGGCCAATCAGATTATGTCAGAGGCAGTCCCTCTTTCCATTACTATGTTACCCACTTGAACACTGAACTGCCATGGGCTACATCTGTGCAGGGGTTCTAGGTTATCTTCATGAATAGTCTTTGGTTGGAGTATGAGTCCCTGGGAAGTTCCCTGTGTTCAAATTTTCTTGTTCTGTTGTTCTCCTTGTGGAGTTCCTGTCCTCTCCAGCTCTTACTATTTTCCACTTCTTACATAAGATTCCATTCACTCTGCCCAACAGTTGGCCTTCAGGCTCAGCATCTGCTTTGATAGTCTCAGCATCTGAAAGATTAATTCTTTAGTCATAACTGTCCTCCATCTCTCTCTCTTGTGTGTGTGTGTGTGTGTGTGTGTGTGTGTGTTTGTCATGAAATGTTTGACTGTTTAACTCTTCAGCTTAGACAAAAGTACCATTTTCTTTCACAGGAGACCCTTAAAGATAATAAGTCTGAAAGCTTTTGTGTCAAAGACAAATAAAAGAAAAATTATTTCCCACTTCAGAGGAATGTTAAGTGATTCACAGAAAGTTCCCTGAGGACAGAAAGCAAAACTAAAGGCATACAGGGAGGGTGAGTAGGGAACATGGCTGGAAGTAGTTAGCAAGGTTTTGAAGAGATCAAGAGCAAAACAAACACGACCTTTTGATGTTAGATATTCACAGAACTAAAATACCCATGATTGCATTATTCTTCAACAGTTAAGAAAAGCCAGTGCGACTGGACAGAATGCACAGAGAACATCCATTCACATGACAGAAAGGCATGCATAAACTTTAGTTGTCCTGAGTATGTTAATGAGAGGTGAGGCTAAGCCCACCTGGATCTCAGCTTCCATGGCTTGTACACCGGCTGCTGAACACCTGCCACAAGACTGTCTTCAAAAAGAGAAGATCCTCAAGTTTGTCATTATGTTGAAATTTTTATCTTCAAGCCTGTCATTATGTATTCAAGGTCCCTGTTGAAATTCCCAGACTCTAACTTTCTTGATTCCTGTTCTGTCTCCTTTACAATCCACAATATTTTAGTTCAAATCCAGCTTGAATTTTTCAGAAAGCAAAGCAATGGTTTGTAGAAAAGTGTTATTTTAACAGATATTTCATGGTAAAAAATTTGTCTAACATTTGTCTTAAATACTTATTATGCCTCTAAAGACAAAACAACGCAAAGAAGGGGTCTATTCTACACATAAAACAGAATTCTTCTTTCTTTTCTCCAAGATAGGCAACTTGAAAAATGAGTTTGTAAAGTATCAGGCTGAGGAATCTCTCAGGGCATCCATTGGTACTATTCTATCCAGTGAATAATGTAGGAGAAATCAAAGTATTTAATATCTTGAAAGTCAGGACTCTATTTCTGTTTTGATAACCTTGCTCATTTATATTTTATGTATTATTATTATATATCCTTTTAGGATGTAAGTGGAATATAAATTATAAATTAGGGCACTGGCACTGCTGGCCAGGGGTGTCTTTATACATCACAGTTTTGCTGTGGGTCATTAAGTTACAGGCTATATCTCTGAGACACCCTGCTAAACTCTAAGCTCAAGACTTAAACTTCAGTAAGGTCTATTGTTCAGGTCACTAATACGTTCTGACTAGATCGCAGAACTGGGCTGGCTTGAATACACTACAGAGGTATTTCTCTCCATAATAAAAAGCAAGTTATCAAAGCAAAACCAAAACCATTTAAAATGTGCTGTTAACATCTCTCCCATTTCTCACAAAAGGAGTGTTTACTACATCACCAACAACAATAAAAACTGGACAGAAAAAAAAAGGAATCATCTAAAATATTCTTCAAAGCTGTCTTTTTTAATTTTATTTTTCTTATTAGTTACATTTTGTTAACTAGGTTTCCCAGCTGTATCCTGCTCCCTCATTCCCTCCCCAACCCCACACTCCCTCCCTGGTCTCCTCCCTGCCCCTTTCCAAGTACACTGATAGGGGAAGACCTCCTCCCCTTTCATTTGACCCTGTTTTATCAGGTATCTTCAGGACTGGCTGTAAAGTCCTCCTCTGTGGCCTAACAGGACTGCTCCTCCCTGGGGGGGTGGGGAGGTCAAAGAGCCAGCCATTGAGTTCCTGTTAGAAATAGTCCTTGTTCCCCCTACTTTGGAAAACTACTTGGTTACTGTCTTTTAAAGAGCCTGATTGGTAACTGTGTCATCCAGCTTTGTAAAGAAAAGTAATTTTCTACAGTGATTAACCAAGCAATACAGAAAACCATAATGTTAAGATTTGGCTCTATGGAGGATGATGTAGCTGGCCCTGATGAGACCTTATAGGCTAAGGTCAGAGAGAAGGGTCAGAGGTTCTCCCCTATCAGGGGACTTGGAGAGGGGTATAGGGGGAGAAGAGGGAGGGTGGGTGGGACTGGGAGGAGATGAAGGAAAGGGCTACAGCTGGGTTACAAAGCAAATACATTGTAATAAACAAATTAATTAATTAATTTAAAAGATTTAGCTCTACATAAAGGCTCTCCGTGATTTACTCTGAATTCAGCAACCCTCCATGGTCTTGTTGAACTGACCTCATTTTCAGTCATATTGTCTGACACACAAAGTGGACAAGGTCATGTTGCCAATATTGTCAGAAGGAGATGCAAATTAACCTGAAAATGCAGAATGAAGAAAATTACTCACAATTGGTTTTAAGTGTTTTATTTTGCAAATATGTGTGTGTGTGTGTGTGTGTGTGTGTGTGTGTGTGCGCGCGCGTGCACGTGCGCGCACATGTGTGCGTCTCTGATGTGGAAATCTAGTGTACTTTGGTAAGTTTATGATTTTTTTTAATTTTTAATTAAATTATGCTTTATTCACTTTGTATCCCAAATGAAGCCCCATCTCTCATCCCTTCCAATCTCACTCTCCCTCTTTCTTCTCCTCCCATGCCCATCCCCCAGTCCACTGATAGGGTAGGTCCTCCTCCCCTTCCATGTGACCCTAGCCTATCAGGTCTCATCAGGACTGGCTGCATTGTCTTCCTCTGTGACCTGGTAAGGTTGCACACCTCAGGGGAAAGTGATCAAAGAACCAGCCACTGAGTTCATGTCAGAGATAGTCCCTATTTCCTTTACTAGGGACCCCACGTGGAGACTGAGCTGCCATGGGCTACATCTGTTTTGTGATCATCTCCTTGCTTTGTAAAAATCAACTGTTTAACAACTCGAAGTGTTAGTTCAGAATCCTTGATCTCTTCATTGCAGATACATCTGGGAAACTTATTTCGATTCTTTTTATTTCAGGTGTGCTTATTTACATTGAATCTTTATGTGTTTATATATGCATATGTAGTTATATACATAAAGCAATAATAAAGAAAAAATCATAAGGTTAGGAGGGGGACTCAGGAGAAATTTGAGAGGGACTGGATGAGTGGGATTGATGTAGATACAGTACTGAATTCTCAAAAGAGCAGCCTTACCAGGCCACAGAAGATGAAAATGCAGCCATTCCTGGTGAGATCTAATAGACTAAGATCAGAAGGAAGGAGAGGAGGACCTCCCCTATCAGTGGACTTGGGGAGGGGCATGCATGAAGAAAAGGGAGGGAGGGTGAGACCAGGAGAGGAGGAGGGAGAGGCTTATGGGGGGGGATACAAAGTGAATAAAGTATAATTAATAAAATTTAATTTAATTTAAAAAAAGATGGGAAGTTTGCAGACAACACCCATGCCCAGACTGGGGGAATAAAACAAACAAAAATAAAAATAATAATACTAACATAAAAATAGACTTTCAGAAGATGTCAAAAATTCCATAATTCAAAAATCACCTATGACAACATGTTCTAATTAGCACTTTGAATCTTATATTCACTTTACTAAACATGGGGATACACTGTTGATGATTTAGCAAGCATAACATTTGCATGGAATTAGAAATGAAGTAAAAATATTTTAATGGACATAAAATTTGTCTTCCTTCATTAAAAAAAATGATGATGTAATTATTTCTTGCATCCTAGTGTAAAACATAGAATTCTTCCATAGGAGAGTGATAATTTTGAGATCAGCAAATGCTCTCTCAAGCATGAATAAGAATCATTTTAAATTTGAAGATACCCAAACAACACTTGGTGTGCTGAACAAAGCTGCCATTGGCTGAATCCCAAAATTTGTTCTTCATCCATAACAAGCAATACAGTTCCTCTCCGAAAAGGCCAAAATCTCTGCCTCCCTACTCTAGGAAAACATCAGCTCCTGCCACATACAAACAGCAATTCTCATCAAGAATATCCAACCAAGGATCCAAGATAGCTGTAACCAGCTCATACTATATCTGAGGGGCAGAGGATCTGAAACTCTGAAAGTGGTGAGTGCAGGGGCAGCTGAAAGCAGAACAACTACATCAAGGCTTCCAGGGAGAAAGGGAACAAACCCTGAACTGAGACCAATAGGATACAGGCCTACCGTGGACTTATCCTCGGACTTCTCCTGGGGACTCAATTCCCAGGCACTTCCCCTTTAACTGGCAGAGGCAGCTGAAGCAGCTTACACAGCAGCAGAGGCAGCAAGCAGTTCCTAGCACAGAACACAGTGCTGGCTTCGCCTAGAACAGAACACCCTGCTTGAGAGTTAAGATAGAAAATACTTAATCCCCTGACATTTCCTCCATGACAGGCCTCCCTTCTCCCTCCTTGGCAGAGGCTGAGGCTACAGAGTCTGGCCCACAGCTCCTCCAAAGAACATAGTACCCTGTCCACAATACCCACAGCTCCTAGCACAGACTGCAGTGCCAGTGGCTCCACCAGACCAACCAGGTCCTTGACTCCCCAGGACCTTCCAGAAGGCATCTGTGCCAACGGTCTCCTAGTTCTGCCACTGTGGCTGGATTCCCAGTGGACTGCATCACCAGGCCCCAGGTTCTGCAGCAACATAGGGATTCCTGGGACAGTATTATGTACACTGTAGACCATGCTCTGTGGTTCTACCAGTAAAGTCCAGGCAATCAACTCCTGGAACCCAGACAGATCTGAATACCAAAACCACAGTATGACAGGACTGTAGACCACTGAGTTTTTCAGGAAACAGGCACAGGTGCATTGCGTCTACAAACTGCACCCACAAACAGCGCTACAACCTAACCCCCACTGTGCCCGCACCCCCACACACACATTCCAAGCATCTACAATCACTACACTCTCTCATTCAAGACACACTTCCATGCACACAAACACACTTCCTCCCATGCATTTGTAATTCTGCGCCAGCAGCTCTTCCTCCCTTAGGTAGACCTGAAACAGGAAAACTCACTCTCAAACTGGTGGACCTCTCTTATCTTCCTGAGGAATACTTCAAACACCAGAGAAAGACTGACTCAGTCTGAAGTATAGACTCCAGGAAAAAACAGTGAAGGTTACAGATAAGCAGATGGCCAGAGGTCTTCGTAAGAACACACCCAACAAAAATCAGGCTATCATAGCTCCAGCAGCAACCCCCAAAATCAATGGATACTTCAATTCATAGGAAATATAGGAAAATAACTTTAAAGTTATGCTTATTCAGTTATTATAGGCACATAAAGAGGAAATGAACAAAGCTTTCAAAGAAATACAGACAAATACAGCCAAAAAAAAAAAATAGAGGCACAAGTAAAGTCAAAATTAGTAGCATATAGAGAGGAATTGAAAAAATTAGCAGCCATCATAGAGACAGGAATTTACATTCAAACAGATGATGGAAATGGTGCAAGGCATAAAAACAGAATTAGAATTAATAAAGAAAATACAAACAGAGAAAACCCTGGAGCTGGAGAACTTAGAGAAAAGATCAGGAACTACAAAAGTAAGCATCAGCAATAGAATGCAAGAGATAGAAGAGAGAATCTCAGGTGATGAAGATACACTTGCTGAAATTGATACTTTTCTCAAAGAAAAGGTAAAATCAGAAGAGTCCCAAACACAAAATATCCAAGAAATCAAGGATGCCATGAAAAGCTGAAATCTAAAAATAATAGGAATAGATGAAAAAGAAGATTCCATGCACCAAGGGCTGGAAAATATTTTTAAGAAAATCATAGAAGAAAAATTCCTCACTTAAAGAAAGAGATGTCCATAAACATTTAAGAAGTCACAAAATACCAAATAGACTAGACCAGAAAGGAAACTCTTCACGTCACATCATAGTCAAAATACTAAGCCTATCGAACAAAGAAAAACATATTAAAGGCAGCAAAGGAAAAAGGCCAAGTAACATAGCAAGGTAGACCGATCAGAATCACATGGGACTTCTCAGCACAAACTATAAAAGCCAGAAGGGCCTGGACAGATGTCATGCAGACCTTAAGAGACCACAGATACCAACCCTGACTCCTCTACCCAGCAAAGATTTAAACCAACATAGATGAAGAAAGTAAAATATTCCATGATAAAACTAAATTTAAACAATATTTACACAGCAACCCAACCCTACAGAAGATAGTAGAAGGAAAACTCCAATACAACAAAAATATCTATACCCAAGAAAACATAGAATACAGATAACTTTAGCAACAAAAATTAAAAGAAAACAAGCAATGAATCACAGTAAAACCAATAACTCCACAGTAAAAGGAACTACCGTTCATTAGTCACCATTATCTACCAACATTGATAGACTCAACTCTCCCAAAAAAAAAAAAAAAAAAAAAAAGACACAGACTAGCAATGATTGCAGAAACAGGATCCAACATTCTGCTGCATCCAAGAAACACACCTACGCAACAAAGATAAGAGCTGGAAAAATGTTTTCAAGCAAATGGACCCAGAAAACAAGCTGGGGTAGCAATCCTAATATCTAATAAAATAGACTTTCAACCAAAATTAATCAAAAAACAAGAGTAGGGACATTTCATTCTCATCAAAACAAACATGCACCAGGAGAACATTACAATTCTGAACATCTATGCCCCAAATACAAGAGCGCCTATATTTGTAAATGAAACATTATTAAAGCTTAAATTAGACATTGATCTGAATATCTTAATAGTGGAGTACTTCAACACTCCACTCTCACCAAGGGCCAGAGCATCTAGACAGAATTCAATAGGGAAATAAAGGCACTTACAGAGACCCTAACTCAAATGGACCTAATAGATGTCTATAGAAATTTCCATCCAAACTCAAAAGAGTATACCTTCTTTTCAGCACCTCATGGAAACTTCTCCAAAATATACCATGGATTTGGTCACAGAGCAAGCCTCAACAATTACAAGAAGATTGAAATAATCCCTTGTATTCTATCTGACCACCATGGAATAACTCTGGACCTCAACAAAAATGGAAATAGCAAAAAGCCTGCATGCACATGGAAACTGAACAACTCCCTACTCAAAGACACTGGGTTAGGGAAGAAATAAAGAAATAAATGAAAGACTTCCTAGAATTCAATGAAAATGAAGGCACAACCTATGAGACACAATGAAAACCGTGCTAAGAGGAAAGTTCATAGCAGGAAGTACCTTCAAGAATAAATTTGAAACATCTCATACAAGCAACTTAATGCCCCATGTGACAGTCCTAGAAAAAAAAAAAGAAGCAGACACACCAAATAGGAGTAGACAGCTGGAAATAATCAAACTCAGGGTTGAAATCAATGAATTAGAATCAAATAAAACTATTCAAAGAATCAATGAAACCAAGAGCTGGTTCTTTGAGAAAATCAACAAGATAGACAAACCCTTAGCCAAACTAACTAAAAGGCAGAAACAAACTATCCAAATCAGCAAAATCAGAAATGAAAATGGGGACATAACAATAGACTCTGAAATAATCATTGGATATATTCCAAATATAATCCAAATAATCATTACGTCTTACTATAAAAGCCTATATAGCACAAAATTTGGAAATCTAAAGGAAACGGACATCTTTCTTGATAGATTCCATTTGTGAAAATTAAATAAAGATCAGGTAGAAAGAATGAATAGTCCTATAACCCCCAAGAAAATAGAAGCAGTCATCAAAAGTCTCCCTTCCCCAAAACGCCCAGAGCTAAATGGTTTCAAGGCAGAATTCTACCAGACCTTCAAAGAAGTGCTAACTCCAATTCTCTTCAAATTTTTCCACCAAACAGAAACAGAAGGAACTTTGCCAAACTAATTCTATGAAGCCACAATCATCTTGATACCAAAACCACACAAAGACCCAACAAAAAAAGAGAACGTCATACCTATCTCTCTTATGAACTTTGATGAAAAAATACTCAATAAAATGCTTGTAAACGAATCCAAGATATCCACCATGACCAAGTAGGCTTCATCCCAGGCATGTAGGGGTGGTTCAATATACAGAAATTCATCATTATAATCCATCATATAAACAAATTGATGAAGGAAAACCACATGATCATCTCCTTAGATGCCAAAAAGCATTTGACAAAATCCAACACCCATTGATGTTTAAAGGTTTGGAGAGATCAGAGATACCAGGCACATACCTAAACATAGTAAAGACAATATAGAGCAAGCCTATAGCCAAACTAAATGAGAGAAATTTAAATCAATACCACTGCAATCAGGGACAAGGCAAGGCTGCCCACTCCTCTCTCCATATCTCTTCAACATAATACTTGAAATCCTACCTAGAGCAATAAGACAACTAAAGGGGATGAAGGGGATAAAATTTGGAAAGGAAGAAATCAAAGTATCACTATTTGCAGAGGATATGATAGTCTACATGAGGGACCCCAAAAATTCACCACAGACATTCTATAACTGTTAAAAACCTTCATCAAAGTGGCTAGTTAAAAAATTAACTCAAAAAAACAAGGAAATCATGAAATTTGCAGGCAAATGGTGGGAACTAGAGAAGGAGGGAGGGTACTAAAGCTAGGATACAAAGTGTATAAACTGTAATTAATATAAAAAATAAAAATTTAATGAACAAAAGAATATCTAACCACCTCTTCTATACTAATAATGACCACCTAGTTGTCCCTAACATCGCTAGAGAATATGAGGGAACTAAGCAGCTGTTCTGTGGTCCTCATTTCCCTCAGAAGCTGGAAATACAAAGTCATCCATCTGTCAGGGTTTACTTAGAAGTTGGACGTGTGATTGCTCTGTCAGAACTCCCTCAGAAGCTGTGGAAGACCTGACAGAGGGAATAACTGCTCTGTGAGCACTCTCTCAAAAGCTGGAGACATGACTGGTATGTTAGGAGTTCCTCAGAAGTTGGAAGTGTGCCCAGTCTGTCAGGACTTCCCCAGAACCTGAAAGTATGGCACTGTCTGGCATACTTTCCAAAGATGAGGTGGGACTGGTCCACATATTCCACACAAGCATCCACAGCAAACACACAGATATGGACGCCATAAATGTGGATCACCTAGGCTGAAGCCATTTCTCCTCTTGAGGGCAGATCGAGTGTCTTTCATGCCAGTGGACAGCACATGGGGGACCTACTGCTGGCCAATTCTGCTATGTATTTGAGATTTATAGGATCACTTCCAACACCAAACTAGGCACAGTGGCCACTGCTCACTACCTCATTTTCTGGCAACTCTACCTTGACATACTCCTCAGGCAGACGTCATTTTCTTGGTTTTGTGTAGCCTCTACCCACTTCTTTCTAAAATATACTCAATTTTCTTGAATTAGTGGAAGGTGAGGTTACTCAGATACTTTGAATTCACAGATGCACAGTTTCTTTTTTTCTTTTTTAATTTTTATTATGTTTTGCAAATAAATTTGTCTCACATTGGTGCAAATTGCATCATTTTGTAGCAAGGATGTTCTTTGAGTCTGGTATTGACTCACTCTGAGATTTTATTACAAACCAAACCCTCTATGCAGCTCACAGTTTCGATGGGGTGCCAAAGTATTTGACTAGCAACCATCTACTCTGTCCTGAGGGACTGTGACATAAGCACTCACCCTGCCATTACTTGTTCCATTTGCCCATGAAAGTGGGCAAGGGTATTGAAGAATCTTGGCATGACAAAGCAAATTAGATTCATCTACTCTTAGAAGTTCAAAAATAATTGAGAATAAATGTTGTGTTGTAAATACTGTGAAAATTACAGTATCTTAATTAGTAATTAGGAGTCTCTCCCAAGATCAAATTAGTCAGCCATACTACTGTTGTGTGTGCAAGTGTGTGAATATGTGTGCATATGTGTATATTAATAAAACTTCTCTTTGTATCATTGTTATGGTATTCTTTTCATACAAGCCCCAAACTTTTACGAAAGAAAGAAAGAAAGAAAGAAAGAAAGAAAGAAAGAAAGAAAGACAACAAAACTGCTTTGTCAGCCTGATGATGTTCTCTCTCTTACTAATTATAAAAAAGAACTTTAAAAACAACTTTCTCACACTTTTGGGAATCCAATTTTGTTTGATTTCAGGTACACAGGAAATAACACCTCATTTGAAATGCTGACTTTTTCAGAAAAATAAAAATAAAATAAACTTATTGCGCAAATATTTTGCACAGGTATTTAAGTAAATTTAACTTTTATTCTTTTATAACATCAAAAAATATGCATATTTATGGTGCTTTGTTTTTTAGTTGGTTAGTTTCTTTGGATTTTTTAATTTCTGTTAGTTTAACAATTTTCTACCACATACTTGGTTGTTGGGTCACATTATAGTATTGAGTTGTTTTAGATTCTAGTTTTATGCCCTGACCAGCGGGGCTTGAACCTGAATTCCTAAGGGAAGAGAGTAGAAGGAATTGGGGTCGGGGGGGGGGGTGACAAGAAGCGCAAGGAAGGAAGCCAAGTCTGTTTGTCTGATCAAGGCTTCCGTTTATTAGAAATTTTTACCCAACTTATATAGGGAGAAGGCAGGAAAGGGGGAAGGTAATTAGCTGCTGCAGGAGACAGGAAGAGTGCTTTCATGGGTTAAATATTGTACCTGCAAGATACCATAAGGATGTTCTCTTAAGATATCTTACGGATGCTCTAACAAAGGATGTCCTCACAATCTATCACCCACGATTTAGGGTCTAGATAACTCTTTCACTACATAGCTTTAGGTCTCCACTAAATGACCTTTGCTCTCTACTTGGCTTTGGCTTCAGTAACTACCTTTGTCTCCACTAGATAGCTTTGACTTTGGCTTCCGTAGATAGCCTTGGCTCACTAATTGACTTTGGCTTCCATAGAAACCTTTGTCTCCACTAGATAGCTTTGGCTTTGGCTTCCGTAGATAGCTTTGGCTCCCGGCAGTTTTAAGCTGAATTATTTAAATTATAATATTGTTTGCTTTCAGTCATAAAGGCTGCATGTAAGATTTATTTTATTTTTAGTTGTGTGCGTGCTGTGTGCCTGCACTTGGGTGTGTGCACGACTGCAGTGCTTTCAGAGTCCAGAATAAGGCACTGGCTCTCCTGGAGCTGGAGTTAAAGGCAGATGTCAACAACCAGAGGTGGCTGCTGGGAACTAAACTTAGTCACAACTATCAAGTCATCTCTCCAGCCCTAATGTTGTTTTATAAATGCATAATTTCGTATGTTTTGTTATTTATTGGGTGATTAGTTGATCCAATAATTCAATAAAGAGAGTAAATTGTGTGATGTAAGCAAGAGTGCATTAGGACTGAGAAAAATCCCCTGAGAGACCTAGAAAAGTGCCTAATCATAACAGCAGCCAATATCTTTATCAAAGCGGTTGTGGCTACTTTCCAGAAACTTCCAAAAGACGGTCCTGTTGACTGTCGGTTGATGGTTCCTTTAGATCACTGGTTTTCAACCTTCCTAATGCTATGACTCTTTAATATAGTTCCTCATGTTCTGGAGACACCCAAACATGAAATTATTTTTGTTGTTACTTTATAACATTAATGCTGTTATTTTTAATGAATCATAATGTAAATATCTGTCATTTCTGATGGTCTTAGGCAGCTCCTGTGAAAGGATCATTTGAGCCCCCACAGTGGTTTGCAAGCCATATAGATCAAGAACCACTGCTCTAGAAGAAGGAATAAGGAGGGGTCTCCCACAAGCTTCCTCTTGTACTTCTTGCCTACTATAATTGTCTTCTAATTGTAGTCTTTGGAGGTGCTACAACACACATTTTAAACATTTATTTTATTTATTTATTCTACATATATGTGTATACATGTGAAGATCAGAGGACATCTTGAGGCGATCTATTCTTTCTATTACTTGTGTTCATAGGTTCATAGGGCATCTAATTAGGATCACCAGGCTTGGTGAAAAGTGTCTTTACTACTTAAGGCATGTCTCTAGCCCTGACAGAAGCATAGATAAAGAATAGGTAATTAATTGAAGGTGAAACTCCATCTTCTTCACTATGAGAAAGTTAGCATCAATTCTGGTGGTACAGCTTCTTTTGGGTCATCCACATTCCTGTCAGTAACTCCTCACCCATCCACTCTCAGTAAGCCCAATAAACTCATTCTTTACCAAAGTAAACCTTGCTGGAACTGTACTTAGGTTTTCCATCACTGCTTTATCAGAAGGTAGTACACATTTGTTTACATCTCCTTGGGGAAAGAAACCTCAGAACACAAGTGCACAGTTATGGGCTTTATTATAATGATGAGTTCTATTAACAGAGCAATGCAGAAAGTGAAATGATGGCTGTGTATTACCATATAGTGTAATTAAAATTACCATCTGTTTATTCTCTGCTTGATCTCTACCTGACACAAGGCTCAGGGATATGATAATGAGTCAGATGTGGTCTTTTCCTGGGAAGAACTCACTGACCTTTGCAGGAAGACAAACGAGTGCAATATTAGTCACATCTCAGAATGAGAGATCTGTTGAGAAGGGTTCAGACAGCACTAGTGGAAGCTGCTGATTCTCCATGAGGCACTGGGATTAAACATTACACAGTGGGTACAAGCTGGATCCTGTGTGGTACACTCAATGTTACGAAGATGGAAATGGAGAGCTGCAGAAATACAATTTCTGGAAGGCTCTACCCAGATTCTTTGTTTCAGTTGTAGTAAATCTGGTATACAGAAAAGCTTTAGGAGATAGCTAATGGCATGCAGAGATTTTAAAACTAGTATGAGATTATAATTTATCACACCTGCTGTGAGTTTTATTGATAGACTGGGCTGTGTATTGTTTAGTTGAACTTTGTTAAAGCAGTAAGAAGCCAGTAAGACAAAGATGGAAAATAAAAACACAACTGTTTGTGGTTCATGATTGATGGCCAGTGACTGAAACAACTTTGGAGCTGCTCTTTGTAGGGACTTTCCAAATGACTGATTTGTCTTCTCTGTGATTTAAATCAGATGAAACCAAATCCAGTTTTGCTTCAGATAACTCATTACAAGATATTCATACCGGGACACCAAACTGTGTTTTTTTAGATTTTCCAGTCTAGGAAACCATATTGTTTTTTGTTTGTTTTTTTTTTAATTAAATTTTTATTTTTTATATTAATTACAGTTTATTAATTTCCCATCACAACTGTAGCCACCTCCCTAATTCCCTCCCATTTCCTCCATTTCTCCCTCATCTCCTCCCATGCTCCTCTTCAAGTCCACTGCTAAAGGAGAACCTCCTCCCCTTCCATCTGACCCTAGCTTATCAGGTCTCATCAGGACTGGCTGCACTGTCTTCCTCTGTGGCCTGGCTAGGCTGTTCCCCCCTCTGGAGGAGGTGATCAAAAAGCCAACCACTGAGTTCTTGTCAGAGACAGTCCCTGTTCCCCTTACTAGGGAACCCACTTGGAGACTGAGCTGTTATGGGCTACATCTGTGCAGGGGTTCTAGGTTATCTCCATGCATAGTCCTTGGTTGGAGTATCAATCTCAGAAAAGACTGCTGTGCCCAGATTTTTTGGTTCTGTTGCTCTCCTTGTGGAGCTCCTACCTTTTCCTGGTCTTACTATCTCTCCCTTCTTTCATAAGATTCCCTGCACTCTGCCCAAAGTTGTTTATGAGTCTCAGCATCTGCTTTGATACACTTTCAGAGGCGCTCTGTGGTAAGCTCATGTCCTGTTTCCTGTTTTCTTCTTCTTCCATTGTCCATCCCATTTGTCTTTCTGAGGGAGGATTGATCATCTTACCCAGGGTCCTCCTTCTTGCTTAGCTTCTTTAGGTATACAGATTTTAGTATGTTTATCTTATATTATATGTCTAACTGGATGTCTACATGTAGATAATGAAAATAGATCCATATTTATCACCCTGCACAAACTAAAGTCCAAGTGGATCAAAGACCTCAACATAAAACCAGACACTAAATCTGTTAGAAGTAAAAATGGGGAACAGGCTAGAACTCATTGGTACAGGTGACAACTTCCTGAACAGAACACCAACAGCACAGGCTATAAGAGCAACAATCAATAAATGGAAACGCATGAAAATGAAAAGCTTCTGTAAAGCAAAGGACAATGTTATCAGAACAAAACAACAGTATACATACTGGAAAAAGATCTTCACCAACCCTAAATCTGACAGAGGTCTAATATCCAGAATATATAAAGGATGCAATATTGTAATCATATAGATTTTTCAGATTCACAAGTTCTGATATTAATAATTTATTTGTTGTCTTGGCCTAGCTAAAGTATTTTCACCATTATTGATAACTTCAGTTAACCCTCATTTGTATTTTATTGTTGTATGTTTGCTTGTTTGTTTATTTGGTTGCTTGGTTGGTTAATTGGTTGGTTTTCTGAGACACGGTTTCTCTGTCACCATGGCTGTCCTAGAGCTCACGCTGTAGACCAGGCTGGCCTGGAACTCAGAGATTCACCAAGCTCTGCCTTGCAAGTTCTGAGATTAAAGCTGTCATCACCAGCCTGTTCCTTCATTTGTTTGTTTGTTTGTTTTTAAATCAATTTTGTTGACTTCTGTTTTCAGTTCAGTTGATTTTTCTGCTACAATTATTTCCTCCATTGCTTGGATTTGAGCTGTTGTGGTTCCCTATAATGAAAACATAGGTGCTTGATTAGAAAACTCTTTATAAAGAACATTCATTCATTTTCATATACTTCTCAAGGATTTCCACTGCTGTTTTGAATAACTCTATTTTATTATGTTAACTGCATGCATCTGCATATATCCTATCATTTCCACCTAATTCAAATTTTAAAAAATCTTGATATTTCCCCATTGTGCCACATACTTTTTAGATGTTAAATATTTAATATTTGAGTGTCTTGGGGTCATCCCATTGTTTTTATTATTGATGTCTATTTTTATACTATCTATGTTCCAGAAGCAGATCCTACATGCTTTTTCCTGGTTTAAATTTCTTAAGACATAGTTCATGAGCGCCAAGAGGATCTAACTTGCAGAATAATTCATAAATTTGAGAAATATGTGTAATACCCTGCTGTTTAATATGTAGTGTGTATTTTTAAAAAATAAATAGCTATGGATTATTTTGTAGCCTGTAGCTGTTAATCATATCAAAGTTGGGTGATAATGATTTTACCGTCAATAATACCTAAATGTTTAAGATCCAGTTGACTACTGTTCTTATTGGTTTAAATAGGCTATTCCTCTTCTTTTTCTTGCTAATTATCTTTCTGGTACAGGTATTTATACCTGAAACTACTATAAGTGATTTGCACTTCTTTTCTTAAATTCTGTTAATCTGAGTTCATGCAATCTGACATTTTCTTATTAAGCAATCAAGGATTGTACCGTTTTCCATGAGAATACCCCTTTCATCATTTCAGATGCCCTTTTTTTCATCCCAGACAACTGTTCTGTTTGGTTCTCTATGCTTTCTGAGATTGATGTAGATGCTAATGTTTTCTTTTAATAGCTCAGTGACTGTATTTAAATTGCTTTTTCTCTAAGCAGACAGTCCAATCTTGTCTCATGATCAATGCTGACAAACTCTTTTAACTAGCATAGTTAGACTACATTCCTCAATCCACATGGTTCTAGTATTTCCTTTATTCTTTTCTTAACATATCAGTTATACTATTTTTATCACATTTTATGGCAGCTCTAGTATTCATGATGAACTCGAGCTTGCTGTACAAGAAGTCTGGTCCTTTCTAACAGCAACCCATTTTCTTCCCTCCTGCCCACAGCTTGTAAAATTGCTGTCATTCATTTCACTTAGAAATAAGGGTCTGCAGCTATACCACTGCTAGACATATACCCTAAGTTTGCTCAAGTACACAAAAGGGATACTTGCTCAACTGTGTTTATAGCAGCATTATTTGTAATAGCCAGAACCTGGAAACAACCCAGATGTCCATCAACCGAGGAATGGGTACAGAAATTGTGGTATTTTTACACAATGGAATACTACTCAGCAATCAAAAAGGAGGAAATCATGAAATTTGCAGGCAAATGGTGGGATCTAGAAAAGATCATTCTGAGTGAAATATCCCAGAAGGAAAAAGAAAAACACGGTATATACTCACTTATATAGACCTATAAGATATGATAAACATAATGAAATCTACACACCTAAAAAAGATAATCAAGAGAGTGGACATGGGGTAAGATGATCAATCCTCATTTAGAAAGCAGATGGGTTGTGCATTGAATGTATGACAGGAGTCTACTGAGAGCATCTGAAAGACTCTAACTAGCAGTGTTTTCAAAGCAAAGACTCATGACCAAACCTTTGGCAGAGTACAGGGAATCATAAGAAAGAAGGGGAGTTAGTCTGATGGGGAAAGGATAGGAGCTCCACAAGGACCAAATATATCTGGGCACAGGGTCTTTTCTGAGACTGACATTCAACCAAGGACCATGTATGGATATAACCTAGAACCTCCACTCAGATGTAGCCTGTGGTAGCTCAGTAACCAATTGGTTTCCCAAAGTGAGGGGAACAAGGACTATTTCTAACAGGAACTCAATGACTGGCTCTTTGGTCTCCCCACCCCCAAGGGAGGAGCAGTCTTGTTAGGCCACAGAGGAGGGCTTTGCAGCCAGTTCTGAAGATACCTGATAAAACAGGATCAGATGAATGGGGAGGAGGTCCCCCCCCATCAGTGGACTTGGAAAGATGAGGGAGGGAGGGAGGGACTGGGAGGGAATGAGGGATTGGGACACGGCTGGGATACAGAGTTAATAAAATGTAACTGATAAGAAAAAAATAAAATTAAATAAAAAAAAAAGAAATACGGGTCTGTGCACACACTTATAACACCAATAGGACACTAAAAGGCACATGCAGACCACACACATATCCATAGACCTACATGCATACTACATGCTATAACAGAGAACATACTACACATGTGGTGTACACTGTACATACATACCTATATTTTACATTAAACATATGCATAGACCAGACAAATACACTTGTGTACAAACATATAAAAATAACACACCAACATACACACATACTAACACCACCTGTAGAGACATATAACACAAACATACAAATACACACCACACAAGTGATTCAATGGAACTAAGGGGAAACAGGAAATTATAGGTAGCATCACATAGACATGTCTACTTCTCAGAAAGGTAGTATTATTGAGGGAAGCATCTGGTAAATGTTGAACATATGGGGGCAGAGCACATATAAGTGGGTCATAGTTATAAGATAGACCTCATGAGGCATGGTGGCCCTTTCTTGAATGTTAAGAAGCAATGAGAAGATGCCTTCTATGAAAGAACAGGCATCCTTACTTGCTTAGGCTTGATTTGGGAGCTTGCAACCCCTGGAACTATAAGACACAAATCTCTGTTGGTTGTGGTATTTGTTTGCCGCATCATGAATGGACCAGAAAAGGACACACATAGTTTGCTTTTTGTTTTTTTTAATTTAGGGCAGGGGTTTTGAACTTGTGGCTCATGACCCCTTTAGGGGTTGAATGAGCCTTTCAAAGGAGTCAAATATCAGATATCAGATATTTTCATCACAATTCAGCAACAGTTGAAAAATTACAGCTATAAAATACCAATTATAAAAATAATGACTAGGGTCACCACAATATGAACAATAGTATCAAAGGTTGGCAGCATTAGAAAGGTTGAGAACTACCGATGTAGGGATTATATCCATCATGCTGGATACTTGCAGCCTTTGAGCTTCTGAGTATTTAGTTTGCCGTCCTACATTGATGTTAAAGGTATTCTTGGTTATGTTTCACTATCTCTGTTGTTCTTTTCTATCCTTATTCTGCCTCAGCCTTTCTCATTATGCATGTTGTTTTATAGGTAGTGATTATGCAACCCTTTGATAGTCTATTCTATTTGTAACCTTTTCCCACTCTTTGCTATTAAGTTTTTTAAATTTCTGTATTTTGTCACTTATTTATTTATTAAAATTTATTCACTTTGTATCCCTGCTGTAGCCCCTTCCATCATCCCCTCCCAATCCTGCCCTCCCTCCTTCTTCTACTCCCAGGAGCCCCTGCACAGATGTGGCCTATGGCAGGTCAGTCTCCAAATGGGTCCCTAGTAAGGGGAACAGAGCTCTTTCTGACATGAATTCAGTGGCCTGCTATTTGACCACCTCCCCCTGAGGGATGGGGGCAGCCTTACCATGCCGCAGAGGAAGACAATGCAGCCAGTGCTGATGAGACCAGAAGGCTAGGGTCAGTTGGAAGGGGAGGAGAGCCTCCACTATCAGTAAAAATTCCTTAAAAAGGGGAGGAGGTCCTCCCCAATCCATGGACTTGGAGAAGCTGAGGGAGAGAGGGTGGGATTGGGAGAGAATAACGGAGTGGGATACAGCTGGGATACAGAATTAATAAAATGTAACTAATAATAATAGACAATAATAATAATAATAATAAAAACACAGATTCTCTGCTGTATATATTCAATGGATGCCCTCATCAGAAGTACCTTTCATTTCTGGTGGAATGTCTTAGCCTCTGACATTTGTCTCTGTCTGGTAACACTGACACTTGTTCTCTCATGGAGTTGACTTTAGTCTATCAGATCTCTCAACCTGTTAATTATAATTATTTCAAATTACCACCTTAATGGTTTGAAAATCTTTATTATGTGATTTTAATGTCAATTTGTTCAAATTGTGCATTTATGTCTTGGTGTGCCTCATAGTTTCATTGACTGTGAGATATGATATGTAGATAAAAGCTACTGCATAGAGTCTGCAGTGGCCTGGCGGGAAAGTGGGGAAGCGCTCTGATTCTGTTCAGCCTCTGCTCCAGGCTGTAAACTTTATGACTGTATCTTAGCCACGCCCCATGAATGACTGGATGGTAAGAGTGCCCTTGAATTGATTGTATCTCATTTTATAAATGGCTATCTGGGGCTCAGAGACCTGGAGTTGAATGTATTCCATCTTGTACATGGCTGTCTATGGCTCCTAGACTTGGGTTTTTCCATTATTCTGCTCAGCTTGATTCTCACAGTATCACAGAAAATTTCCTCTGAAAGCCTGTCCAGTTAAGAAGTACACTCTGACCCCTTCAATAGCAGAATCAAGACTGGATTTTTTCAATGAGACACTTAGTTCAGGAATCTGAGAGTTTCTGATCATATGTTTTATAATACTGCGACCATTCACCTCCTCCTAAAGCCTGTATGTCTGACTTTCCTTGAGGTATTTTTGTTTGTTTTCTTTTCTTTTTATTCCCTTTTGGGGAAAGAATAGGGTCATTAAAAGTATATTATTTTAATATATGTTTAAATTTAATTCTATTTTAAGAATTTCCTACATGAGTACTGCTGGGAGCCGCTGGTCTACCAGCTTGCTTTTTACATCTTAGTGAAAAGACTGCTTTTACCAAGGCCTTCACTGGATTCAGTGATAAATTTCCAAGTCTATCTCCTTTTGTTTGAGACAGCAGGTGGGACATCTTGTCAAAGTCACACCTGTTGCTTGACTTCTTGTGAATTTACTCATTGTGCTGAGGTGCTTTTGCTCAGCTTAAAAGGAGTCTGGAATAAAGAAGGCCTCTACTTCCCAATAGAGCCTCTGGGAAAGGCCCCATGTATTGTGTTTTGGTTTATTAATTTCACTCCTCACTCCCGACTCAAAAACTGTCCGACTCTGCTGGCGGGCTCCAGCAAGTATTCTATATAAATAATCGTTATTCCTTTTTCCTCCTCCAATCTGTTATACTGTGCTCCCTTTTCAACTGAGAATTTTATACATGCGCATAATGAGTTTTGATTATCTACCATCTCTTCCTCTCCAATTCCTCCCATATTCTCCCACTCTGTTTTTCTCTAGTGTAATAGTTACCATGTTAGGGTGTGGGAAAATTGTTAAGTTATTGGTCACAGGAAAAATGATAGTGAGACTATTAGTAAGAATAGTGAGAAACCACAAGTCAGCATTCTGGGGAGAAATCCACATGTGCTCTGCTCAGAGCAATATTGGTCTTTGAAGAGCTTAGGAGATAGGACAGGCATTATACAGCCTGTGTGTGCATTTTCCAAGCAGGTAACAGTCATATTAACAGAGTCTAGAGGACATAGATCTAGGCAGTAGGAGCATATGTTTCTTTAGGGGTACTTTCTTTGTTTGAGTCTATGTTGTTTGTCATAACTGCCCAACACCATTGCCAGAGTTTGGACTTTTATTGAAGCAAATCACTTTAGATTCATGGCCAAAGATACTCCAGCCAAGGACCACTCATGGAGATGGCCTGGAAACCCTGAACAGAGGTAGCCTATGGCAGTTCAGTATCCAAGTGGCCTCCATAGTAATGGGGACAGGGACTGTCTCTGACAGGAACTGATTGGCCTGCTCTTTGATCATCTCCCCTTTAGTGGGGAGCAGCCTTACCAGGTCACAGAGGAAGACAATGCAGCCACTCCTGCTGAGACCTGATAGACTAGGGTCAGAGGGAAGGGGAAGAGGACCTCCCTTTTCAGTGGACTGGGAAAGGGACAAACAAACAAACAAGCAAACAAACAAAAACCTGAGCCCTGGGGCCCCTGCAGAGACTGATACCCCAACCAAGGACAATACATGGAGAGTATCTAAATCCTCCACTCAGATGTAGCAAACAGATTCAGTCTCCAAGTGCTTTCCCTAGTAAGGGGAGCAGGGGCTTTCTCTGGCATGAACTCAGTGACAGGCCCTCTGATCACTTACCCCTGGGGGTGCAGCCTTGCCAGGCCACAGAAGAAGATAAAGCAGTATGCATTCTTAACCTTTGAGTTTTCTCTCCAGTCTCTAGATGCGGTTTTCTTTTTTTGGTACAAGATTTTTCTGTGTAGCCTTGGCTGTCCTGGACTCACTTTGTAGAACAGGCTGGACTCCAACTCACAGTGAACCTCCTGCCTCTGCCTTCCTGAGTGCTGGGACCTAAATGTATTTTTAATTGAAATCTTCATAGTGATCACAAAGATCCAGTCTTTAAATCTAAATTTTTTGCTTAGATCCAACTATGCAGAATTCATATTTTAACCTTTAATATTTCACAACATGACTTCCCTTTCATATTTTACAACATTACACATTTCTGAAGTATATGTACAGTTTTGGGAGTTTGTCTGAAAATGGGAATGATAACATAACAAAGGCATAGATCCCCATTCAGAAGTGATTTTTGTCACAGAATAAGTATATAAATAATAATTGCATAAGATTAATCTGTGTTCCAAAGAATGCAGAATAGACTAAAGGGAGTGCCCTCGGTAGGAGACTATTACTACTTTTAAACAATGGACAAGGTCAGGCTGCGTATGGTGTAATTATTTAAATCTCAGCATTCCTGAGGCAAAAGCAGCTAGATCTCTGGGAACTTGAATCCGTCTTTGTAAACACAGAGCATCCCAGATTAGCTAGGGATACATAGTAAGTACCTCTTTCAAAATAAAACAAATAGAGAAAAGAAAGTGAGCAATGTAAGGGTTATGGTAAAAATTATATTCTTATTTAGTGTTCACACTTATTTTGTATTATAATTAATATTATCTCTACTTAGTAATGGAAAAACAAAGTTCACTTACATAAATGGGAAAGGACAGAGCTAACACTATGCACAAGCATCTTCATTCTGAAGCCATTGCTCCAGACTCCTTCACTCTGTAAGAAGAGGGACCCTGCAAGAATATTTCACATTTTCAATACATGGATGCACAGAATTACAATTTTGGAGAATTAAAAGTATGCCCCAGGAAAGTTTGTATTTGCAATAGTGGCAGGGTGCAGTGTTCAAGAGGCCACAGTTAGCAGGGATATGTGGGTAGAGTCATGGAACAAGGAATGTAGAGAAATGGAAGGATCTGATCTGATGCTCCCAAGAGCCACTGGGAGAGCATGACATCTGCTTATGGTAAAGCAGGTGTGAGGAGAGAGACAAGAAGTGAGTGGAAGTGTGGTGAGAGAGAAGAATGTGTAAGGCGTGAGAACAGTGTGTGTGGTGGATGAAGGACCCAGTGTGGCTCCCAGGCGCATAAACCAGGCAGCCAGCCATTGTTACAGCCCAGCCACAGCACAGGAGAAAGTAGCCTTCCAGTCAATGCTTCCATGGCTCTAAGGGTTTTATTTGTGCCTCACCCACAGAAAATGGGTCAAACCTCTGTGACAGAAGTGTATGGATTTAGCTTGAAACCACAAGCTTTTCAGATGACTTTCTAGGTAACATCAGGCACTAAATGGCTTCCTGTCAGGGTATAAAGTGAAGAGCATATTCACTGATGTGTGATACAGTGGAAGGTGTTCAGAGCCCTATGTGCTGATAAATAATACGCTTACGGAGGAAACAGACACTTGATAAGGAAAGCAAGTTCAACAGTTTATTTTTTAAGTCTCTCTTTAGATCCATGACTCTGTCAGCATGAATCTCAGCATTATATTCTCTACCATAGACACATCTTTAGTCAGAGTCTCTGCTGTATAAAAGCACATTTATTTATATTTCATGTTACTCAGTTGTCTCTCTGGCCCCAAATATCACTAAATAATGTTAAACTGTGTATCTCATTAATCCCTGCTGATAAACATGTATTGCCCCCCAGTTCTCTTTCCTGTCTTTGAGACCCGTATATGCAGCTGTTCATGTAATTACTATTCAAGTAATAGGCTCCGCAAGATTAAGCACTGAGTGATTGGTGTCATTATATTCTCTTCCTCCAATTGATCCCTCAGTAGTCAGCTGAAGCTCTGTTCCTCATTGCTCAGGTCACTCTTTGATCATTCCTCTGCTTGTCCTTTACTCAGACATAAAATTGATTGTGATTGAATTCTACCACCTGTCGTTAAAGTCTGTTTGTATCTCAACTTTCCTTGTCACTTCCACTGGTTCCCTGCTTAATGCTTCCCTGATGAAACTGTCATAGCTTTTTATCTTGCATCTTATCTGAATGTGCTTCAATGGTGTTTCTCCCATAGTTTCAGGAATCGTTCTCCTCAAAAGTGACAGCACACTGCTAATTTAAAGAAATGCTCCCGTGTCTTCCCCTTTCTTTCCCACTGATGTCAGTGTCATTATTAGACTGTCCAGGCTGCTGTGGTTCCTATGCTTACTGAAATTTATTCCCTGTTCTTTAAGTCAGTCCTGCCTTTCTGTCTGGCTTGATTCCTTCACACAGGACTGAGATTCCTGCTTTACAGCTTTTCTTGCAGGGTTTAATCTGTCCAGGGTAACAATTTATACATACTTATGTGACTGTCTCCTCACACCCAGTGAGTCCATAACATATTTAATTTAGACATTCCAGCTATCTACTTCAAGGTTAAACCCTCTGTCTTCCTTCTCTGCTTCATTTTCTCTGTTACTTTCTTTTGTTACTTAATATGGTTAAATAGCCATGCAACAGTAAACGACAGGAACATTCCTACAGGGCTGCACTACAAGAAGTTTATATCACAGAGTATATATTTAATCAAGGATGGCCACAGTGTCACGGGGCTATGTGATCAATGACATCAGCATTTTAGGAGTGCTTGATCATGAAGGTAAATGGCATTATGCAGCCCAGAACTGCATTTTACTTGATTTTCTTATTTAATTATGGCACACTAGAATGTAAACATATGGAAGCAGGTTTATCATTCTTTGATGAGTAACAGAGAAAGATACGGGAACTGCTGAAAATATTTTTTGTAGAAATGAAAGACAGTCAATTTGTACTTTAAAAACTCTCTTATAACTTTGAAATATGAAGGAATCACATTTTTAGGAAATTTTATCACATAATTTCTGTGATGATATTGGACTCAGAAAAATTTATGAGATTTAAAAATATGAAATAATAGTTGCCGGGGACCAAGAGCCCCAGGCATCTAGTTCTGGTAACTGGAAAATTACTGACGCCTGGGTATATAATCAACTTCAACCACCTGGAGGGGACTTCCCGAGAAGTTGCTAAACCACCCCGCCCTGACTGATTTTATCGATCCCAGGAAGAGCCACGGAATGTGCCACTTATGCAAGAGATAATTTGCCCCCTTTTCCCGCTTGGGAGGGTAGTCCTTATTTCAAAAATATAAAAATATAACTCCAGCGAGCAATAAACGGACCTCGACAACTCATTGCCTGGTCTTGTTCCTTTTTTTCTTCTTTTTTCTTTCAGGCTTGGTTCTTCTCTGTTTTTCTTTCAGGCTTGGTTCTTCTCTGACCCCAGGAATTACTAGGTCCCGAGGGTCGGGGCAGGTGGTGCCCAACGTGGGGCTCGAGGCACATGGAGGTTTTCACGGATCGATCCGGATCGCTCAGACAACGCCGCGACGAACCAAAAGTAAGATCTACCGCTCACGACTCGGAAGACTTAACCTTCTCGCCGCTCACAAGAAAAAGATACGTCGGGTAGGTCTTTTCTCCATCCCATAAAAATGGGCCAACAGTTGTCTAAGGAGGCTGTCTTTATTCAGGACCTTAAGGCATCTCTCAGAGAGAGAGGAATTAGAGTTAAGAAAAAGGATTTAATTAAGTTCTTTGTTTTTGTGTCGGAGACTTGTCCATGGTTTGTTATTGATGGGCCAGAAATTAATGCTAAAAAATGGGATCAGGTTGGAGCTGCCCTCTCGAGGACCTTAGAGGACAAGGGTCCAGACAAGGTCCCCATACAAGTTTTTTGGTATTGGAATCTCATTAAAGAGATCATACAATACCCAAACCTCTATATCGAGGGGAATTGTCACCTTGGCCGCAAACTTTATTAAACCACTTTCCCGAAGTCTTAGGTCTCTTCCCAGAGGCCCTCCGGCCGAGATAACCATCCCCCTTCACTGTGTCCTTCTGTTGTTATCCCCATGCCCGCTCCAGAGGAGCAGGACACCCAACTAGGCACCCGTCCTAAACAACCTCGGGCCTTATATCCTCCCCTCCCTAAATATAATAATGATCCCCCCATTATTACTGCTAATTCCCTAGCTTTCCCCGTTTTTCCCAAAGAAGGACCTGACCAATTAGACCCCTCAGAGGAGAATGATTTGGAAGAAGAGGCTGCCAGGTACCATGACCCTGATTGGCCGCCTACACTTGGCAGTGCCCCACTGCCCTATGCCCCTCTTTCTTTGCCTGCCCTCCCCCCTCTCCCCAACAATCCTCCCTCTTATTAAAGGCTAAAGAGGATCTTAGCAAACAGATCACTGACCTCCGTGATGTCCTCACCCTACAGCGAGAATACGCTGACCTTTCACAACAACTTACAGCGGTCCAGGAGGCTTTTCAAAAGTCCCTATTTGTATAACAACCCGCTGCTAACCCCTCTCAAAAACTTAAGCCCAAGCCTATTTCCAGAAGTAAAAATTAGCCCCCTTGACTCTTCCTGTTTTAACGTGCCAACGGGTCCTTTCCGCTGATGAGGACAGGGAAGAAGATCCCAATCAGGAAACAGATGAGGAAGAGGGAGATGAAATAGCCAGTGTCCCAAAAAGATCCTTAAATTACCCCCTACCTGCTGATAATGAGGAGGAATTTCGAGAACTTCCCTGAGCCTCTAGTACTAACTGTTAAGCCTCTAAAGGTTGTCCTTGACGCTGAATTCAAACCTCTTAAGTTTAAATCCCTTAAAGACTTAACGCCGTAAAGGATTATGGCCCTAATGCCCCGTTTACCTTGTCACTCCTGGAGAGTCTTTCTGGGGAAGGATATCTAACACCAGCCGAATGGTTTAGAGTGACCCAGGCTGTGTTAACCAGAGGACAATTTTTGACATGACTTCCTTGATCGATGCCACACACGTGCTCGATTAAATCAGGCTAAGTCCAAAGGTAATTGGACCTTTGATAAATTAACCGGTCAAGGAGACTATTTGGCAAAAAGTAGGCAATCAAAATTTCCCATTGGTTTGCTAGCCCAAGTAAGGGATGCTGCCATAAGAGCATGGAAGACCATTCCCTTCCAAGGATCCCTCACCACACCATTGGCCAAAATATTACAGGGACCCCAAGAGCCATATTCTGATTTTGTAGGAAGACTTTTAGAGGCTGCTGAACGAATTTTGGGATCCAATGAAAGCGATAGTAAATTTATTAAACAATTGGCTTTTGAAAATGCTAACGCTGCCTGTAGGGCCGCTCTTAGAGGACATACTAAAAATAAAAGTCTCGATGACTTCATTAGACTTTGCTCTGAGGTTGATTCCTTTTCCCATAAAGTCTCCCAGAGTATCAATATTGCTATTGAGGCTGCCATACAACCTATAGTACAAGCCGTTAACCCTACCAGGGGCTGCTTTAGATATGGCCAATCAGGACATTTTGCCAAACAATGCCCAATGACAGCCAATGCTACAGGGCCGACTGGTGTACCTCCTAATAATCGTCTTACTACTCCAGGGGGCTCTGCACCACCACTATTTGCCCTCGCTGCAAACGAGGTAAACATTGGGCTAGTCTGTGCCGCTCCAAAACAGATGCAATGGGCAATCCTTTACCTCCCCTACCTCCCCATCAGGGAAACGGATGGAGGGGCCAGCCCTGGGCACCGAGACCTATTCCATTCCAACCAGTTTCGGGGACCAATCTAGAGCAGGTTCAGGACCCTTCCTCGAGCCACATTAACCCTCCCAACTCTACCGAGCCACCGCAGGGAGTGCAGGACTGGACCTGTGTACTTCCACCGATACAATATTAAAACCAGAGGACAGAGTTCAAATCCTCCCTACGGGGATCTCCGGGCCCCCTCCCTCGGGTATGTTTTTCTTGATCCTGGGAAGGGCATCCTCTATTCTCAAAGGGCTTACTAGTCACCCCTCAGTGGTTGATAATGATTACACCGGGGAAATAAAAATTTTAGCCAGCTCCACCCTGGGACCCATTCTTATTGCTAAAGGACAAAAAGTGGCTCAGGCCCTCCCTCTCTCCTTGCAGACTGACTGTCCAGCTCTTCATGGGCCTCTGGGAGATACTAAGCTAGGCTCCTCCGATATTTACTGGGTCCAGGTTATTACCTGTGACCGGCCCACCTTACGTCTTCAATTGGATAAAAAATGGTTTACGGGTATTATTGATACAGGAGCTGATGCCACAGTAACTTCACGGGACCATTGGCCCTCTGCCTGGCCCCTCCAACCTTCCTTATCACATCTACAAGGCATTGGCCAATCCAAAGATTCTTTACAAAGCTCCAAAATTTTAACTTGGGAAGATCAAGAGGGAAATTCAGGAACAGTCCGCCCATTTGTAATTGATAAACTGCCAATAAATTTATGGGGGCGTGACCTCCTCAATCAAATGAAAATAATTATGTGTAGCCCTAATAAAATAGTTACCAACCAAATGCTCTATCAGGGTTTTATACCAGGTAAAGGATTGGGAAAAACCAATCAAGGTATTACTCAGCCTATTATTCCACTACAAAGAGCTGATCATTCAGGGTTAGGTTATCAACATTTTTCCTAAGGGCCATTGCATCTCCTGCACTGCAGGCAGATAAAATTACTTGGAAGACTGATTCTCATGTATGGGTGGATCAATGGCCCCTCTCGTCGGTTAAATCATCAGCGGCCACACAGTGGTGCAGGAACAATTAGTCCCTGGACATATTGAGTCATCCACTTCCCCTTGGAATACTCCCATTTTCATTATACAAAAAAATCAGGAAAGTGGAGACTTTTACAAGATCTTAGAGAAATTAATAAGACTGTGGTTCCCATGGGGGCCTTACAGCCAGGCTTACCCTCTCCAGTTGCTATTCCTAAGGGATTTTATAAAATAGTTATAGACCTTAAAGACTATTTTTTCTCTATTCCCCTTCACCCAGAGGATTGTAAACGCTTTGCCTTTAGCCTCCCCGTTGTTAATTTTACTGGACCTATGCCTTGATTTCAATGGAGGGTATTGCCACAGGGCATGGCCAATAGTCCCACTCTTTGTCAAAAATATGTTGCTCAGACTATAGACCCATTTCGCCTTCGCTGGCCTTTCCTCTATATTGTTCATTATATGGATGATATCCTGTTGGCAGCCCTGATGCTTCTCATCTTCATACTGTTTCACAGCAATTTATAAGAGCCCTTCAACAAAGAGGCCTTCAAATTTCTCCTGATAAGGTCCAATTAAAGCCCCCCTACCTATTTTTAGGATTTGAGTTATTCCCCCATAAAGTTATTTCTCAAAAAATACAATTAAGAAAGGATTCCCTCCACACCTTAAATGATTTTCAACGGCTTTTAGGTGATATTAATTGGCGACGGCCCTATTTAAATTTAACCACTGGAGAGCTAAAACCTCTTTTTGACATCCTTAAGGGGGATACTGACCCCTCATCTCCTCGCCGATTTACCAAAGAAGCCCTTTATGCATTAGCCCTAGTGGAGGCTGCCATTGCTAATCAGTTAATCATTTATTTTTCTTCTATTAAGCCTTTAAATTTTATTGTGTTTCCCACACCTTTCTCTCCCACTGCAGTTTTTTGGCAGGATAGCCCACTCTTTTGGGTCCATCTACCCACCACATCCCCAAAAATTCTTCCCACCTACCCCTTGTTAGTAGCCCAAATAATATGGTCAGGGAGGGAACAATCCCACAAACTTTTCGGAAAAGATCCTGATATATTGATCATTCCATATAGTCTTTCCAAGTCTCTTCGTTAATCCAAAATGATGATCAATGGGCTATTAGCTGTGTGTCCTTTCAGGGAAAAATTGGTAATCATTACCTACCAGATAAGTTAATTCAATTTTTATACAAAACACCCATCATTTTTCCGAAGGTTACCAAATGTCACCCAATTCCCAATGTTAATTTGGTTTTTACTGATGGCTCCTCTAATGGCCAACCCACTTATTCTATTAATGGCAATAGTACACAATTGCCTACCTCACATTTTTCAGCCCAGTTGGTTGAGTTACAAGCCATTTTCGAGGTTTTTAAAGCCTTACCAAATTCCTCTCTTAATCTATATACTGATAGTTCCTATCTTGCCTACTCTGTTCCCCTCTTAGAAACAGCCCCCTACATAAAACCCACAACCAATGCAGCTCCCTTATTTTCCACTCTCCAACGCCTTATTCATAACCATGTCCAACCCTTCTTTATTGGACACATAAGGGCACACTCGGGACTGCCGGGACCTCTGGCTCAAGGTAATAGGTTGGTGGATCAGGTAACACAACTTATAGGCCTGACACAGGATCTTGGCTCCGGACTTCCTGATCCTTTGTGGCAGGCACAGTTAGCCCATGAATAACATCATCTAAATTCTCAAACACTCAGACAAAAATTTAAAATTACTAGAGAACAGGCTAGACAATAGTTCGTCAATGCAAAGGATGTGTAACTTTCCTGCCTGAGGTCCACTTGGCAGTAAATCCCCGTGGACTTATCCCTGGAGAATTGTGGCAAATGGACGTCACTCACATAACTGCCTTTGGTAAACTAAAATATATTCATGTTACTGTTGATACCTATACTGGATTCATATTTGCTACTCCTCAGACTAGAGAAGCTACAAAAAAATGTTATTAATCATGTCTTGGCGTACCTAACGGTTCTTCCTCAACCCAAAAAGATAAAAACAGACAATGGGCCTGGATATACCAGCAACGCTTTTAAACAGTTTTGCTTGCAATTTGGCATTAAACATGTCATGGGCATTCCCTATAATCCACAAAGACAAGGTATTGTTGAAAGAGCCCATCAAACGCTTAAAAATACAGTAATTAAATTACAGTCAAATGGGGGAATGATTTACCCTCTCACAGGAAATTATAAAAACTTGCTTAACTATGCACTTTTTGTAATAAATTGTCTTACATTGGATCAAGAAGGGAGATCTGCCGTAGATCGCTTATGGCATCCTACCACTGCCAATAATTATGCACAAGTGCTTTGGAAAGATCCCTTAACATCTAAATGGCAGGGGCCTGACCCCGTACTTATCTGGGGTAAGGGATATGCCTGTATCTATGACACACAAGCCAGTAATGCCAGATGGCTGCCTGAAACATTAATAAAACCATATAACACACCCAGGGAAACCCCTGAGAATATTTCTGCTTGTGTTTAATTACAGTTAAAATATGAAGACCACCAGACTATTATTCCTAATAACAGCCATCATAAAACCTCTGATTGGCTCCAGCAAGTCAACTTATCAAGTGTACAATTATACTTGGCAAATCATTAATGAGGCAGGAGATATTGTCAATGCCACTTCCCAGGTGAGTTACCAAATACTCTGGCCCACTCTGGAGGTTGATTTATGCACCCTTGTGCTTGGCGCCAATGAGGTCTGGGCAAACCTACACATTACGTGCCTCAACCCAAGCCTTTAAATGTAGGTCCCCTGCATTCTCAACCAGGATGCGATAATTCCTTGGCTAGGTCCTCCCTGGCCTTGGAACCTATCTATGTTTGACCAGGACACACCCACAGAAGCAGGTCCCTTTCTAGCTGTGGCTTCAGTTCAGACTATTTCTGTGCCTCCTGGGGTTGTGAAACCACTGGAGATACCTATTGGAAACCTTCCTCCTCTTGGGATTATATTACTGTAAACAGAAAAGATGCTTCTAATCGTTTGTTTGAGCTATGCAAAAATCAGTGGTGTAACTCCATTCAAATTTCCTTCATGGAGGCAGGCAAAAAGGCTCAATGGGAAAACCTTCAAGGATATGACTGGGGTCTTAGGCTATATACTACTGGAAAAGATCCTGGTCTCACCTTTAAAATTAAATTACTTAAGACACCTCCTCAATACCCTAAGGTTGCAATAGGACCAAATCCTATTTTGCATCAACCCTCTAAAAACCAAATAGGAAAGCCTCAGGCAAAAATATTCCCTACTTCCTCGACCCCGAGTACCATCACCGGGAGTACTCCATTCCAACCCACATTGCCTGCAGGACCACCTTCGTCTGCAGGTCTTATCCTATCTATGATTAATGCTTCTATAGAGGCCATACATCAAATTAATGCCACTGATTTTCAGGAATGCTGGGTGTGTTACTCACCACGGCCACCTTTCTACGAGGGCATAGCCTTACAAGTAATTGCAACTAATGATTCTAATGCCTTACGGTGGCTGCACCCAGAAGGAGTCGGCCTTACAATCACACAGGTGTCCAGAATTGGAACATGCCTATTGGGACCTTCTATGCTTCCCCTGGTGGCCTTGCAAGAAATTTGCAATATTACTCTTGTTGTAAATTCAAGCTTTATATATATTGTTGCACCTAATGGCACTTATTTTGCCTGCTCTACTGGTCTTACTCCTTATCTTGTAAGTTCCACCTTTTTAGCCCATAAAGATTATTGTGTCCTTGTACGAATTTTCCCAAGACTGACTATGCATTCTGAGGATGAATTCCTTCGGTTTTGGGAAAAAGGGGTACGTCCATCTCGAGTTAAACGTGAGCCCTTGACTGCCATTACTCTAACTGTAATTCTAGGGCTTGGAGCCGCTGGAGCTGGTACAGGCATAGCCTCCCTAATTACCTCCCAGCAACAATTTAATCAACTCTCCCTGGCCGTAGACAAGAACTTACAAGATTTACAAAAAGGCTTACAGGACCTAAAGGATTCTATCGTGTCCTTGTCTGAGGTGGTTTTACAAAACAGGCACGGTTTAGATTTGGTCTTTCTCCAGGAAGGCGGACTCTGCACTGCATTCAAGGAAGAATGCTGCTTTTACACTGATAAAACAGGTTTAGTACAAAACAGTATTGATAAGGTTCGCTCCAGTTTGGAGGAATGAAAACGATACAGAGAAAAACAAGAGTCCTGGTATCAAAACTGGTTTTCCACCTCTCCCTTGTTATCCACCCTTCTTCCTTCTATCCTTGGTCCTTTTGTGGGTCTTTTGCTTCTCCTCTCCTTTGGGCCTTGGGCATTTAGAAAGCTAACTAGTTTTGTTAAGGAACAGGTGGAAACATTTAACAGACACCCTACATCAGTTCATTACCACAAGTTGGCTGTTGCAGATGACAATTGGGAGTCCTATGAGATGCCTGAGGGAAGTGCCTCAGCAGCGTTCGATTTCACCCAGCTGGCTCAAGAGTCATGCCCCCGCCAGTTTTAGAAATGGCTGCGAAGCTATCAATGAGGGGAATAATATGATGCCAAGTCCAGAGGCACACCATCTAGGCTGTGACCGCAGCCAACGACGGGAGTGTTGTGGGTCCACATCTTGGAGGCATGCTCCTTTACCAGGAGTACCAAGTTTGGAGTCAACTCTCATAGCCTAAGACAGGCGGGTCACCGTATTATAAATAATGGTGCTGGACTTGGGTGCCCATCATATAGCCTAAGACATATGCTTCGCCAGTCTGTTATTACAAGAAAGGGGGAGATGCCGGGGACCAAGAGCCCCAGGCATCTAGTTCTGGTAACTGGAAAATTACTGATGCCTGGGTATATAATCAACTTCAACCACCTGGAGGGGACTTCCCGAGAAGTTGCTAAACCACCCTGCCCTGACTGATTTTATCGATCCCAGGAAGAGCCACGGAATGTGCCACTTATGCAAGAGATAATTTGCCCCCTTTTCCCGCTTGGGAGGGTAGTTGCTTCCTTATTTCAAAAATATAAAAATATAACTCCAGCGAGCAATAAACAGACCTCGACAACTCATTGCCTTGTCTCTCGCCCGTTTTTCTTTCAGGCTTGGTTCTTCTCTGACCCCAGGAATTATTAGGTCCTGCGGGTTGGGGCAAATAGTCAATACTGGTTTTTATAATATTTTAAGTAATACAGATGACATTTTCTATCACTCTATCGTTCTTTATTTGTATGGTAGTTTTCCAGATTCTGGAAGAACTTTGTGTAAAACATGGTATAGATTACAAAAAGAAAAGTCTTGACAGCTACTGACAGTTTAAAAGCATTGGTCAATCTCTTACATTCAGTCAATGGAATCTTTTAAAAGAAAATTTCCCCCAAACAAAGAAAACTACTGTACAAATATCTACATTTATTGTTTTTTATGAAATTTTAAAACAGAAAGAAGAGGGGGGGAAATGCTGCACCTTGTTCCTATATGAATAATAACTAATGTTTAAACATGTAATTTTAATTGTGTGTAGATACATGTGCTCTTTGTGTGAGTTTGTGCACATGGATATTGTCCCATGAAGGCTAAAAGAGGGCATGAGGTTCCCCTGGATCTGTAATCAGATTTATGCTGGAGACTGAACTCAGGTCCTTTGCAAGATCTGCAAGCTCTCTTAACTACTGAAATTACATACACAAGCCCAGTGTAATTTACCCTAAAAATGTCCTGTGTATCAGCTCTGTTAAGTTGTGTGTAAGGTTTTCTGAAGACATTTTCACTCCTTTTTCTGTGAGCCTCATTATCTTCCTACACATGAATCCCACACAGGACTCTGCCTACCTGCCTTATAGAATGCAACTACTGAGGATTAATACCCTCAAAGCTCAAAGTCTAAAAGAAGGCAGCTCACAAACACTTGAGGTCCCTGACAATTTGTGAGGTGGGCATCACTAATTTTTCAAGTTCCCAGTGGGGAATCATCCTGTCACTCACAGTAGTAAGGGGGCTGGAAAGGTAATTTTTCTCCCAGCCTCAATTACTTCCTAAAGGAGCTGCTTGCTTCTGAATCCTTGCCTCAGGCATACCTCTGGGGAACACAACTCAGACATCTACTGTGGAAACTTCTGTGGGTCTTGATCTGCTTTTAAATGACCTAGATAACTCACTGATTAGTTACTTATGACAGGTTCAGTTTCCTGCAATCCAAGCTCTTTCCATTGGGTTTCTGTCCCCTTTATCTACCGTAACATAATCAAGCTTGCTGATTCTTCTTCCTAGGTTTTCATTTCTGGGTCCCTTGAATTATTTCATAGAAAAGACTGTACTGTATGGAGTTAAACAGAAATGGGTCCCTTTATTTTGGCCAGTAGCAATGAGAAGAAATCTGAAGCTCATCTCTATAAAGTACAGGTCCAGCTTGTGGGAAAGCATTGAGTGCCAGTAGGACAAGGAAAAGCACATCCAATAAATCACTCTGGAGTGAAGAATTCTTTGTGTTTATTTTCCTTTTTGATACAATTGGGTCATCTCTGCTTGCTGTTGTCTATCAAATCGGTTCTTTCTCAACCTAAAAGACTAACAAATAATTTTTTTTTTTTTTTTTACATTTTAGGGATATACTTCACAGATAATTCTAAGAGAATCTACTTGGATTTCAAAACAAAATGGAAAAGAAAATTTTAATAAGTTTCAAAGATCAATGGAAGGAATTCTTATAGGTTACATAAATCAAATAATTTTTAAGGGTGAAACAAGTCTAAATTTTAGTGGAGTTGAGTATAATATTAAAGAGAATATTGAAGGAAGGGTTCAGTTTAGGACAGTGATCAGAGCACTCCAGGGGCATGTGGTTCTGGGCTGGTGCCTGAGCACCTGGTGGGACCTGGGAACTGTTCCTCAATTTAGCTGGGTGACCTGAAGCTGATTGAATCCCATGTCTTGGGGTTTTCTCTCACCTAGAGAACACAATCACTGTTGTTTTAGGGTCCCAGAGTTCCCTCTGCTGGTCACTGTGCAGATCTTGCTGTGCTCCCTGTCAGAACGAGTGTTCTCCCAACGCCGCCATTTTGGACACCTCCTCGTCCTGCTTCTGATCCCAATAAGAAACTAACAACATAAAAATTACTTTACCATATGAAAGTTTATGCTTTCCATAGAAATGAGTGAAATTGTGGAACATGTGGTCGTGAGGGACAGACAGTGTCATTCTTAAGTAGAAATACAATTCACTCTTATGTCATCTTTTCTTAAAAAATCACAGTTAAAACATATGCCTGGCCAGTGCCTTCATATGGTGAGATTTTTTTTAATTTTATTTTTCTTTTTAGTTACATTTTGTTAACTCTGTGTCCCTGCTGTATCCCGCTCCCTCATTCCCTCCCCAACCCCACACTCCCTCCCTGGTCTCCTCCCTGCCCCTTTCCAAGTCCACTGATAGGGAAGGACCTCCTCCCCTTTCATTTGACCCTGTTTTTTTCTTTTTTTTTTTCCTTTCTTATTCCATGTTTATTTGGTTTACATATTTGCTGAAGACATATAAAAACATAGTTAATTGAGTATGCATTTGTGGTTGTTCAGTTATTTTACATAAGATGAAGGTAGCAATTACGAAGAGTACAATAATAAAAAACAATTAAAAGTAGCTCAAATGATATAAAGATTAATTTCTTTGTCCTGTAAAATAACTCGAGATGAGAAACAGAGGCTGGTCATTAAGATTTTGTTTGAGATTCAGGTTTCACTTCTTGGCCCACGATCCACAATGCTTGTTTGTCTATCATCCTTGGGAGTTTATAATTTTCCCAAGCGCAAGAGTTCTTTCTATTTTACTCCTTTGTCAATGGGGCCTTGCTTATACTGGCTTCAGGATAAAAAATACATTCATGAAAAACAAATGAAGAAAAAAATAATTCTGCCAGAGTTACAATGAACTAAATAGCAAGACACTGAATGACTACTATCTTATCAAATGAAGATTATTATATACAACGGAAGTATTTTTTTAATTTTTAATTAAATTTGAATTTTTTATTCACTTTGTATTCCAGCTGTAGCCCCCTTCTTCATTCCCTGCTAGCAGAAGTAATTTTTTAAATTGTGGACTGAGAGAGGGACAGGATTTGAACAGATAATCAATTTGTATGTTGGTTCTATGAACACATAACTTGGGATTGAAATATAGGCTGGTAGTTAATTCCTCTTTCTGATTTCATATATATTTACTTTACACAGCTTCTGGAGACATTAAAAAAAAACTGTGGTAAATGAGTATCTGAGTATCCTTTTCTTGTTGTTCAACATTTTACATAAGGCCTATGTATTAGGAATAGTGTTTAGTTACTAATAAAAGAGAACAATCAAAGGTGACTTAGTTGCTTACCTGAAGGCTGATGTACCCCCTCCGCACAGGTATTTAAGATGGTGGCATGCTTATATTAATAATATACAAACGTATGATGAAGTGACTAACAGTGCAGCAATTACCATGCTCATCGTTTTATAGAGCTATTTTTCTTGTGTGTGTGCCACTCAGTTTCACAACAGTCTTATAAAGTGGCTGCATCTCTATTGTGTGGGTGAGGAAATGAAGACTCTGAGAATTAACTTCTTCATGGTTTGACAAATATTTTGAGTCCAGAATGTTCTTTTTCTTAAGGCTTCATGGAATAAATTCTATTGTTCCTATATGCATTTTATGTGTACATCAGTTGATTGATTTGCACGTAGATTGATTCCCAACTTGATGGTTTCAATAACTGTCAAAACAGACATGAACATAACCTCAGTTCCTTAAACTATGTGTCCGGAAATGTGGCTGCTGGGTTACATGGTAATTCTGTTTTAATTTATTTTTTGAGGGGCTAACACATGGTTTTCCAAACTTGTTAGCCTCATTTATATTTCCATAGTAAAATATCTTGTTACTTGCAACAGCATAGATGAACCTGAAGAGCTCTGTGCTATGGGAAATAGGACAGGTACAGAGAGGCAAATACAGCATAGGCCCATAAAAAGTCAGTCATACACACAAAATTAAAATTAAATAACAACAACGAAAACCACCAGTCACAGAGGCAGAAAACGGTGGATGGTTACCGGAGGCTGGAGCACAAGGACAGAGGGCAGAGGGCAAGCAGATGGTAGCGGGCAGAGGCACTGGCTACAAAGCTTCATCCAGATGAGAGGAATAATTGTAGTGGTTCGCTGTACTACTGGTTGACCACAGTTACTAACAACAGCTTACATCTTTCAAAATTGCTAAAGCAATGGATTTTAAGCATTCTCCTCATAGACAAATAGTAAGGGATATAATAGAAATGCTAGTGGATGTATTAATCTCTTTACAATAAATGCACATCAACTATTTGCTGATTAAAATAAATAAATGTGGAGCTGCGGTGGTGGCTCAGGGGTTACGAACACTTGCTGCTTTTGCAGATGACTGGATTCAGGTCCCAGCACCCCCGTAGCAGCAAAATAATTTTCTGTAACCCCAGTTTTAGGGGATCCACTACTCCAATGCCCTCTTTGGCCTCTGTAGGCACTGCACACGTGTAATAGACATACAAGCAGAGAAAACACTTCTGCAAACGAAATAAACAATAAGTAAATCTTAAAGGAAATAACTATATAAAAAGAAAATAATTTGATATCAAGTCTGGGTTAGAGCACATGTATTCTGACTTTGGATCTCTTATCCTCCAGGCCTAAAACAATCACAGCTCTCTCCTGAAAAGCAAGAAGCCATATTAATGATGATCTTCAAATTGCCTTCCTGTCCCAGCCTACACTTTACCCCAAACCCGGGCATAGAAATCATAGAATATCTCTGGAAAGCTATCTGGCGCTTTCTTTTTTTTTTTTTTTTTTTTCTTTTATTTTTTTTTATCAGTTACATTTTATTAACTCTGTATCCCAGCCCTGTCCCGATCCCTCATTCCCTCCCAGTCCCTCCCTCCCTCCCTCCCTCATCTCCACCGTGCCCCTTTCCGAGTCCACTGATGGGGGGGACCTCCTCCCCATTCATCTGATCCTGTTTTATCAGGTATCTTCAGGACTGGCTGCAAAGCCCTCCTCTGTGGCCTAAAAGGACTGCTCCTCCCTTCGGGGGTGGGGAGACCAAAGAGCCAGTCATCGAGTTCCTGTTAGAAATAGTCCCTGTTCCCCTCACTTTGGGAAACTAATTGGTTACTGAGCTACCACAGGCTACATCTGAGTGGAGGTTCTAGGTTATATCCATACATGGTCCTTGGTTGAATGTCAGTCTCAGAAAAGACCCTGTGCCCAGATATATTTGGTCCTTGTGGAGCTCCTATCCTTTCCCCATCAGACTAACTCCCCTTCTTTCTTATGATTCCCTGTACTCTGCCAAAGGTTTGGTCATGAGTCTTTGCTTTGAAAACACTGCTAGTTAGAGTCTTTCAGATGCGCTCAGTAGACTCCTGTCATACGTTCAATGCACATCCCGTCTGTCTTTCTAAATGAGGATTGATCATCTTACCCCATGTCCGCTCAATTGATTATCTTTTTTAGGTGTATAGATTTCATTATGTTTATCATATCTTATAGGTCTATATAAGTGAGTATATCCCATGTTTGTCTTTCTCCTTCTGGGATATTTCACTCAGAATGATCTTTTCTAGATCCCACCATTTGCCTGCAAATTTCATGATTTCCTCCTTTTTGATTGCTGAGTAGTATTCCATTGTATAAAAATACCACAATTTCTGTACCCATTCCACCGTTGATGGACATCTGGGTTGTTTCCAGGTTCTGGCTATTACAAATAGAGCTGCTATAAACATGGTTGAGCAAGTGTCCTTTTTGTGTACTTGAACAAACTTTGGGTATATACCTAGCAGTGGTATAGCTGGGTCTGGAGGAAGCACTATTCCTATTTGTCTTAGAAAGCGCCAGATAGCTTTCCAGAGTGGTTGTACCAGTTTACATTCCCACCAGCAGTGGAGCAGGGTTCCCCTTTCTCCACAACCTCTCCAGCATGTGTTATCGCTTGAGTTTTTCATCTTGGCCAGACCCTGTTTTATCAGGTATCTTCAGGGCTGGCTGTAGAGTTCTTCTCTGTGACCTAACAGGTGAGTTTTACTTTGACTCTGCAGGCTGGTATCTTCTTTGGGATATAAAATTCTGGGAAGAAATAATTTTATTAAAAAAAAATGTAACATAGCAATTAAGGATCTGACAAAAAATAAAAACTATCCAGCTGAATAGTGTTAGAGTCTAGTCAGAAAATTCAACATAATCAGATTCACTCAGCTTGATATTGTGACAATAGTGGGAATAAGTGCACACAGAACAGGTGATTGTCTTTAGGGGAACTGCTGAAGGTAATCACAGTGCAAATCGAACTCAAAATGTTCCTGATAATACACGTGTTTAGGACTGGCTTGGGGAATAAATATAATAAAAAATAAACATAATAAAAATAAAAATTATCCTGTGAAAAAAATAGCTTTTATGTTTTTCTTAGCATTTTGAAACTTCAGTGTGTGGGGAATTAACAAAACCTTTTAAATTTAATCTGTGCCATGTTTTTTTGTTTTCCCCTTATATTGTGTAGTTCCACATAAGGACCAAGGATTCTGTGCTATCTGAGGATAGAATGAGAAGAAACTCCATACTAACTTCCCTAGAGCCTCTGATGAGTCTAATGGAAGCAGAAGATGGCCATGGCTGTCCATTCGGGGTGTAAGCATAGCAGATCCAGTGAATGCAGCAGCCATGATTAGACTTGTCCTAACAGGAGCCTCTCAGGTGTTCTCCTTGCCTGATGATCTCACCAGGCTGATGACCAGAGCTATTTCTGTCAAACTAATGGTACAAGGTCAAGACCAAGGTGACGGCACTGAAAGATGGCCAGGGAGCTTGTCAGAGAGTGTCATAGGCAAAAGATTTAAGGTCCCCAGAATTAAGGTCCCAGTGATGTTTGTGAGGAACCCACTATGCATTTGGTGAATGGAGATGATCTAATTCTGCATCATAAGGAAAATTTTAAAACCACACGGCAAGGAAAATATGTAAGAGGAAAGATAATTTAAAAAAGAACTCCCCCCCCCCAAGTAGGCTTATATTTTTCACCAAACTTATTTTATTTAGGGTTCTTAAACATCTTTACCTCCTTTCCAACTCCTGAACCTCAGATAGGATACTAGTAGGGAAAAGGTCTGTAGACCCTTTTTATCTACTTCATTCTGATTAGGGTGGATGACTCTTTAGGGGATCACTAAACTCAGTCCAGTCCAAAGGCCAACAGGAAGCAGCAGGACAAGTTGGGGAAAGCTGCAAAATTCAGTTGGATTACCCCATGAGTTCTCTGGAACATTCTCTCTGTGAAGTCAATATTGAAGAACAAATATGAGAACAGGGACTTCAATGCATAAAGCAAAGTCTCATTGTGCATGGTTCTCTATATATTTCATCTCTTAAGAGTCTACGCATGGATCTTCTCAGCTGGCCAAAGTCATGCCCCTCACACAAGAGAGCTCACGGCAAAACATCTATTGCCCAGCTTACAGCAAGACATCACATGACAAAACTGAGTCTTCAAAGAAACCACAAACTTCTACTTCTGCCTCCTCCCCCCAAAGAAAAAGAAACCCAAACCAAACAAACAAAAACAGAGAAGCCAATACTTTGTCAGGTTGCACGTCAGGTTGCACATGCCTGAAAAAAATATAAGGAGGCCCAGTTGACTGGTTTCTTTGTGTATTCCCCATTAGTTATCACGCTAGCTATATTTTATTAAATATGCTCATTGAAGGCTTCTCTGACTTCTCAGTTAATATGCTTTTCAAAGTGCCCATTTTAATCCATAAGTATTCTGACTTGATTAATTTTGTTCTCCCCCATTCTCACACATAGACATACACATGATCACAGTTATTAATATTAGACATATAATATAGCATGAATCTACAAAATTTTTTACACCTAAAGAAGGTGAGCTAGAAGGAGGACCCTGGGTAAGATGATCTATTCTCACTTAGAAAGGCAAACGAGACAGATATTGGAAGATGGAGAAAACAGGAAACAGGACAGGAGCCTACCATGGAGGGCCTCTGAAAGACTCTACCCAGCATTGTATAAAAGCAGATAATGAGACTCATAAACAAACTTTGGGCAGGGAATCTTAGGTAAGAAGTGGGAGAGAGAAAGGCGTGGTGGGGATAGGAGCTCCACAAGGAAAGCAACAAAACCAAAATATCTGGGCACAGGGGTCTTTTCTGAGACTGTTACTTCAACCAAGAACCATTCATGGATATAACCTAGAACCCCTGCTCAGATATAGCCCAGGGAAGCTCAGCATCCAAGTGGGTTCCCTACTAAGGGTAACAGGGACTGTCTCTGACCTGAACTCTATGGCTGGCTCTTTGACTGCCTTCCCTGAATTGGGGAGCAGCCTTGCTAGGTTACAGAGGAGGACAATGCAACCAGTTTGGGTCAGATGGGAGGGGAGGAGGACCACTCCTATCCATGGACTTGGAGAGGGCCATAGGAGGAGATGAGGGAGGATGGGAGGGGAGGAAGAAGGGGGGCTACAGCTGAGATACAAAGTGAATACACTAACTGTAATTAACATAAAAATAAAATTTAATTAAAATAATCTTTTCTCCAGCTGGTATTCTCATATGAATTCTCACTCACAGATATGTTTAGATTTTCATGATACTTTGTTTATAATTCTCATCTTCATGATACTTATGTTAACAGTCCTTCACAAATATCATGGCAGATGAAATGAGGTACCCTCATTAAGAAAAAAAAATATATCATGATTTTTTCTTATATATATAGGATCTAAATTTTTAGTATGCAAAGTAGGAGGAAATTATGTTGAAAGAATAGGTTTTCTAGGTAGGTTCCTCAACAGAAAAACTAAGCATTAATATAATCACAATAAACCATTTGCATGACAGTGTTATGCCAATATTCAAGACAGTATTTTATATAATAACTTAGGCTAGGGCAGTGGGTCTCCACCTGTGAGTCACAACCACCTGGCAAACCTCTGTCTCCAAAATGTATTTACATCATGATTCATAACCGTAGCCAAATTACAGATATGAAGTACTGATAAAAATAATTTTATGGTTGGGGGTCAACACAGCACGAGAAACTGTATTAAATAGTCACAGCATTGGAAAGGCTGAGAGCCGCTGAGCTAAAGTTTAATAAGAGCAAAGTGTACTGTCAGAGTTGCTATAGGTACTGGACGGATGGTTCAGGTTAGTGATTCTCCAGAGGGCCCAAGTTTATTTCCAGCACCCATGTTAGGGGCATTCAACTCACCTGTTAACTCCAGATTCAGGAGATGAGACAGAGTCTTCCAGTTTCTGTGCACAGGGCATTCACATGGCCTGTGCTCACACAAACACACACTCGCACATATAAATAAAAATAACTCTTTGAAGAAAGTTTTGTTCCAGGAAACCAATTCCTGATTAGTTTTCCACTCACTGGAATCACTCTATTTAAATTGTAACTGGCTGTTGAATCCCTGAGTTAGAATTACAGGGGATGTGAGCTGCCTAGTGAGTGCCCAGTACAAAACTCCTCTACTCTTGACCAATAAGTGCACTCCAGCCATTTATCTCTAGTTTTTAATTTTTTAAAGCAGTGTGTTCTGTCCCTCTCAATTATTTGAATTTTTCTTTTTCTTTCTATTTTTTTACCTTCTTCTAAAGAGGAAAATATTTTATATGAACAGTGAAATAATTTTCAATTTTATACCTACAGGTACCAACATTTTTTCATAACTAATTGAGATCAGCAAAATAAAGTCCGTAGTCCTGTGAATTGTAGCAACAGTTATGTCAAGATACAATTGCACAGTCTTGACATCTTACAAAACTTTTATAAATTTTATTCCATCATACTCCTGTGACAACTGTGTGGGGTGGAACTGACTGCTTCGATTTTAATAAGTAGGAAAATAGAGCTAGACAGTATACAATCTGACAAATCTCACTTTTTAAAATTATTATTTATTTATGAATTCACTTTACATCCCGATCATAGCCTCTCCCTCTCTCCATCAGGTACCAGTCTCCCTCCCTCTTCTCCGTTCCCCTCTCCCCTCTTCCTCAGATAAGGTAAGCCCCCCAGACACCCACCCAAGTTCATTAAGTCAAATCAAGACTGAGTGAGTCCTATTCCTCTATGGCTTGACAAGGCAGTCCATCCAGGGTGGAGTGCTAAGAAAGCAGGCAACGGAGTCCATGTCAGAGACAGCCCTGCTCCCCTTACTAGGAGTACTTCATCTCACATTTACCTGATGATTGTGGCTGGAAGACTGTATAGAAGCTCCCACTTGGGCACCAGCTGCCTCTCTTTCAGCATGTTAACATCCTCACATGCCCTCTCTTTGAAATATAACTCTGTGATAATTTTCATGCTTGAATTTAATAATAAGTAGAACACATAGGCATGGAGAATGCTAAAATATATTGCAGTGATGTAACCTGAAATTCATACCTCTTCTCTATGGAGTTCCAGTTTCAGATACAACAGACATTATCCCCCATTAATCCTGCATGATGTGTTTGCCTGGACAGCTCTGACACAGTAACTATAACCCTTTCCTATTATCTACAAATTGCCAATGATCCAGATTCCAATTATACTGGTGTGATGGGTACCTGGAGACCCATTTCTTCCATGAGCTCTGGCCTTGACTTCAGACTCTGAAGCAGACGATTTTGCCATTTCTCTAATGTTCCCTGAAGTTGTCATCTGACTATAAGTTTTAATTTTTGAAACAGATAAAATTCATCGGTGTTCAGTCTGGTGAAGAAAGTGATGAGCAAGAAGAATCAAATGTTCTGGGAATTTCTCTGTTACCGGTAAGATCTCAAGCAAATTCTAAATATGAAGCAGTTTATGTTCCTTCAGACTAACTTGTGTTTCCCTTTAAATATCCTGGAATAAACTTATTTAGTGTCTTAATGTTTTTCTCTTTATGATGTCATTGTACATCTACTCTCATAATTTTGTAATTCACTTTCCCTAGTTGTTATAGGCTACTTATAAAACATGACATTGGCTATCATCAAAGACTGGCTTAAAACAGAGATAGAGGAGAGGGTAACACAGAAGAAGAGAGAAAGAAAGAGACAGAGACAGAGAGACAGAAAAGAGGCACAACATTTGAAAAGTGAAAAAAAGAAAATAATGTATACTGGTCCTTTGTGGGCTGTCCTGATGGATTTTATTTCATTGTAATAATAATAATACTCTGAATCAAAATAAATAAAATAAAATGAAACAAGGCTGAAGATGCAGTTCAGTATCACAACACTTGCTTATCATGCCCAAGGCCCAGTGACTGCCATCTGAGAAATTACAGTCCATGGTTGTTTGACCCTGTGGCTTTTTAGAGCAAGGTCACGCACTGTTTGAAGCATATTCAGAGAGAAACTGTTCAGTTTATTTTCGTGATGTAAAAAACAAACAGGAGGGTGAGGAAAAGCAGAGGGAGGACGAAGAAGACAATGGCTGGGTTCCACCAACCTCCCTGGGAGGAAGCTGCTGGTGGCCTTCAGTCATTCAAGGAGTTTCCACCTTGTGAAGGTTATATCATTTTTCCATATGACCAAGCTTTTAAAAAAATTAATTTTATTTATATATTTATTTATTACAATTTATTCACTTTGTATCTCTGCTGCAGCCTCCTCCCTTGTCTCCTCCCAGTCCTACCCATCCTCCTTCTTCTCCTTCTATGCCCTTTCCCTAGTCCCTTGAGAGGTGAAGACCTCCTCCCCTTCCATCTGACCCCAGCTTATCAGCTCTCATCAAACACACAGGCCTCTGTGCTATATTCAGGATCTGTGCTAACATGGGGATTAAAACCTTTAACAGAAGTTGAATCTGGAAAACTGTGGCAATCACTGTGTTGGTCAAGCTGTCTCCTAAGATGTAAATGATGTGGACACTCTGTTAAAGGTTAGCAGCACCCTGTCATGCACTCTGTCCAATCAGTGCACGTGAAACCTGGCTATCACGAGAACTGTGTGGCACTTACAGTCATTATACCTGTTGTAGAACTAAGATAGCTTCCAACATAGAATTTCATGACAGGATCCATCTAGTGAATTTAAAAACTTGAAACTATTGTATATTGTATTTTTGAATGTATTCACTCCCTTCCCCTATCAGACTCAGCCTCAATTTTACACCCAACTTTGTGCCTTTGTTCTTTAATTGTTGCTTTGTTTATTTATTTTTCTACAATATCCTATATATTGTAAGAGCCAGAGGTGGTGAATGACTTCAGTGGAATGTCATTTTCATGACACAGTAGTGTATAGTTGGGTATATGAACCCCTACTGATTGTGGAAGCATGCACAACACCTGCAGCATGCACAAGACCAGCACAATTAGTGGGTACGAATATTTGCCTTGGCTGAGGAGCTATTAGAAACTGACAACCACCTGGATGAGAGACAGAGCTTTGCTTTAACGGTGTGGCCTCTGGTAGCTCAACCACACTCAAATGGAAGGCTATACACCCATGAGTATACATTTAGTGGTGTTTTATTGCGAAGATTTTATGCTGCACTTGTTGCTCACGTAAGTCACACATTGTATGTATTGATGAAACACTCATATTGAAAGAGACTCATAGACAAACTTTGGGCAGAGTGCAGGGAAATCTTATGAAAGAAGGGAGAGATAGAAAGAACTGGAGGGGTCAGGAGTTCCACAAGAAGAGCAACAGAACCAAAATATCTGGGCACAGGAGTATTTTCTGAGACTGATACTCCAACCAAGGACCATGCATGGAGATAACCTAAAACCCCTGCACAGATGTAGCCCATGGCAGCTCAGTGTCCAAGTGGGTTCCCCAGTAAGGGGATCAGGGACTGTCTCTGACATGAACTCAATGGCTGGCTCTTTGACCACCTCCCCCTGGTGTGGGTGCAGCCTTTCCAGGCCACAGAGGAGGATAATGCAGCCAGTACTGATGAGACCCGATAGGCTAGGGTCAGATGGAAGGGGAGGAAGAACTCCCCTATCAGTGACTTGGGGAGGGACATGGGAGGAGATGAAGGAGGGAGAACAGGATTGGGAGCGAATGAGGGAGGAGACTATGGCTGGGATACAAAGTAAATAAATTGTAATTAATAAAAAATATTTAAAAGAATAATAAAAAGAAAAAGCCTATTCACTGATGACTTTTTCCCTTTGATCTTGTCAGCACACTTCAGTATGGCATCCGTAATTAACAACTCTAATTAAAATGTAATCAATATTTCATCATCAAAATTATGATCATTTAGGATTTTATCAATTACAGTAGCACAGTTGCTGTTAAAATGCAGAGTCCACATATTTAGGCCCTCAGAATTTTCTTATGCGTTGAAAAGGATTTGTGTTTTAGAAATTCCTGGTTTAGAATTCCAATAGCTATCACATACACTTATTGTGCATACTCCAGATATTTGTGAAACCCTTTCCAGGACCAGGCATTTATTTTTACATGTAATTAAAATAAAATAATTTAAATACAACATATTCTTCATGCAAATCAAAGCTTATACCTAACTCTTCTCTCAGGTTAATTAAATCTATTTTTATAAATGAGTCTCTAGCTATGAGCAAAAAAATGTTGAAATGCACACATTAGTGAGCTGAATTGTTTTTACTACATATTTGAAATCTGACTTTGCCTTGGCAAGCTGTTGGGGATTTCTATTAATAATAAAGTTTTATTTTTAAGGATTTGCCACGTGATTATTTGTTAGAGAAAAAAAAAGCTCATGAGAATTTTGAAAAAATGCTGAACAAAAATGAGTTCACCAGTTTTTCTCTTCTGCTTTAATTGGCTTACTAACTTTCCCTGGACACATACTGAGCAGAGAACTGCTGTGTTCTAGAACAGAAAGGTTCATTCTAATTATTTTATTACAGACAACATAATTAGGCCCTACTTAATAATTAATTCTATACTCAATTCTGAAAACACAGCTATTAAAAGACTTGAGCATGAGATAGTTAGTAAAATTTTCAGTTCTGTTTTTACTCTTGGGACAGGCTCTTATTTTTCCCAGGCTGGCCTCAAACTGTGGCATAACCCTAGCTCATCTTGAATTCCTGATCCTTCAGCCCCTCCTTCCACCTCTTATGTGGTAGAACTGGAAATGCCACAGTGACCAGCTCAGGAGAGCCTATGTCAACCTCACATTCACTAACTATTGAGAAATTGATCTGCCCAACTGCTGTGGACTCAGAGTGGCAAAGCCCAGTCCCCTAGTAGGGACTGCTGGTAGTCCTGTCTCTTCACCTCACTGGTCACTCAGTAATCATTTGTTCAAAGCATGTCCCACCTATCCTTCACTATGTTTTTCTTTGTTCTTCTTCTACCCATCCTCTTGTTGTTTTCCACCCCTCTTTTAAAGTAAAAAGACAAAAACAGGGGGGAAATGTTGTGGAGAGAATAATAGAAGAGAGAGACAGAAAACACACAGAGAGTAATAGGATGGCATAGAAACAAAGGGAGAGTGAGAAAGAGCTACAAACAGAGAGAAAGGGAGGTTGAGAGACAGGCATACCGACAAAACTGAATTTAAAAGTCAGGTCACTTTCGTTCACTGGAAACAGAGTTCTCAGGTTCAACCTCCCTTTACCTAGTGTACTGGCTGGATTTATGTGTCAGATTGACAAAAAGTTAGTCACCAAACAGAAAGGACCCTTAGCTGAGAAAACACCTCCATGAAATCTGGCTATAAGAAATTTTGTCTATTAGTGATCAGTGAGGGAGGCTCCAGCACATGGTGGCTGGTGCCATCTCTGGGCTAGTGGTCCTAGGTTCTATAATAAAGCAGACTGAGCAAGCTTTAGTAAGCAACACTTTGTTGCCTGTACATCACTTCCTGCCTCCAGGTTCCTGCCCTGCTTGTGTTGATGTCCTGACTTCCTCCAGTAATGGACTGTGATGTGGAAGTGTAAGCCAAATAAACCCTTTTCTCTCAGTTTGCATTTTGTCCATAGTGTTTTGTTGCAACAAAAGAAACTCACTCTAAGACACCTAGGTGTGTGGTACAAGCCTGTGGTTTAAGGACCCGGGAGATGGAGAATACATTGGAATATCAGGGCCACACGGATAGCTCACGTCCAGTCTGTGTTCCCTGAGCCTTGGTCTCAAGAAAAAAACAAAACAAAACAAAACAAAACAAAAAACAAATATCCCCCAAGCCAGCAGACATAACAATATTGTTGTGTATAATATTTAGTCAACATGAAGATTAAGCACTGAAGCAGATCTAGTTTTCAGATATACAACCTTGTGAAAATATTTCAAAACAAAATAGACGGAAGAAATAACATCAAATAGGTCATTTCTGCTTACAAAAGAAACACTGACCAAGAAAGTGATTGAGGCAGGAAAGATGCCAGGATCACATATTTGCTCCAATTACTAGCAAACCATGCATGTTCCAAGACTACAATTCAAACTAAAACAGTACCTCTGGGGATATAATAGAAAGAGATGGGTTTATATGAATCATGTCCACATTTTAGGAGGCAGAGACTAGTAAACTTTTCCTCATGCACTCTACACTAGTAAAATAAATTAGTTCAAAATGTGAGTTAATTGAGAATTTTCCTTTTCTTGAAGTAAACACAAATAATTCTTCTTACGTCCTATATACACACAATGCTATTATTTTTATCTGTGTTGCTTATAATTGGCAATAATAACTATGGGCCATTGGCAAAAGCCATGAGAAAATCAGTGAAATAATTGCTCACCAAATTTGTGATAAAAGAACTTTCTCATAGCCCAATTTCTTCTCCCAGCTGATCCATCATTTTCAGTTATTTATCATTCTTTTTTATGTCCTCTAATGTATACTGTGGTCTATCTAACAAGTTTACAAATTAATATTTTAAAACTTCAGGAAAAATAGAAGATGATTCACAACAAATGTATCACTTTCTAGATATTAAGAATCTCAACAGAAATGTCTGGAAAACAGCCAAATGGATACTATGCCAGAGATCGAACCTGGGCTCCAACTTTTCAGGTTCTCATTCTGAGCAACAATGGAAATTAAAAAACAAAACAAAACACTGAAATTCATACAAAGGACACAAAGGAGGTTCATTTCTATATGATATTAAATTGTGTTCTATTATTTAAACAACATTGATGAATTAGGTAAGCCCTCATTCATTATCATGCAGGAAACCCTAGTTAAATGGCATGGGTCTCTATCTCTGTCTGTCTCTGTCTCTGCCTCTGTCTGTCTTTGTCTCTGTCTCTGTATGTCTCTCTCTTTCAGACACACACATACACACACAAATTAAATTTTAAGAGGTAAAGTAGTTTCTTCTACTCAGGTGGATATATCTTGAAGTTTGTGTTTCACAAACTTAAATAGACATTTAACTTTTAGTAGAATGAGAACTTTTCTGTTACTAAAGCACAGAAAAGTCAATTTAGAAACTGTGACTCAGCATGATAGATATTGATTTGTCTAACTGGATCTAGCTCTGCTTGAAGCTCTTCATGTTTAAAATCCTTACCTGAGCCCACACAGTCAAGCTAATGTCCACTCTTTTATTATTTTGTACTACACGTTTTACTGTAGAGTTGGCTTCTGTAACTTAGAGATCACTGCTAAGTCCATGCTGGTACCAGAGTTTAAGGAGCCAAAACCTCCAAACCCAATTCCTTAATCTCATCTCCAACTCTGTAGCAGCTCACCTGCTGGCACCTCACCTTGCCCTGTGCTGTCATCTCAAGTTGGAAGTTGGTCACACAGATCATTCCCTCCTAGCTTCCCTCCATCCACTCATGGCTTTATTTCAGCCATGAACTCCAGCAAGCATTTCCTGGATACCCTCAGGAAAACAAGTAGGCTAATTGTAGATCTTCATTTTCCTTCCAGTCCTTCAAGCCCGATTGCTCAGTTTTATCCCCAGTTTTATAGCAGGAAACCTGCTATGAACTCTCCTCAATCTCTGCCCCTTTTCCCAGTGAAATGAAACAGATTCTTAAAGAACACCCTGCATTTCTCCCTCCAGTGGACCCCTCAGAAACTCCACTTCTTAGTTCACCCTCATTCTTAAGAGTCAGCTTTCAAAAAATAGAGTCAAAGATCAGTGCCTTTCTGAGCCATCATCAGAGAGGTTTCCTCCTCAAGGAATAGGGAACAGCTGTTCCACAGCCAGACATTATGCAGAAAGTGAGAGACTTGGAACACGCATCTCTAAACAGGATGTCTCCATCAAATTTCTCTGCTCAGAGTTTGGGAACTCTGTGTAAGTGGGGGTAGAAAGAGTGTAAGAACCAGAGGGGATGGAGGACACCAAGGAAACTAGGGCTGTCTAAATCAATGTGATTGACACACATATGAAAGAATGCACAATCACTGAGACCATGCTCAGGGCCTGCACAGGTCTTCACCAGATGGACCCTAAGTCTGATAAGAGAAGTGAACATGTGATCAAATTGATAACAACTTGCAAATGAAAGTCTCTATGTAGAAAATACACAACTCTTAAGGATACATTGCATGGCCAGCAGTTGATGGCTAACAGAAAATGAAGTCAGTTGAGTCTTTTGAGGTTTCTTGATTCAGTATGTTAGAGCTTTTAGTTTTGAAATTTAAAAATATCTGATTATTTTTATTTTAATTTTATTCATATATTTATTCTTCCTTTTTTGCATGTATGTTATGGCTTTCAAGTTACCGTTTTTATGGAGTTCCTGGGGTCTCTGTTTCTTGTGCCTTCTTTTAGGCCCTTTTCCTTTTGTTTGTTTTGTCTAATTCAAAAGTGTTATTGTTTTGTTTTATTTTATTATTTTATTTTATTCCATAGAATCCTGTTGTTTTCTTATGAGGAAGAGAAAGGGGTTGGATCAAAAGGAAGGAGTAGTGAGAACTGTAGGAAGTAGAGGAAGGAAAACCATATTCAGGATATGTTATATGAGAAAGAAAAGCAGTTTCCAAAAAAGAAAAAGAAATAGAAAAGAAGAAAGAATTCTCACAACTCTGGCAGTTTTTTAATGCTAATAATATTTTATGTCAAAACTATAATTTTCATATGGAAAATTTTCAATGTATTGTGGGTTTGATATCTGTCTCCCAGACTATGATATGTTTAAAATGCACTGTATCCTATTAACTGCAGTGGCATTACTTCCCAAAATAATTTTCATGGTTTAATTTAAAATATTTGATAGAAATGTTGACAATAACTAAGCATTACATAATCAGTGAGCTTCCTGGTAGAAGGTGTGGCTTCAGTGTTGATGGATGGTGATTGGTTGGAGTGAGTCTTGTAGGAGGAATGAAGGGTGAGGAGACCTGGATAACTAATAACATTAGCAATGGTGTTCCCAGCACTGTCTGTCTCTCTCCTTTGTTATTATCTCCCTTCAGCATGCTCCATTCTCTTGCATCACTTTCCCACTGTGGAATGTTTTGGGGAATTGTTTGAGTTCTCTGCAATCCTTCCAGTGCTTTGGGAACAAAGATCATACATTTTCTCCATACTTTGCGGTCATTTGTGTAGTGTCTTCTGCCTTTTCATCAGGACTACACACTGTTTATGGTAACACTTTTTTTTTTATCAAGAATTAGTACTGAAGTAATTCCTCCTCAACTAAAACTTGTCAGAGCACAAGAGTTTCAGTGCTATCCTCTTTTAAAACTTTTGATCTGTACTATAGCCACAGTTGTTTCCACCACAGACATCTTGAGCCTATAAAGTCCTGCATGGGGACTGTAACCATCCTTTCTCAAAGTTTTCTTAAGGTTATGGCTTTGACCTCCTACCACAAATCACACTGACTCCAAATGTCTTTGAAGGGTGACCCCTTTCCAGAAGGCTTTTGGAAGAATTACTAGAGTAACACCTGATTTATGAAATGTTATTTATTATATACTAAGTCATAAAAATTAAAATAATTCCTTGATCCATGGGCTATAGGATACCAGTGAGAAGGCATGAAGGTATTGACCACATTCTGCATCTTAGCAAAGGTTCTTATAAATTCAGGTATATTTTTAACTAGTGCTCATTTGTTTAAAACACCAGCAGTGTCTCAAATCTAATTTTTGAGATTACCAGGTATTTGGTAATCTATATTACAAACAGATGATCTGCCATCTAGGCTTTACTCATGCACAGGAGAGTAGTTCTTTATAGTTTTAAACATGTCATGATTCATGGTATCCAGGACCCAGGACCCAAAGCTATCTACGGAAGCCAAAGCCAAAGCTATCTAGTGGAGACAAAGGTAGTTACTGAAGCCAAAGCCAAGTAGAGAGCAAAGGTCATTTAGTGGAGACCTAAAGCTATGTAGTGAAAGAGTTATCTAGACCCTAAATCATGGGTGATATATTGTGAGGACATACGTTTGTTAGAGCATCCTTAAGATATCTTAAGAGAACATCCTTATGGTATCTTGCAGGTACAATATTTAACCCATGAAAGCACTCTACCTATTTCCTGCAGCAGTAGATTAACCTTCCCCCTTTCCTGCCTTCTCCCTATATAAGTTGGGTAAAAATTTCTAATAAACGGAAGCCTTGATCAGACAAACAGACTTGGCTTCCTTCCTTGCACTTCTTGTCCCCCCCACACACATTCCTTCCACTCTCCTCCCTTAGGAATCCACGTTCAAGCCCCGCTGGTCGGGGCCAATTAAGCACTGGCTTTGATATGAAGTCACTACCTCCACTGTGACATAAGAGACCAGTCTATCCCTTGGAGTTTCATCATTAAGCAATGACTTCTTACTGCCAACACCAGTTCTTAGAGTCCTTCTCATACAAGGCTGTTTTGAGTACTACTGGTTTATTTCTCATAGACACGTTCATTGTTGCAGCTTCTACAGGAGGACTCACTGTGTCACCTGTGTTTGAAAGTTGCATATGGCTTAGCTCCTTGACCCAGTGTCACTTTCTTCTTGAATACTGGTTGGCATGGCTGAGTTCCCTAACTCTATGTTTCCCTGTACTTGAAAGCTGTGGAAATAGCTGATTTCCTTAAGCCTCGTGGCACAATCTCTTCCATAATCTTCTTTTCCCAACTTCTCTAGCTTCATCAGTTTTCATAGACAAACATGGGCCTCACTCCTGATAGTATTTCTTGTTAGGCATTGTCATGGCTGCTTTTATCTATCTATGTGATAAAATGTTTTCCCAGATTAACAATAAGAATGTTTTGTTTTCATTTCCTTCTTGATTTCAATGATTTGCACAATTGCTTTTGTTCATCTCTTTTTTAAACTCACAATGTGACCAACTGTTTATTGAGAGCCCTAAACAGAGCTCAGTTTATTGTATGCTTTCTTCTTCTTCTTTTTTTTTTCTTATACTTAAAGTAAGATTCAAATAGTGTGACTTATGCTTATCAACAGTGAGACCTTGAGAAGCATTTTGAAGACTGGCTCACCGTGGTCTGCCTTCTGCATGGCCTCTATATACTGCTCCCACCTAATTATGTCCCACGTAAACAACAAGCATCTCAATGCCATATCTTCCACCTGCCTCCACTATAAAATACTATGCTCAGTATTTAGATTAAACACGTTGTCTCAGTTGAGACATAGCAAAACTCAAGATGGCAAGAAGAGTCCATTGATAATATAAATTTAATAATGTAGTCGCTTTCTATGAAAAGATTAGAAAATGAAACTGTGTTTTTTGTTAATTTTGAAAACAATATATTTACTGTTCCTAGAAAGTTAAATCTAAGCTTTTTGGGTTACGGTGGTTTGAAGTTTAATATGGTAGAATCAACAATATTTCTTCTTTTTTTTCTTTTGGAAGGTAGAAACACATGCATAAAGTCACTATCTGTGTAATTAGAAAAACACAAGGAAAAAGACAGCAGAACCAGAGGGTACAAAACGACATAATGGTTAAGGCTTGAATAATATATGAACAAAATAAGATATACAATTCTTGCAGCTTTCAATTTGTGTGAGCTACTTTATGGAATATTTCCTAAGATGGAATCATAAATTGGAGTTTGTTTGAGTAGGGGTGTACTAGATCAGAAAGAGTAATATTTCAGACCAAGGAAACAGAATGTGATGGCAAGAAAAACATTTTTTTCAAATATGAAGAGTGACCATTTCTTGTGTCACTGAACAAAATAATTTAACCTTCCAGTGGTTCAGTCTCTCCATTTTCATAATGGGAATATTTTTTTTTTTACTGGATGAAGTTAGAAATTACAGCTTATGTAACAGTGAAAAGAGTAGAACATCCAACTATAATAAATAGGCACTTACAAACAAAACATTATGTTCCTATCTTGCCTTAAAATTTTGTCAGAAAACAAAGGAAAATGTCTTTACAGTGTCATAATTCAAGCAATTGTTTAGATGTAGCAAACTGTGCCTGACAGGTGCTAGACATTATGGTCCAAACATTGAATTTATAGCCTCCAGGATTTCAGAACATGAAAATGTTTTCTCTTAGAATTCTCCAGCAGGCACACAAGCTCACCGTATTAGGCATATGTCTCCTGTGATTTATGCCTTTTAGGGCAGCATTTCAACATCTAATCTACCTACATTCATGCTGTGACCTTTTGAAGTACTTTGTCAAGTACACTGCTATGATCCCTGGCTGCAAATAATCAACACTGCTTAGCAGCCGTCATAATCATATAACTCCCCAAATAACCAGAGTCACCACACCTCTGTGTGTGTGTAGATGTTTACATGAAAATTAAGCCTCCGTGCATTAGTAGCATTGCAGGATTAGTATTTGCATACAAGGCTGCTATTCCCATCTCTTTCGTTTTTGCTAGTTCAGAGCTACTCACACCATGAATAGGAAACATTTCACTTGTTTGCAAAGACCACATTGGCTTACCGTCTCAAAAAGTTCTCTGTGTCTGAAACAGATGTCAACAACTTATTAGAAACAAGCTGAAATTGCAACAGAAATCAAACTATATCCTTGTGGATTTTGATTCTTGTTTTAAAATGGTGTAATTGATAATAAGATTTATTATTATACACCTCTTACTTAGTCTATTTGTCCTCAGTTTCACAAGCATTTCCATATTGCACGGAATAAGGTGATAGAGAATTGACTTTTAATTGTTCATTCTTTATTTTCACAATAATAGATAAAATTGGATAAAACAGCAGAGTATTGGGAAACAGACTTGTTCTTTCTGGTACTATGGGCACTAAGGTTGAAGAATCCCTACAGCCATTGTGTTCACTACTTCAAGATATTCCTGTGTCATAGTGAGACCATACAACCAAGCACATATGCGTGCAAACAAGTACACATGCTGGCACACACACACACACACACACACACACACAAACACACATAGATATACAGCTAAAGATACAGCAGAAAGATAGAAAAAGAGACAGGGGAAAGATAGGTAGGGAGAGGTAGAGAGTTAAATAGAGCAAGCAAGACAAAGAGAATGAGAGAGAGTCAGAGACAGACAGACAGAGATCCGTGAATCATCTCTGACTCTTGATCACTGTATCTGTAATTGTAGCTGCAGTCTCATGTTTCAGGAATGAAGTTCCAGGGATTTCAGCAAGTTCTCCTGTGAAAATACTTATAAAATTCCTAAAGTGATTGAAATTTTGCAGACAAAAGACTTTAGTTATTGTAACTGTTGGCTCTAGGAAGTTTGGAAAGGACATGACACATTTATATACGTTAAGTTAGAATTAGTTCTACTTCATTTTTGCCTTTAACTTGGATACTTTATTGGGAGTTCAGTCATTGCATGGAATTTCTTACCTCCATAATTTACACTTTTCTTCTTACAATTAGTCAGGTAAAGATTAAGTTAGAAAGCTATTGAATATTGCAGTATTTCATTGATGGTTAAGAAAATATTTAAGAATTCAGGCACAAAGTCACATTTTCTGCAACTAGAATTAAATTTGACATCTAATGCTTGAGAACTGCATTCAAAGGTGTGTACAGTCTAATCCTGTCTCTCTACAGATCCATTCCAGGCTACACTGCTGTTCAGATTTCCTTTCTGGAGCAATACTGTATCTTTATCAGTGCTCTTCCAGGTCCTTTCTTTGTATTGTTTTCCATGTCCACTCTATAGATCATATTTTCCACAGCTGGTATTTTTGTCACGGAGTTTCAAACATGTCACATATACCCATGATGAAATGTCTCATTGGAAGGTCCATAGAGAAAAGATAAACAGAGTGTGTGGCGTGTCTCTTTGACAAGCTGGAGAACTAAATCAGGGTAGGCTCTTGGGAGATATAAGGGGGACACAAGCAGGGACCATAGAAACTGAGGAGGACATCCTCCAATTAGACTAGTCTCCTACCAGAGGGAGGGGAACACCAACACACCCACAAAGCTTTGACCCAAAATTTACCCTGCCTGAAATATGTTCAGAGATAAAGATAAAGCTGATAGAGCAGAGACTGAGGGAATGTCCAGCCAATGCCTGAACAACCAAAGACCCATGCTATCAGAGAGTGCCAGTTCCTGACACTATGAATGATGCTCTGCTAAGCTTGGAGACAGGATCCTGGCAGAGTTGTCCTCTGAAAGGCTCTACTCAGCAGAACCTCAAAACAGATAATGAGATTTGCATACAAACATTGGGTGAGGAGTAGAGTGTCTTGTGGAAAAGTGGGAGGAAAGAGAAAAGGACTCACAGGGGACAGGATCTCCACAAGAAAAACAACACAGCCAACTAACCAAGGCCCAGAGGGGCTTGCTGAGACTGAAGCATCAACCAAGGGCCAAGCAGAAACTGGATCTATGCCCCCTAGAAAGATGTAGCACATGGGCAGCTTAGGCTTAAGGTGTGTCTCCTAGTAAGGGAAATGGGGACTACATTGGACAAGGACTCACTTGCCAGCTTTCTGATCACTTCCTCCTGGGTGAATGCCTTACCAGACCACAGGGCAAGAAGACATGTTCCATCCTGATGCAACTTGATGAGCTGAAATACTTGAACAGGAAGCTCCCCTTTTCTGAGGGAAAGGGGCTTAGGAATGCAGGAGGGTGGGACAGGGAGAGGAGGAGGGATGGAGCTACAACAAGGATGTAAGTGAATAAAAACAAAAAATAAGGAACACTGTCAGATATAAGGTTGGTAAAGGTTCTTTCTCAGTCTGTAGGCTACCATTTTGTTCCGATGATAGTGTTCTTCGTGTTACAAGTTTTATGAAGTCCCATTTATTGATTGCTGATCTTAGAGCCTGGCTGTTGGTGTTCTGTTCAGGAAGTTGTCTCCTGTGCCAGTGAGTTCAAGGCTCTTTCCCACTTATTATTCCAGAGAACTAATATCCAGAATATATAAAGAACTTAAGAAGTTAAACAGCAACAAAGTAATTCAATTAAAAAATGGGGTACAGGCCTAACCAGAATTCTCAAGAGAGTAATATTGAAAAAGACAGAGAAACACTTAAATAAATGCTCAACATCCTTAGACATCAGGGAAAAGCAAATCAAAATGACCCTGAAATTTCACCTTATACCTACCAGAATGGGAAAGATCAAAAACTAAAGTGACAACACATGCTGGAAAGGATGTGGCTAAAGGGAAACTGTCTTCCATTGCTGGTGATAATGTAAACTGGTACAACCACTTTGGAAATCAATCTGGCTCTTTCTCAGACAATTAGGAAGAGTGCTACCTTAAGATCCAGCTGTACCACTTCTAGGCATATATCCAAAAGATGCTCAAGTATACAACAGGGATATTTACTCAACCATGTTTGTAGAAGCTTCATTCGTAATAGCCAGAATCTGGAAACAACCCAGATGTCCCTCAATGGAGAAATGGATACAGAAATTGTGATACATTTATGCAATGGGATACTACTCAGCAATTAAAAAGGAAATCATGAAATTTTTATTGAAATGGCAGGAACTAGAAAAGATCATCCTAAGTGAGGTAACCCAGAAGAAGAAAAACATACATGCTATAGACTCACTTATTAGTTGATATTAGACAATGCTAAAATCTGTATGTCTAAAGAAGCTAAAAAAAAAAAGGAGGACTCTGGGTAAGCTGCTCAATCCTTATTCATAAGGGCGAACAGGATAGACATCTGAAGGGGGATACAACAAGGTACAGGCCTGCTCTTGACCACCTCCTTGTTGGGGGAGCAGCCTTATCAGGCCACAGAGGAAGACAATGCAATCAGTCCTGATGAGACCTGATAGGCTAAGGTCAGATGGAAGGGCAGGAGGTCTTCCCCTATCGGTGAACTATAGGAGAGGCATAAGCATAAGAAAAGAGGGAGGGATTGAGGGTCAGACTGAGAGGAAATGAGAAGGGAACTACAGCTGGGATAAATTATAATAAGTAAAAAATAAAATAAAATAAAATAAATGAAAGAAAACATAAAAAAATTAAAATAGAATAAAAAACAAAAATTCCCATTGGATCATCTTTTAGTTATAGATAAACTTCTTAATTTTCTGTTAACAAATTATCTACTCTTCTTCACATCTCTGCTTTTATGATTTACTTCCTAACTTTATTCTCTGGCTAAATCATAAATTTCATGATAGATATACACTGCACTAGTACAGGGCATATTCCTAAAAATATTTATGGTAAAATTTCAGTAATTTGTTCTAATATTGAGTGGCTTAAACTTCTTAATTTATTTGATAAAACATTATTTGCTACTCATAAGAAAGTAACGGGCAGGAAAATTCTTACACAAACTATAGAAGGCATTATTAAGAAAATGATTTTAAATATTAATATCTAGAATATGTCTAATATATCTAGTATGCGTCACATTAACAACTTAACATGTATTTCTGCTTAATAGTCGTTGAACAAAAACTGTGCCTCTTTAAAAATGTTTGATTAACTTTTAAAAATTTTATGCATGATATATACATATATATTATATATAGTACTATTCACAAACACACACAGGGTGTGGTGGGAGGAAGGAGGTGTGAGTCTGGTGGAATTTCAAACATATCCCAAGTACCCTTTATCAATAATAATCATTAACAATTTCAATAATCTCCATTGTTTCACTTCTATTTATACAAAACTTACTCATCTGTGGAGGGCCACCTATAAATTACCTTTTTTTCTCTGTTGAAATTATTTATTATTTTCTAAAATTTTACCATTTGTTACAGAGAATTATATCTTTAAGTAATTATGTATTTTCCAATTTGTCAGTATAATCATTTAAAGAAAAACTTATGAGAAAAGTAATTAAGAGAATGATTTACTGTCAAGTGTCCTGACTTTAACTCTTTCTGAACAAATGACTTATTTGAGCAACATTAGCACATGATTCATCTGAATACTTTATCTAGGAGTTACAAGGACCTATACCTAATATTGGGGGTTTTGAGATCTTTCTGGAACATCTGGTGTCCTACAAATGTCTGCACAAAAGCCAACTATGACACAATGATAGGCAATAAGTGAGGGAGTTTCAGTGCAAATGGAAAGCTCGCTTTCTACTTCCCATGATTCCCACCATTCATTATTACTTACCTGATGCTACCCATGAACGAACTGGAGATTTCATGGTAAAAGACACAGTTGCTTCTGTCAAGCAAATTGTTTTCTTCTGCACTAAGAACTCTGAATCTGAAAGGGTAACCTCCCTGAACCATGTCCTTTATTACTCCCGTGCATGTCATTTACTCATCAACATTTCATTCCTGCTCCTGTGGCTGGGGATCTAAGCTTCACAGTCTGGAAATGGAAGTCCTTTTAATGTATTTGAGCAGCATTTACTCTGCTTATTTTACAAAGCATGTTGCAATAAGCTTGCATTCCTGTGTCTATTAATCATTAAAACACTACCCATCTCCACTGAAGTCATACTTGAGTGTTTTCATGCTGAATCTAAAAATATGGAAAACATGTTTGAAGATTATATTTTTGAAGAATTAGATAAACATATAAAATCATTGCTGCCAACTGTTATGCTTTTAAACTTAACATAACATGTGTTTTTAATCTTTAAAAAATCATGAAAACCATAATTTGAATGTTAATTATATGTAATGGGACCTTTTATTTCTGTGAATGAAGATTGTCTACAATGTGTTTGGTCAAGATATCCATGGCAACCAGAAGCTTTCCATCTTGTTTTAGAGTTTTGTGTATTACTTTATTTTTGATATTATAATTTATTTCATGTGTATTTCTGTGTTTCATCTGCATTTGTCTTTGTGTACCATGTGTGCTTGGTTCCATGGAAGTTGAAGAGAACATTGGATTTGCCGTACCCAGATTGACAGATGATTTTGAGCTAGCATGCAGGAGCTGAGACTCAAACCTGGGTCATCTGCAAGAACAGCCAGTGAACATAACTGCTCAGCCATCTCTCAAACTATCCCCAAAATATTCTTTAAAGTAACTAACGTTATTATAGATTGCTTGAAAAAATTCATGACAATATGTGATTTCTTAAATGCCATTATTGCTACCGCTATTGAGGTCATATCAATCCAAATCAAACAGTTAGAGGTAAAGGAATGATATAATCACAATAAAGTGCCTGTCTGTGGTGGCATTGCCTGTGACCAAGCAATTTAGAAGCTGATGATAGAGGATCAGGAATTCTAGGAAAGCCTGAGATACACGGAGAGGTCCAAGACAGCCCATAATATAGGCTAAAATTATCTAAAAATTTTAAAATACTAAAAAGTCATGATATGTCATTTCTAATATATTAGTAAATAAATTTAGTGTTCGTGATTTAAGTTTATATTACATAGAATATATGAACACTTTGTTCCATATTTCAAAGTAAAATTCTTTATGCTTTATAGCCATATTTGAAATAATGTAGAAACCCCTTCTGCTAGTTTATAAAACAAGCAAAGTATTATAACAATGCTCAGCTCACTTTAGTTAGAAAATAGAAGTTCACCAAAATAGCTAATGAATATTTAAGAAAAAAAAAAAAAACATCATTACATATCAAGAAAATCAGAATCTTTCATTCAAGGATTTATAGTACAGGAGGCTCAGGATCATATTTAGTGCTCATTCTTTTGGCCCTATGATGATGGCCACTTGATGAGAAGTACCTTTGACCACATAAAACTCTTTAATAGGTAAGTGTATGCAAAATTTCCTCTGAATTTAAATATTATGTCTGGGACAAGCTGAAACTCAAGAAGTCAAGAACTCAAGAAAAAGTGCAGTGCTCGTGAAATAAATCACAAGTTTCAGGAAGCTCTTGACACTTACCAGACTCACTCATACCTTTCTCATGGTAGAGACTCTGGGAAGGAAAAATTCTAACCTGTTGCCCTCTCTGCTGAATATTGTGTGGAAGTTCAAGGGATGCAGTTTTCACATGTTGTCACTCATGCGAGGGTGAATTTTGGAGGAGCTGCTGCACGTATAGCAGCCATACTATTCTCAGTATGTTCTTACCCATTCTTAAGCAACCGTAGTAAACTCTCTGATTTGGTAACCTGGACATGTGATGGACTGTTTCTTTGATTTCTGTCTCTTTTGCCCTATCTAGAATGAGTAGATATTTCAGGACAACTCAGGTAATGATCAGCTCTATTTTTCCTCTTATATTTTGTTATCTTCCCAGTCAAATGCTGAGTTCCAAATGAGCTCGGAAGTTCTGTCTTCAGGAGGCTGTTCTTGTATTTTGTATAACTTTCTTCAGGGGTGAGAGAAGTCATCTTGCTAAAGCTGTTTCCTATTTACTCTTGGTAATTTTGCACTGCAATTTGTGAAATATTGTTAGCAAAAGACAAAAAGAATAATAAGTATTAATCATCTACATGCAACTGTTACGCCAGTATTTTCCCAGTTCTTATGTTCAAATTTCAAAACAAAATTTTGCAATGTAATTTTGCAGTTCTCTAGAAATTGAATTATATGGGGATAAAACATAATAACCAGGATATACTTACTTCAGTGTAAAGCTAATGAGTTTGTATTATCAAAATAATTGTTAAAAGCACTTTATTTGACAATTAAATATGGTTGTTGTGCTCTTCAGATTAAAATATCTGTTCTGTGCATCCTCTCAGCCTTGGCTTACAGACTGCAGGGGCTGGCATGCTGGAAGGCAGCTTGCTGGGAGTTGTTTCTTCCACCAGTGGGACAGTGAAACTCTGCCATAATGGAGAATGAAACCCTTCCACTAGTGAATAGGATTTGACAAGTGCAGAGGCTGTGTCAACATTTTCAAAGCTTCCAGTTTCCAAAACAAACAGAAACACACTGTGTTTAATAAATTCAATTGGGAGGCAGTCCTTTAATTTGACCTCTTAACAATTTGTCACTGTTTTCCTTAAAATACCATTTTAAAGAATAAAAACTGTATTACTTATCCATCGTCCATTCCAGTGATTCCAGGGAAACTATTTATCAATAATATTGTGTTTTCCCAACAACCTATCTATCAATATTGACTATTCATTCAAAAGATAACAATAAAATGTATGCATATAGAACTTTAATATATATAATAAACATATGCTCATATAAATATATGTCCTATATTTATTATTTTATATATATATGGAGAACATACTCTACATTAATCTATTTTTTTCATTGATTCATTAGTTCTAGGACCTGGGCCAAGAAGTGTTTACAGGCAGAGCTTTTGTAGAGCAGGTCGAAAGCCCTCCCCTGCTTATCATGGTCATTAGTCCTTGGATTCCTGCTGGCATTCTCCTATAGCTCAGAAACCTCTTCTATGCAATAGAATAGGAACCTCAATTGTCTCAGCACATTGCTAACATGGTTAACAGGGCTTTGCCTGGCCCTGTTTATTGTGACAGTACAATAGACATGACCTATTTCTGGTCCTATTACCTATTAATTGAGCTCACAACAAGAGCATTAGGAAAAAGAACGATGTGTATCAAAATACCCTTTAGAAGAAGTAAGTGAGGCCATATTTGACATTTAATTTAGTAAAAACAATTAGTGGCCGTAATTAAGGTTGTATTTGTGAGCATCAGAAAGCCCTCTAATCCTGAAGCCACAGAACTGCTTTCCTCTCCCTCCTGCTCTAACTGCAGAGATTTAAAATTTCTAGCCTGTATTTAGCTGTTTGATGGTGTTGTCAGAGAAGACTTGAACTCTAGCAGTTAAAACAGCTCAGTTTCATATCACAAAAGCACTCAAGGGTGGATGAACTTGGTGTGGGGCAAGGCCTCTCCCTCTTGCCTTTATTTCCCTGAATTCCTATTGGAATATTGCTGATGTCTCACTCCTAGTGTCTGTGTCAGGAGGTTATTACTAGCTGCAAGATGTTCTAAAATAGCGAACGGGGACCAACAATTTCAAGGTCTGTTAACAGAAAAGAATATAGCAAAGAGATACAAGGTATTATTTTGTTGTCTTTTGTAATAGTCATCATGGGAGACATAATTTCTTAGTTTCCTACTCTCATTTTCGAGCTTAGTATTTATTGTTTTAATATTGAATTGTTTATGGGGATATGGTACTACAAACTTTTCATTGCTTAGTTCCTCTGAAGCTTACCAATGGGCTGATGTAAGGAAATTTTATTTTGTACCTGAAATTACTATGTGTTTTGCTTATTAGTTTGTTTTACTTAAAACAGAAATAAGAGTTGAGCAACTTGAGAAGTTGGCCATCAATGCTAATTTCAGTCAGTATGCTCTAACTGGGCTGGCTTTCCATATATAGTTTTTCATAAAATATGCAGAACTCTTGTCCACTTTATATTCTTTGACAACACTCTTCTCTTAGTATTGGAATTCTCTGCCAGCCAAATCTCCGCTGTCACTGCCCCATTTTCAGGTCTGGTCTTTTAGTAGGTTTGGTGTAAATTTCCCCTCACTGGGCGGCTTATCTGGCTCTATGCCTTTTCAAATACCATTCTATCTCATTAAATGTATTTTATTTGTTGATTTTCCATTTTTATCATTCTTCACATGAACCTGCTATGCCAGCTAGTATATAATCAGACATGTGTAACATTAAGGTAGCTCCTCTTGATATTTTTCTGACTCATTCTGCAGTATATAAACCTAAAACAAAACTCACCACAATTTTAAATGTGTGGTAAACAGAATATTCTGTTTAGCTCCGTACCCAATTTTTTAATTGGATTACTTGATTTATTGCTTTTTTAACTTCTTTAGTTCTTTATATATTCTGGATATCAGCCCTCTGTCAGATATAGGTTGGTGAATATCCTTTCTCAGTCTGTAGGCTGTCATTTTGTTCTGATGACAGTGTCTTTTGCTTTACAGAAGCTTTTCAATTTCATGAGGTCCCATTTACTGATTGTTGCTCCTAGAGCCTGTACTGTTGGTGTTCTGTTCAGGGAGTAGTCCCCTGTGCCAATGAGTTCTAGGTTCTTCCCTACTTTTTCTTCTAACCGATTTAGAGTATCTGGTTTTATGTTGAGGTCTTTGATCCACTTGGACTTTAGTTTTGTGCAGGGTGATAAATATGGATCCATTTTCATTTTTCTGCATGGAGACACCCAGTTGGATCAGCACCATTTGTTGAAGATGCTGTCTTTTTTCCATTGAATGGTTTTGGCTTCTTTGTCAAAAGTAGACAGAGAAACACTTAAAGAGATGCTCACCATCCTTAGCCATCAGGGAAATGCAAATCAAAAAGACCCTGAGATTTCACCATACACCCATCAAAATGGTTAAAATAAAAAACTCAAATGACAACACATGCTGGAGAGGTTGTGGAGAAAGGGGAATCCTCCTACATTGCTGGTGGGAATGTAAACTGGTACAACCACTTTGGAAGTCAATCTGGCACTTTCTCAGAAAATTAGGAATAGTGCTTCCTCAAGACCCAGCTATGCTACTTCTAGGCATATACCCAAAAATTTACTCAAGTATACAACAAGGATGTTTGCTCAACCACGTTTGTAGCAGCTTTATTTGTAATAGCCAGAACCTGGAAACAACAAAAATGACAATCAACGGAGGAATGGATACAGAAATGTGGTACTTTTACACAATGGAATACTACTCAGCAATAAAAAAAACAAGGAAATCATGGAATTTGCAGGCAAATGGTGTGATCTAGAAAAGATCATTCTGAGTGAACTATCTCAGAAGAAGAAAGACACACAGGGTATACACTGACTTATATAGACATATAAGATATGATAAACAGGCAGGACAAGATGGAGGCGCCAGGAGAACACTGAGTCTGAGGAGCAAGACAACATTTTCTGTACAGTGTCCAAGAGACTGAACTCTGGGCCCTAAAACAACACCGATCGTGATTCCCAGGTTAGAGGAAACCCCCACGACTTGGGAATCAGTTGGGTCCACGTTCACATTACCCAGTCAGAACCCTGAAGAGAACCTGTGTGCTGCAGGCACTAGAGCCAAATGCCTGAGTGTCCTGATCACCTTCCCAGGCTGATCAGTGGGCACAAAAAACACCAGAGACTGGGAGTCACAGTCATGAAAAAAACCCACAGGGAAGGAAGTAAATAGTACTGAATTGGTCACCCAGTCTTTCCCTGGAAAAAGTCTCACAGACTGGCAGGTACAGGCCTCCATCACTGAACTGGGTTCCAGCTGCAGGCACAGACAGTTGCTTCATACGAAGCTTTCCAGCACAGACTGAGTTGTGCATCCCAGGGCACCAGAGACTAGGAGTCACTGTCAGGAGAAATCCTCACAGGGAACGAAGCAAAGGAGACTGATATAGACCACCCAGTGTATCCCTGGCAAAGGGCTCACAGACCGGCCCAAACCAGGGACTTGTACACCAGATAGCCTGCTGTTACCAGGAAAGTGGTACCCACTCCTACATATTACCATGTGGGTACTGGGGCACAGAGCCCCAACCTCAGACCTACAGAAGCCCAGAATCCCAAGATCAACCCCCAGATACTGATCCAAGAGGCATCCAGTTATCCCTAACAAAACTGAACAAAGAACAGGACACACAGGTTACAGCAGCAGACCACTAAATTTACAGCAAGAAACCCAGAAGCAGGGCAGATGTCTTCAGGGATTTTCTCTGGGTGAGAGGAGAGCCCTTCCACCAACAAGGACCACAGTTGCAACTCAGGTGTCTATGCCTGAGGTGAGTGGTGACAACTCCTGAAAAACACCAGCCATCCAGTAACTATACCCAAGAAGCTGAGAAGGCTTCCTTCAGGAAAAACCATCTTCCTACCAAGGGGATTTGCTCCACCACAGGATTACAGGAACCACCAGAAACTAACTCCAAGCACCTAAGATAGCCCAATGCGTAGAGGCCAGCACAAAAGCTAAACCAACAAAAGACAGAGCAATATGGCATCTCCAAATTATCCAGGGGCAAGTAGTCCTGAACACTCCAATATAATTGAAATTCAAGGAGATGACATAACATCTATGCTCTTGAAGAGGATAACAGAGGAAAAAAAATAAAATACATAAAGACCTAGAGAAAGATAAACTCAAACGGATTATGGCCATCCGTAAAAAAATACAGGAAGTTGCAGCCAAAGAGTTTGTGGCCTTTAAAGAGGACATGCTTAAATCACTGAAAGAAATACAAGAAACAGAGAATTGTTCAAACAAACAGCTGAAGGAATTGAAGGAAAAACAGGAAAATACAGTCAGACAGGTGAAGGAAATCAACAAAACAATTCAAGATCTGAAGATAGAATTGGAAAAATTAAAGAAAACACAAATGGAGGAAATTGTGGAGAGAAAGAACTTAGGGAAGAAAACAGGAACTAGAGAGGTAAACATAACCAATAGACAACAAGAGATGGAAGAAACAATCTCAGGTGTGGAAGATACAATGGAAGAAATCAATGTATCTGTCAAAGAAAATGTTAAATCTAAAAATTCCTGACACAGACCATCCAAGAAATCCAAGACAACACAAAATGACAAAACCTAAGAATAATAGGAATAGAGGAAAAAGAAGATTCCCTCCTCCAAGGCCCAGAAAACATTTTCAACAAAATCATTGAAGAAAATTTTCCCAACTTAAAGGAGAGGCCAATAAGAATACAAGAGACCTACAGAACACCCAATAAATTAGACCAGAAAAGAAAATCCTCCCACCACATAATAATCAAAACAGTAAGTATACAGAACAAAGAAAAAAAACATTAAAAGCTGCAAGGGAAAAAGGCCAAGGAACATGTAATGACAAACCCATTTGAATCACACGTGAATTCTCAACAGAGAGTACGAAAGCCAAAAGGGCCTGGACAGATATCACACAGACCCCCAAGAGAACACAGATGTCAGCCTAGGCTACTATACCTAACAAAACTCCAAGTCCTCATAGACAGAGAAAACAAGATATTCAATGACAAAAGCAAATTTCAGCCATACCTACACACAAATCCAGCATTACAGAAGACACAAGAAAGGAAAATACAACCCAAGAAAACTAGCTACTTTCAAGAAAACACAGGAAATAATTAACCTCACTACAGTAAAACAAAAAGCAACAAGCACACAACCTGATGACCACAGCCAACATCAAAATCAAAAGATCAAACAGCCACTGGTCATTAATCTCTCTCAACATCAATAGACTCAATTCACCAATAAAAAGACACAGACTAACAGAATGGATGTATAAACAAGACCCAGCAATCTGTTGCATACAAGAAACACACTTAAATCACAAAGATAGACATTACCTGAGAGTAAAGGGCTGGAAAACAATTTTCCAAGCAAATGGACACAAGAAGCAAGCAGGAGTAGCCATTTTAATATCTGAAAAAATAGACTTTCAACCAAAATTAATAAAAAGAGATGGGGAAGGACAATTCAAACACATCAAGGGAAAATTCCACCAGGAAGACATCACAATCCTGAACATCTATGCCCAAATACAAGGGCACCCATATTTGTAAAAGAAACATTGATAAAACTTAAACCACACATAGATACCCACACATTAATAGTGGGAGACATCAACACTCCACTCTCAACAAAGGCCAGGTCAACAAAACAGAAATTAAAGAAAGAAACAATGTCTTTAACAGAGGTCATGAATCAAATGGAGCTAACAGACATTTACAGAACCTTACACCCAAACACAAAAGAATTTACCTTCTTCTCATCACCTCATGGAATCTTCTCCAAAATAGACCATATAGTGGGTCACAAAGCAAGCCTCAACAGATACAAGAAGATTTAAATAATACCTTGTATACTGTCTGATCACCATGGAATAAGGCTGGACCTCAACACAAACAGAAGTAGCAAAAAGCCTACATACACATGGAAAATGAACAACTTGCTACTAAATGACAGCTGGGTCAGGGAAGAAGTAAATAAAGAAATTAAAGTCTTCCTAGAACTCAATGAAAATGAAGACACAACATACCCAGACTTGTGCAACACAATGAAAGCAGTGATAAGAGGAAAGTTCATAGCACTAAGTGCCTTCAAGAAGAAACTCTAGACAGCTCATTCAAGCAACTTAATGGCTCACTTAAAAACCCTAGAAAAAGAAGAAGCAGACACATCAAAAAGGAGTAGACAGCTGGAAATAATCAAACTCAGGGCTGAAATCAATCAATTAGAAACAAATAAAACAATTCAAAGAATCAATGAAACCAAGAGCTGGTTCTTTGAGAAAATCAACAAGATAGACAAACCCTTACTTAGCCAAGCTAACTAAAAGGCAGAGAGACACCATTCAAATCAACAAAATCAGAAATGAAAAGGGGGACATAACTACAGAAACTGAGGAAATCCAAACAATCATTAGGACTTACTTCAAAAGTCTATATGCCACAAAATTTGAAAATCTTAATGAAATGGACAATTTTCTTGATCGATTTGTCTTACCAAGACTGAACCAGGAGCAGGTAAATCAATTAAATAATCCTATATCCCCAAAGGAAATAGAAGCAGTCATCAAAAGTCTCCCATCCAAAAACAGCTGAGGACCAGATGGTTTCAGCACAGAATTTTACCAGACCTTCAAAGAAGAGCTAACCTAACTCCAGTTCTCTTGAAACTATTCCACAAAATAGAAACAGAAGGAACATTCTTACCAAACTTATTCTATGAAGCCACAGTCACCTTGGTACCAAAACCTAACAAAGACCCAACAAAGAAAAAGAATTTCAGGCCAATCTCCCTTATGAACATTGATGTAAAAATACTCAACAAAATACTTGCAAACCAAATACAAGAACACATCAAAGACATTATCCACTATGATCAAGTAGGCTTTACCCCTGGTATGCAGGGGTAGTTCAATATACGGAAATCCATCAATGTGATCCACCATATTAACAAACTAAAAGAAAAAAAACCACATAATAATCTCCTTAGAAGCTGAAAAAGCGTTTGTCAAAATCCAACTTTAAATCATGTCTAAAGTCTTGGAGAGGTCAGGGATACAAGGCATATATCTAAACATAGTAAAGTCGATATACAGCAAGCCTATAGCCAACATCAAACTAAACAGAGAGAAACTTAGAGCAATCTCACTGAAATCAGGGACAAGACAAGGCTGCCCACTCTCTCCATATCTCTTAAACATAGTTCTGGAAGTGCTTACTAGAGCAATAAGAGAGTGGAAGGAGATCAAGGAGATACAAATTGGAAAGGAAGAAGTCAAATTATCACTATTTGTAGATGATATGATAGTATATGTGAGTGACCCAAAAAATTCTACCAGGGAACAGCTACAGCTGATAAATACCTTCAGCAAAGTGGCCAGGTACAAAATTAACTCAAAAAAAAAAATCAGTAGCCCTCCTTTTTCCAAAGACGTAAGGGCTAAGAAAGAAATTAGGGAAACAACACCCTTCACAAAAGCCACAAAGGACATAAAGTACCTTGGTGTAATGCTAACCAAGCAAGTCAAAGACTTGTATGAAAAAAATTTCCAGTCTCTGAAGAAAGAATTAGAAGAAGATATCAGAAGATGGAAAGATCTCCCATGCTCATGGCTTGGCAGGATTAACATAGTAAAAATGGCCATCTTACCAAAAGCAATCTACAGATTCAATGCAATTCTCATCAAATTACCAACACAATTCTTTATAGACCTGGAAAAAAATTCTCAACTTCATATGAAATAACAAGAAACCCAGAATTGCTAAAATAATCCTCTACAATAAAAGATCTTCTGTAGGTATCTCCTTCCTTGATCTTAAGCTGTAATATAGAGCAACAGTTATAAAAACTGAATGGCATTGGCATAGAAACAGAATGGTGGATCAATGAATCTGAACAGAAGACCCAGATATAAACCCACACACTTATGGACACCTGATCTTTGGCAAAGATGCCAAAACCATACAATGGAAAAAAAAGATAGCATCTTCAACAAATGGTGCTGGTCTAACTGGATGTCTACATGTAGAAAAATGAAAATAGATCCATACTTATCACCCTGCACAAAACTATAGTCCAAATGGATCAAAGACCTCTATATAAAACCAGACACATTTAATAGGTTAGAAGAAAAAGTGGGGGAAACCCTAGATCTCATAGGTACAGGAGACAACTTCCTGAACAGAACAACACCAACGCAGGCTCTAAGAGCAACAATCAATAAATGGGACCTCATGAAACTGAAAAGCTTCTATAGAGCAAAGGACACTGTCTTCAGAACAAGGTGACTGCCTACAGATTGGGAAAGAATCTTCACCAACCCTCTATCTGACAAAGGGATAATATCCAGTATATATAAAGAACTAAAGAAGCTGAAATGCAGCAAAGGAAGTAATCCAATTAAAAACTGGGTAACAGATCTAAACAGAGAACTCTCTGTACAGGAATATCTAATGGTAGAGACACACTTAAAGAAATGTGCAACCTCATTAGCCATTAGGGAAATGCAAATCAAAATGACCCTGAGATTTCACCTTACACCCATCAGAATGGTAAAGATGAAAAACTCAAGTGACAACACATGCTGGAGACGTTGTGGAGAAAGGGGAACCCTCCTCCACTGCTGGTGGGAATGTAAACTTCTACAACCACTCTGAAAATCAATGTGGCACTTTCTCAGACAACCAGGAATAGTGTTTCCTCAAGGTCCAGCCATATCACTTGTAGGCATATATCCAAAAGAGGCTCAAGTACACAAAAAGGACATTTGCTCAACCATGTTTGTAGCAGCTTTACTTGTAATAGCCAGAAGCTGGAAACAGCCCAGCTGCCCCTCAACTGAAGAATGGATGCAGAAATTGTTGTACATCTATACAATGGAGTATTACTCTGCAATGAAAAATAAGGGAATCATGAAATTTGCAGGTAAATGGTGGGACCTGGAAAAGATCATCCTGAGTGAGCTTTCCCAGAAGCAGAAAGACACACACAGGACATACTCACTCATATAGACATATAACATAGGATACACCTACTAAAATCTGTGCATCTAAAGAAACTAATCAAGAGAGTGGTCCCTGACTAAAATGCTCCATCCCCATCCTGAAAGGCAAAGAAAATGCACATGAGAAGAAGAAGAAAACAGGAAATAACCTAGAAACCTGCCACAGAGGGCCTCTAAAAGGCTCTGCCCTGCAGACTCTCAAAGCAGATGCTGAGACTTATGGCCAACAGTTAAGCAGAGTGCATGAAATCTTATCTAAGAAGTGGGAAATAGGAAGATCTGGAGAGGACAGCAACCCCACAATGAGAGCAACAGAACCAGAAAATTTGAACACAGTTTTCTTCCCAGAGTCTCATACTCCAACCAAGTACCATGCATGGAAATAACCTAGAACCCTTGCACAGATGTAGCCCATGGCAGTTTAGTGTCCAAGAGGGTTACATAGTAATGTGAAGAGGGACTGCCTCTGAAATAATCTGATTGGCCTGCTCTTTGATCACCTCCCCCTGAGGGGGAAGCAGCCTTACCAGGCCACAGAAGATGACAATGCAGCCCCTCCTGATGTGATCTGATAGACTAAGATCAGAAGGAAGGAGAGGAGGACCTCCTTTATCAGTGGATTTGAGGAGGGGCATGTGTGAAGAAGAGGGAGGGGAAGGTGGGACCAGGAGGAAAGGAGGGAAGGGTTTATGGGGGGGATACAAAGTGAATAAAGTGCAATTAGAAAATAAAATTAAATTAAAAAATATGATAAACATAATGAAATCTATACACCTCAAGAAGATAAGCAAGAAAGATGACCCAGGGTAAGATGATCAATCCTCACTTACAAAGACAAATGGGAGGTGCATTGGATGTAGGAGAAAACAAGTAACAGGGCAGAAGCCTACAGTAGAGGGCCTCTGAATGTCTCTACCTAGCAATGTATCAAAGCAGATAATAAGACTCATAACCAAACCTTCGGCAGAGTGCAGGGAATCATATGAAAGAAGGGGGAGTTAGTATGATGTGGAAAGGATAGGAGCTCCACAAGGACAAAATATATCTGGGGAAGGGGTCTTTTCTTAAACTGATACTCCACCAAGGACTATGTATGGATATAACCTAGAACTTCTACTCAGATGTGGCCCTTTGTAGCTCAGTAACCAAGTAATTTTCCAAAGTAAGGGGAACAAAGACTATTTCTAACAGGATCTCAAGGGCAGGCTCTTTGACCTCCCAACCCCCCAAAGGAGGAGCAGTCCTGCTAGGCCACAGAGGAGGACATTGTAGCCAGTCCTGAAGATACCTGATAAAACAGAGTCAGATGAAAGGGGAGGAGGTCCTCCCCAATCAGTGGACTTGAAAAGGGGCAGGGAGGAGATGAGCGAGGGAGGGTGAGATTGGGAGGGAATGAGGGAGTGGGATACAGCTGGGATACAGAATTAATAAAATGTAACTAATAATAAAAATTAAAAATAAATAATTAATTAAAAATACATGGTAAAAAAATGGAAGAATCATTCTTCCTTCTACTCTCTCCTTCCTCACAATGAAAAGAAATAATAATAAGAAACATGTTTGGAGGGTCAGTAGTCCTTTTAGAACAAGATGAATTATATACTAATGTGAATGTCTTATCATATCTAGATAAAAGGGATTGACTATTCCCTTTGATTTACCTGGGAAATTAATTAGGAGATGCATTCTGATAGTTCACCTTGATTGAGCAGGCAAAAGAACTCAGGATTTTGAATAAAAAATAATGTGGTCTCAGACTTCAATGTTTAGTCCTCTTCATGATCAGAACATAGGGTTTTTGTATCCTGAGACTTAATTTCTTATGGCTTCTCTAAGACATTAAATGTTAACCTTAAAGACTGGTTTAGAAAAGTTAACCATATATGTATCTGTGTACCTGTGTATGGGTATGTACATTTGATTGCAGGTACCTGAAGAGGCTGGGAGAAGGTATCTGATACCCTGGAACTGGAGTTACAAGTGTTTGTGAGCCAATTGATGTGGGTGCAGGAAATGAACTAAGAGTCTGTGCAGAAGTAGTACATGTGCTTAACTACAAAGTGATCTCCCCAGTTCCTGAATATTAATTATAAACAGTAGTTATTCCCCAGTTATAAAACAGTTATAAAATGGCTGGAGGAGGCATGCCACCAAAGAAGACACACAGATAAGAAATCAGTGCATGGAATGATGTGCAGCACTGTGTCTTCTGGGGAAAGAAAGGAGACTCCATTTGTGCCTTCTCTGAGCATCCATCCCTTACAGAAGAGGAATGCAGAGTTCCCAGGACACTGTATGCTGCTGAGGATGAAGGGCACCACCCTGTGCTGATGGCACTGCAGCATGATGGACCTGTTTAGTCATTCTAAGCATTCATTTACCGTATCAACTAGAACTCTTGCCTTATGGTGTTTACACAGATTATTTGAAAATGTATGCATTCAAAAACTGCATATGAAAGTTCATTCATAAGTGACAAAACTGGAAGCAATCAGAATTATCTCCAGTAAGTATGTGGATGTAGAAATTGTTTATATTCATGATGCAATATTAATTACCAATAAAGTTTGAAAGTATCAAATCATAAAAAATGATAAACTTGTACATATAAGCGAGAGAGCAATCTAAATTTATTAAATTGTATGAGATTTAAATTTTACGCTTTTAAAAAGGCATTCTATGAAGAGACTAAAAAGATCAGTGGCTGCCAGTTTCTGAGAGTGTGAGGAGGGATAAACAAATGAGGCAGCTATGATATGGACACTGACCCTGAGTGTGTAAAGAGACACAAACATGTGATACCCAAAGGATTCATCTAACAGAGCTGTCCTGTGGGGTATTGTCATATTAGATTGTTATTCTATTAAGAGTTATATTTATGGCTGATATTTCCTCTTCACAATTTACCATCTAGTGACCTTCCCTCTGCATCTTGGTTTACATGCCCACATCACCATGTTTGTTGAATGTAAGATCATGATTCCCTAACATGACAGTATACAGTGAGGTGGTCCTTAAATTCATCAACAAAGATCAACTGAATGAAGCCTTCCTTAAATCATAACAAAGGGAAGGGCTGTTTCCTTTCATATCCACATAGATGTTTTGTCCTCTTCCTTCTTTAGCATATTTTAGTAACCAAAAACCAAAATAGAAAAACCCTTCAAATCATATTTAAGTCATAAGAATCAGTATTTTTTAATTCAAAATCTGTTTATAATATCTTTTCATGATTGTTAACCAAATAAAACATCAATCCTCTCGGGCAAAAATTTGGTTTAGAAAATTTAATGAAAGGTAATTTTAAAAATAATTGACCATAGCTATCCCAAATAGTATCCAAGGATTTTGTTTTCACTTGGTTTTTTGTTTGTTTGTTCTTTCTGTGTGTTTTTTTTTAATATATAAAACAAAGCCCTTTATGAAGCAAAATAAACTCCTGACTTCAAGCCACAATGTTTTCAAATTGAAGTGTGCCCTTGTGTGACTCATAATTAATCATTGACTGTCTGGGTAGGAAACGACATGCTCCAGGAGCACTGAACCAAGACTGATACCCAGAGCCACTTCAGACTCTCTTGTTATGGTTGAGCCATTTCTCTAGCCCTCTGGGTGTCCATGTTATCCCATAGGACAGGGCCATAGTTCCCATGGTTGATTTTGCTCATAATCAGATATGAATCCATCTTGAATATTATGACACAGTGATGACACTTAAACTGTATCAGTCAATGTAATTTTAACAATGCTAGGACAATGTTTTTAACATTTTTCTGTGTACCTTAATAATCACAAGAATATTGTCTACCTCTTGTTGTTATTACTCAGTGGAGAGGTTTTACACTGACTTTATTTTAATTTATTTGATTCTCTAAAAGACATCTGTCATGAATCTAGGTTAGGGACCATGAAGCCCATGCTGACATTCACAAAACATGAATGATTCCTTGATTGCTGGTCTCCTCACTCTCCCTGCCAAAAAGCTCAGTTATATTTTCTTACTGATGGAAGTCTCAAGGTGACAAGGCAATACAGCTTATTGATGAAATGTCTAAAGGTGAAGAGCACAGTTACAATTTGTTGTGAAGTTCTCATTGGGAATCGGTTTTATACTTCATGGTCAACAGGCAGCTCCATTTGTTTTCTCTTGTAAGCCAGTGTATAAATGGCAGCCGATCACTAGAGGAAACGTAAGTGGTAGATCATGGGTGTCTTTCCAAATGTACCAATGGCACAGCAGGAGCACAGATCTATTCTTTAAGGCTTTCTTAGCAGAGTGAGCCCAGCTTTCTCCAGGGCCTTACAAATTTCTAGTTCTCCCTGTGAAGGAAACAAAGACTCCTGAATGGGAAGTGACTTCTCAGTCTCACAAACTGCGGGAGTCAACATCACTATGTCCACTTTGGAACTTCAGGATCTGAACCCTAGGATCTCAGGGAACATGATAAAAATTAAAATTTTGTATGTGATGGTTTGAATATGTTTAGGTCCCAAGGAACCATGTGTTTCAAAGCTTGACCTATAGAAAATGGCACTATTATGAGGTATGGCCTTGTTGGAGTAGGTGTGGTCTTGTTGGGGGAAATGTGTCTCTTGTGGATGGACTTTATGGGCTCTACAGTTAAACATGTTGAATCTGCCTTTACTAATGATTTTACATCATTTCCCTGGGTAGTTATTCCTATGTTTTTATTTGTTATTGGTTTCTTGGGAATTATTACAGTATGACTTGATTTATCCACTTTGCTTCCTGTCCCTGGTATTATGAAAAGTTTTGAATACTCACTCTTTAATGTCAGTGTCTGAACTAATTAGTTAAAGACTAAAACTTTACAGGGTTATGAAATCCAAACGAAAGACTAAGTGCACAACATTCTCCCTTTACAATCTGTGGGAAACTCTAGTTTCTCTCACATCTTGTAACTGTAGTTTCCTTACATGTAATTTGATGTATACTGCTATGTTTCACTGTGTAGCATAATGTCAAATCGTGGTTAGAAACATGATTTATAAAGTACAAAGTGTTGAGTTATTGTTTGACCTTTTATCCTACAGTCATTATGTAAAGACATTAATAATTAATCAAAGTCAAAAACATTTATTGAATATATATTATAACCTGGGCTCTATTCTTGGTACCAAATATATAATAACAACTACATGATTGGCTCCTGACACAGAGATCAAGTGTGCAAAGTAGCATATATATTTTTAATGCTTTAGGAATGTACTACAAACTAGGTACCTCAGTCTAAAAATCCAATGACATCACGTGTTTTAGGTAAAACAAATGAGCAAACACTGTTATCAAAACCAGGAATAGCTGCAATGAAGTTGCATGTCCCTGCTTTCTACTGCCTAGAAACCCCTTGCTTCTCTCTGTGTCCTCTCTATCCTCAGAGCAGCCATGTTGAGCTTTTCACTACTACACAGCCAGGTTCTGACAAGAAAGCCTCTGCTTCCCTCCTTCCCTCAGAAGAACCCTGGGATCACAGTGGATCTACCCATATCCTGCCACAAAGCTCCTCCTGCTGTGTCAGCTTATAACCAGCCTTAGTTCTATACACAGTCTAACTTTGCTTTCCACACATTTTCTCAGATTCCAGGGAATTAGAGGTGAGATGTTTGGGAAATCAGCTATCTACCTGCCACCTTCTCAACAGAAAGTGTTAGTTTTTCTGTTTTCTATGTTTTTCAATTATTTCATGTGATATGATAGCATAACAACCACATGGTAAAAACAGAACTAAATTGTCATCCATCACTATGGTACTATAAGTCCTCATGTTATTTTCTTATTTATTTTTATTTTTTTATTTTATTTTTCTTGATTAATTACATTTTACTCACTCTGTATCCCCTCATGGTTCCCTCCCTCCTCTGGTCCAAATCCCTCCCTTCCTCCACTCTCTGCATGCATGCCGCTCCCCAAGTCCACTGATAGGGGAGGACTTCTTTTCCTTCCTTCTGATCCTAGTCAATTAGGTCTCATCAGTAGTGGCTGCCTTATCCTCTTCTATGGCCTGGTAATGCTGCTTCCCCCTCAGGGGGAGGTAATTAAAGAGCAGGCCAATCAGTCCATGTCAGAGACAGTCCCTGTTCCTATCACAATGGAACCCACTTGGATACTGAACTGCCATGGGCTACATCTGTGCAGGGGTCTTAGGTTATCTCCATGCATAGTCCTTAGTTGGAGTATCAGTCTCAGGAAAGACCCCTGTACTAAGAATTTTTAGTTCTGTTGCTCTCCTTGTGGAGTTCCTGTCCTCTCCAGATCTTACTGTTTCCCACTTTCCTATGATTCCCTGCACTCTGCCCAAAGGTTGCCCATAAGTCTCAGTATCTGCCTTGATAGTCTGCAGGACAGAGCTTTTCAGAAGTCCTCTGTGTCAGGCTCCTGACTTGTTCCCTCTTTTCTCCTTCTTCTGATGTCCAGCCTCTTTGCCTTTCTGGATAGGAATTGAGCATTTTAGTAAGAGTCCTCCCTCTTGATTAGTTTCTTTAGGTGTACAGATTTTAATAGGTTTACCCTATATTATATGTCTATATGAGTGAGTATATACCGTGTGCATCCTTCTGATTCTGGGATAGCTCACTCAGGATGATCTTTTCCAGATCCCACCATTTACCTGGAATGTTCATGATTTCCTTGGTTTTTATTGCTGAGTAATATTCCACTGTGTAGATATACCACAATTTGTGCATCCATTCCTCCACTGAGGGGCATCTGGGCTGTTTCCAGCTTCTGGCTATTGTTTGTATGAAAAAAAATTCAGTCTCTGAAGAATTAGAAGAAGATATCAGAAGATGGGAAGATCTCCCATGCTCATGGCTTGGCAGGATTAACATAGTAAAAATGGCCATCTTACCAAAACCAATCTACAAATTCAATGCAATTCTCATCAAATTACCAACACAATTCTTTATAGACCTGGAAAAAAATTCTCAACTTCATATGAAATAACAAGAAACCCAGAATTGCTAAAATAATCCTCTACAATAAAAGATCTTCTGGAGGTATCTCCTTCCTTGATCTTAAGCTGTAATATAGAGCAACAGTTATAAAAACTGAATGGCATTGGCATAGAAACAGAATGTTGGATCAATGAAACTGAGCAGAAGACCCAGATATAAACCCACACACTTATGGACACCTGATCTTTGGCAAAGATGCCAAAAACATACAATGGAAAAAAAAGATAGTATCTTCAACAAATGGTGCTGGTCTAACTGGATGTCTACATGTAGAAAAATGAAAATAGATCCGTACTTATCACCCTGCACAAAACTAAAGTCCAAGTGGATCAAAGACCTCAACATAAAACTAGACACACTAAACTGCTTAGAAGAAAAATTGGGGAATACCCTTGAACTCATTGGCACAGGAGACAACTTCCTGAACAGAATACCACCAGTACAGGCTCTAAGAGCAACAATCAATAAATGGGACCTCATGAAACTGAAAAGCTTCTGTAAAGCAAAGGATACTGTCCCCAGAACAAAATGACAGTCTACAGATTGGGAAAGGATCTTCACCAACCCTATATATGACAAAGGACTAATATCCAGTATATATAAAGAACTAAAGAAGTTAAACAGCAAAAAAAACAAGTAATCCAATTAAAAAATGGGGTACAGAGCTAAACAGAGAATTCTTTGCAGAGGAATATCGAATGGCAGAGAAACACTTAAAGAAATGCTCAACCTCATTAGCCATCAGGGAAATGCAAATCAAATCAACCCTAAGATTTCACCTTACACCCATGAGAATGGCTAAGAGCAAAAACTCAAGAGACAACACATGCTGGAGAGGTTGGGGAGAAAGGGGAACCCTCCTCCACTGCTGGTGGGAATGTAATCTTGTACAACCGCTCTGGAAAGCAATCTGGTGCTTTCTCAGACAACTAGAAATAGCGCTTCCTCAAGATCCAGCTATACCACTCTTAGGCATATATCCAAAAGATTCTCAAGTACACAATAAGTCCTCATTTTATTTATTTTTTTATTTTGAATTTTATTTTTTTCTTATCAGTTACATTTTGGGTAATCCTTAATAATAATCTTTTTAATTTTTTATTTTATTTTATTAATTAGAGTTTATTAACTTTGTATCCCAGCTATAGCCCCTCCTCCATCCCCTCCAATCTCACCCTCCCTCCCTCTTCTTCTATGCCCCTCCTCCAGTCCAATGATAGGGGAGGACTTCCTCCCCTTCCATCTGACCCTAGTCTATCAGGTCTCACCAGAACTGGCTTCTTTGTCTTCCTCTGCGGCTTGGTAAGGCTGCTCACCCCTTAGGTGGAGGCAATCCAAGAGCAAGCCCATGAGTTCATGTCAGACATGGTCCCTAGTTCTATTTTGGGGGAACTTAATTTCTAATAGTACTATTTTGTTGTATGCCAGGAGGGAGTTTTTATACCTTTTTATTTTTTCTAAAAATAAATAGTGAAGAGCCTAGGGGTCATTGTTACTGTGACCAAACACAAAGTAATGAAAATATAATCTAATAACATTTCAGATATTTCAGAAACATCTATTTTTGAGTCAGCAAGTTGGATCAGGATCAATAGATAAAGATATTTGCTGCCAACCTGAAGACCTCAGTTTGCTCCTCAGAGGCAATGTTATAGAAAGAGAGAACTGATTCCCAAAAGTTGTCCTTGACCCCCACTGACATGCCTAACACATACATATAAACACATATACATTAAAGACATGAATAAATGTTTAAATTATATTACATTAATTTGTATTTATGAGCTGAAATTTATTTAGTTTGGAACATTACACATATATTTAGTTACATAACAGCTATTTTTACTAAATTTTCTTTAGATCTAGAACAAAGAAATCCCCATATAATTGTATATACCAATAGGGATAATTATTACTTCACTTTCTTTCTAAAATGTGGACATGCTGATGCTCAAATGTTGTCAACTCTACACAGAAAAGTTCTGAGCCTTCAGGGATAAGATCCAAACACATCAGCTCTTGGTGTTGACTCCTATCAACCACAGAAAAGGGTGGTAGACTAACATAAACTATACTGCACACATACTTTGATATTTTTAATAAACTGCAATAAAAACCTTTACTATTTATAAAAAACGCAGCAAATACCAGCTTAACAAAAGAAACTATGAGTCATAGCAGCACGAGTTACCTTTTAAACACTCAATAATTTAAGGAAGTTTATTGGCAGAGAGGGAAGTTTGAAAGAGCATTCCCCATAGTATGTTACTAGGTAATGACATACTTGTGCAAACCAAGGGACAGATAAAATGTTTTCAAATTGCAAATCACTGAGAAAGACTCATAGATCAGAAAAAGCAGTGAAGCAAGGGAGAACTGGTACATAAGCCACATGAGGAAAGGGTCAGTTTAACTGATGATACTACATTCCTTTTTTAATTTAATTTAATTTAATTTAATTTATACATTTATTTATTACACTTTACTCACTTTATATCCCCTCTGCAGAGCCCTCCCTTGTCTCCTCCCAATCCCACACACTCTCTTTCATCTCCCCCCCCATGCTCTTTCCCTCTTAGTCCCCTGATAAGAAAGGACCTCTTCTCCTTCTATCTGAGGATAGCTTATCAGGTCTCATTAAGGTTGGCTGCATCATTGTCCTCTGTGTCCTGACAAGGATGTACTCCTCAGTGGGAGGTGATCAAAGAGCCAGCCACTGAGTTCATGTCAGAGACAACCCCTGTACCCCTTACTAGGGAATTCACTTGGAAACTGAGCAGCCAATGGGCTTCCTTTAAACAGGGGTTCCAGGTCCTCTCCATGCAAGCTCCTTAGTTGGAGTGTCCATCTTTGCAGACCTTCCCTGGGCTCAGGTATTTTTGGCTCTGTTGTTCTGTTTGTGGAGTCCCTGTCCTCTCCAGGTCTTTCTATCTCCCTCTTCTTCCATAAGGGCATCAGAAGTAGTAGAAGACAAGCAACAAGATAGGAGCCTCCACAGAAAACTTCTGAAAGACTACCCACCAGGCTATAGAAGGAGATACTGAAACTCCTAGCCAAACTTTGTGCAGAGTGGCAGAATCCTTATGGAAGAAGATACAGGATTTCTAAACCTCAGTGGAGTTTACTACTATGTGCTGAATCAAATTTGAGTGCAGTGGTTTCACATGGAACAAAGCTTTTCAGAAGTGGTTTTAAAATTCTTTGATCCCAGATAGAGGACATGTGATCCATGTGAGGGAGCAATGGATCAGTAAACTGCAATGTTCCTGGAACGATGAGGCTCCAAGAGGAGGAAGGTATTTACTCATTGCACACAGTGTGATACCAAAACCAGGTATGGGTGTGGTTGCTACATACACTCTAATCAATCCAAACTAATCTATGATCAGTGTACTTGTGATCAGGCCAAAGCCTCTTCCTCAATATTCTTTCATCTAAAAAAAGAATTAACCAAAAGAAATTCATGAGGTGTTCAGCACATGATATGTTAGGCAATGAATCACAATGTGTTGATTCTATTTATTCTGTAATTTGAAATCCATGTCGGGAAACTAGAAATTGGAGTTTCTATTTCAAGAAATGGAAAGCAAAGAGCTAGACAATGCATTCTGGGCAGAGTAGTAATTACTGTGATTGAAGAAGAGCATGGCCTTCAGAGTAAATACAATAGATAAATGCCTAGTTCCATCTGAGCACAAATGTAAGGCTTCTGATATGGCAGCCTCTCATCTGAGGTACTCAAGCTGATCCAAAGTCTTGTGTGAAGTAAGGAGGGTGTTGCAAATGAAAAGCATATGTATAGGCACACAGGGTAACTGCTGGATTCTATGTAGATATAAGACCTAGAGAACAGGGAAGGTGGAAACTGAAGAGAAGAGAGGAGACTGCATGGGAACCTCCTCCAGCTACAGCTCAGTTCCTGTAGACATGATATGACGCCGTGTGCACATTATGTCTCATTTACTCTTCAATCATTTTGATGGGCAGAGCTACATATTGTTAGGAAACAATGTGTTTATCTACATATCCACAGCACAGAGCTATATCTGTGGCTATGATGGAGCACAGCACTAGGGAGACAGGTTTGTGGTGGAAGAAGTCTAACTCAGATGGAAGCATTCACTCAGTGACTGAAATGTCATTTTGACAAGTGACTGGTAAAAGATGTGTCAAATTTAGCCTTGAGGTTACCTTGTGTCCAAATATCCCCTTCTACCACATGTGTGTGCTCACCCACACAGGTGCTTGCAGATCCCACTTCTCTCATGTTCATCAGCTGGCACACATGTTCAAGCACAAACACTCCAGGCAAACTGATGAAGTTGTTCTCGTCTGTTTATTTATTTATTACAATGTATTCACTTTGTATCCTGGCTATAGCCTCTCCCTCATCTCCACCCAATCCTACCTTCCCTCCCTCTTCTCCCTCTATGCCTCACCCCAAGTCCACTGATATGGTCCCAAAGCTGGTAATGGCTGCCATAGATTTAAAATGAGGATGTGCCATAAGCACTGGACCCTCTAGTTTCAAAACAAGTTTCTATGTTGACTGTTTAGAATACCACAATGTGGTGTGTGGAAAGGCACTTAGAGATTTAAAAACACTCATCAAGCTGGCGTCCACTAGCTAGAGTGTCACCAGGAGCCAAGCAGGGAAATATTATACAGATCCACTCTCTAAAAATGGAGAAAGTGAGAATGAAAGCATAAAGACATGCTTGACAGCATCTTCACTTGTCATAAAAATCTTCACTTTTTTTTTTTTTGAGCATAGAAGAGTGGGAGCACATTCTAAATGAAGATGGCATGATCTGTAAATGCAATGTTCTGAGAGGCTACCTCAGGACACATTGCTATTTAGTGAGAATCTCAGGGGACTTATAAGCCAACTGTATCTGAGGACTAAAAACAGAGAAGACAAAACTAAGCATTAGGTGAGGCTTTCAATAGATTCAACAGATAGAGGGGAAAAGTTTTCCTAATAATCAAAACGGCCTGAAAAGGAGGTTGGCTTCCACACAGAAGGAGGTTAAACTGTGAATACAGGTGAGATGACCCTCTGATTGAACTGAAGAAAGAATTTATTGGTATGCTGTGAACTGAAGTGATCATCCTTCATGCTTCACTGTACCACGGAATTTATGACAGTAGAGAATGTACCCTACATTAGCCTTTAGGAGTCCAAGTGGTCTTTGGAATGTGTGTGAGTTGACTGAGAATTCTTGCTTTGGGGATAGAGATTCTAAATAGTCCACACTATCTGACAGTGAAGAGCTCAGAAGGGAGTTCCAACTCTTCAAAGCGGTTAGCTCACTGCCAATTCAGAACACTAGCTGTGCCTGCAGCAGAGCTGTCTGAAACTGAATTATGGCCTCGTCAGCTTCAGCAGCCATTTTGCCAAAGAAAGCTTCAACTTTGTGCAGGGTTTTTTTTCTCTTCCTTTCTGTTCTTAGGCTTTAATTCAACATGACCATTTTAGAACAAAATTAAGACATTTATAAATAAAATGAAGGGTAAATTAACCAATTAGACAATAAGTGATTGAATCAGTAAAGAAAAATCTTGATATGTATTCAAGACTTATTCAATATTCATTGACTACAGTTTTCACAGCTACAAGAACATAAATGGTAAAAAGAAACAGGCCAAGTAGTTAAAAAACAGTTTACAAACGTGATTTGAATATACATTAAGGACTCCTTGTGTGATGGTGCATGTTCATAACTGCAGTGCTGGGAAAGCAGAGAAAGGTGGAGTCCTGGGAGCCTGCCAGCCTAGTTCTAGATGAGTGGGAGACACTGTCTCAAAAAACAAGGTGGACAAAGGCAAGGAATGACATCCAAGGTGACTTCTAGATACATATGCACACGTGTGAATGCATATCTTCACATATGTGTACACCTACACAAACTGACATGCATACACACACATACACTCAGAAGAATGGTGAGAAAGAAGATATAAATATTTTTGGGGTCACTCATGTATACTATCATATCATCTGCAAATAGTGACACTTTGACCTCTTCCTTTCCGATTTGTATCCCCTTGATCTCCTTTAGTTGTCTTATTGCTCTGGCTAGGACTTCAAGTACTATGTTGAAGAGATATCGGGACAATGGACAGCCTTGTCTTGTCCCTGATTTCAGTGGGATTGATTTAAGTTTCTCTCCATTGAGTTTGATGTTAGCTATAGGCTTGCTGTATATTGCCTTTACTATCTTCAGGTATGTGCCTTGTATCCCTGATCTCTCCAAGACTTTAAACATGAATGGATGTTGGATTTTGTCAAATGCTTTTTCGGCATGATAAACATAATGAAATCTATACACCTAAAAAAGATAACCAATTGAGCGGACATGGGTTAAGATGATCAATCCTCATTTAGAAAGACAGATGGGATGTGCATTGAACGTATGACAGGAGTCTACTGAGCGCATCTGAAAGACTCTAACTAGCAGTGTTTTCAAAGCAAAGACTCATGACCAAACCTTTGGCAGAGTACAGGGAATCATAAGAAAGAAGAGGAGTTAGTCTGATGGGGAAAGGATAGGAGCTCCACAAGGACCAAATATATCTGGGCACAGGGTCTTTTCTGAGACTGACATTCAACCAAGGACCATGTATGAATATAACCTAGAACCTCCACTCAGATGTAGCCTGTGGTAGCTCAGTAACCAATTGGTTTCCCAAAGTGAGGGGAACAAGGACTATTTCTAACAGGAACTCAATGACTGGCTCTTTGGTCTCCCCACCCCCGAAGGGAGGAGCAGTCCTGTTAGGCCACAGAGGAGGGCTTTGCAGCCAGTCCTGAAGATACCTGATAAAACAGGATCAGATGAATGGGGAGGAGGTCCCCCCTATCAGTGGACTTGGAAAGGGGCACGGTGGAGATGAGGGAGGGAGGGAGGGACTGGGAGGGAATGAGGGATCAGGACACGGCTGGGATACAGAGTTAATAAAATGTAACTGATAAAAAATAATAATAAAAACATAATGAAATCTATACACCTAAAAAAGATAATCAATTGAGCGGACATGGGGTAAGATGATCAATCCTCATTTAGAAAGACAGATGGGATGTGCATTGAACGTATGACAGGAGTCTACTGAGCGCATCTGAAAGACTCTAACTAGCAGTGTTTTCAAAGCAAAGACTCATGACCAAACCTTTGGCAGAGTACAGGGAATCATAAGAAAGAAGGGGAGTTAGTCTGATGGGGAAAGGATAGGAGCTCCACAAGGACCAAATATATCTGGGCACAGGGTCTTTTCTGAGACTGACATTCAACCAAGGACCATGTATGGATATAACCTAGAACCTCCACTCAGATGTAGCCTGTGGTAGCTCAGTAACCAATTGGTTTCCCAAAGTGAGGGGAACAGGGACTATTTCTAACAGGAACTCGATGACTGGCTCTTTGGTCTCCCCACCCTCGAAGGGAGGAGCAGTCCTTTTAGGCCACAGAGGAGGGCTTTGCAGCCAGTCCTGAAGATACCTGATAAAACAGGATCAGATGAATGGGGAGGAGGTCCCCCCCATCAGTGGACTTGGAAAGGGGCACGGTGGAGATGAGGGAGGGAGGGAGGGAGGGACTGGGAGGGAATGAGGGATCGGGACACGGCTGGGATACAGAGTTAATAAAATGTAACTGATAAAAAAAAATAAAAAAAAAGAAAACAATAAAGCAAAAAAAATAATAATAATAATAAAAAGAAAGCAATGAAACAATGTATGAAGAGTGAGCAATGAATATATAGTGAAATTTTAATTGTTTTTCAAAGTAAAAAATGGGGGAAGTAATGCTAAAATAAAATTTAGAGACACACAAACAGGAAAAGTTAAATTAATACAAATACAGTGTACCATCAAGGCTGGAGAGATGACTCAACGGATAAGAGCACTTGCTGGTCTTCCAAGGACCAGAATTTGATACCTAGCCTCCATGTGGTGACACACAACTTTCTGTAAATCCAGTTCCAGGGGATCCCAGACCCTCTTAAGGTCTATGTGGACAAGACACATACTTAGGGCACAGGCATTCATGCAGAGAAAACAATGATACATAGAAATTAATCTAAATCTTAATAAAACAAATAAAATATATAATTGAAGGAATGGAACACACTTGAAATAGTATAAAAAAAGTGTCTGCTTGGTCACTGTGGAAAGTTATATTCAATTCAGAAAGGAGAAACAAGGCTTCAGATTTGAGGGGGAAAGGGTCCAGAGGGCTGAAGGGACATATATTAAATAGTGGAAGCAGACCAAATGGAGTGCACCCATCCAGCTCTCTGAAGATTGGGTGGGAAGGTGAGCCTAAGGTCTAACAGTGGCTGAGAGAGAATGCCACTGTCACCTCAAAACCAACAGACACAATGAGAGAATGCCACAGTCCCCAAGGAGTGTCTGTCAGAAATCTGAACATGCCATACCGTGTAAGGAAAATTTTCTCTTGTGACTGTTATTTCATGATAGCTTTCTATCAATAGTCTCCATTCAAGACACTAAACTCTAAAAACAAATGATCTTGTTGGGAATCAGTATCAAAGTTCACAGGGGAAATGGTAAGGGCCTTCTGATGTCATTAAACATAGACAATTGGCAGAGTTGTACCTTAGAGACCTGATATGTTATGAGCTTCTAACAGGACCTCAGCATTCTCCTGAAAGACTGATCACCCTTGTACTGCTATTTCTTTTTCTCTACCTCTGCTATTATGCAGTTTTCACTTTTCAAAAGACTGTTTTATTACCCTTGTTTATAATGCCAACCCTGTCAGACCAGCATGTTTAAAGTATTTAGAAGCTTAATCCTATCATGCTTTCCTTCAGTGAGGAGAAGGACATGCAAAAGAAAGCTCTCCCACAGCATGCTGCCTTTACTTTTGGTAGATTGTTCAGGCTGTGTGACAAAAGTGTCCTCTGGAAGAGGTTTGTATTCAAAAGAACCAATCGGTGTCCCTAAGGGAGTCAAGGAGAGAAGGTGCTGGGACAATTAAAGACAGCCACACCGAACAAAAGCAGCTGAGGTATTTTTAGAAGTAAAGAAACATAATAAAGCCTATTGCTGTTCTTAATCCACACTCTTCATTCTTGTAGTCAACCATTTAAAGTAAATCATTTCATTTAAAAGCATTCTATTCCTGACAGTACTCTCCAGGAGAATGTTGGAAAATGAAAGTCTCAAGCCAAGTGTGAGATATTGCACAATTTCTAATCACCAACCCCCATAAAAAGATGCGCACAAGCTAAAATTGAGACGCTTGCAAGTGCTACATTAGGAGCAACTGCTGTCATGTAGGGACACAGAAAAGTAGTCATGTTCAGGGCAGAAGTTAATGTCTGTGTAGATTAAACTCAATAAAACTCAGGAAGCAGCTGTTGCATCTGAAATGTAGCTGCACCTCAAAGGCAGCTTGGAGGATTTGATCTTGGATTGTTCTGTTCCTTTGCATTTTTACTTCCTGTCAGCACTACTACCATGCCATTTATTTTTGCAGGACAGTTAAATCTACTCAGATTGCAACAGCCATCTTACATGAAATCATCTTTTGCTGATTGGAGAATATATGGTAAACAATTTGTTGTGCTGGTTGTATGTTCAGGAAAAATCCATGCAAGCAAAGGCAATTACTGATCTGGTGATGAACTTTGGTGGTAACAGCATTCAATATTGTTTCATAGATCTTAGTAAGTGCAACACTGTGGAAAGAGTTGAGCATGCTTAGAAACAGGGAAATTCTTACCCCTTCTAGTACAGGTTTTTAGGGTTTAAATCAGTTTTAAAACAAAGTCTATTAAATAAAAATTCCCTTAAGATGATTCACCCAACTTTAGTTTGCTTACAATTAAATCACATTAAGTTTAGTGATATAAATAGATTAACTATACTTTGAACATATATATGTGTACACACACACACACACACACACACATATATTAACACTAAGCTATATAAATATTAGATCCATACAGGAGATTTTGTAACAAAGTTACTGAAATAGAACATATTAAACCATAAAAGGATAAAGGTACCAGGAGTATAGACCCCAAGTATTCATTCAAGTGTAACATAGAAGCAAAAACTGATGGAGATGAAAGAATAAGAGCCAACAATTACATTTGGACATTTGAGAGATTAGAGCGTGTATGTGTGTGTGCATGTGTAGGTGTGTGTGTGTGTCTTTTGCGAAGACTCTGAAGGATTTATGCAAATTTTTAACTTTAATTTGTCTGGCTGATTTTATACTCTTACCAATTACTTGAATATATCAGCCACATGGACCCTATCCAAACCGTTTCCAGTACCTTTCTGGGAAAAGACAGTTAATCTTAATAAAGGTTTTTATTTCAGCCTCTTGTTACTGGTGTTTTACAGCCTTCCAGGTTTAACTTTGAATGTATCTCTGAATGATGGTTTTCCTCTCTGCCTTTCTTTTCAGGTTACTGGATTGGTAAATTATTTAAGAGTCTCTAGAGAAACAAAGTTAAAAGAATTGCTATATATAACCAAGGGGATATACTATATTGTTACAAATAACAGTCAACAGGTAGTACAAAGATGGTTGTCACACACTGGGGAGACCAAGAACACAGTATTTGATTTTTCCAGTAGGCTGGGTGCAGTTCTAATTTAGTCTGGAAGATGGTGAGCCACTATTCTTCAGTCCATGTGAGAAACCCAGTGAAGATGGGTTCTCATGCCAGGAAAAGAGGCAGACACAGAAGGAGTAACAGAGTAGGTACACTTATCAACAAACTGAAAAAGAGGGCAGGAAAAATGAAATGCTTTCCCCTCAGAGATTTTTTTTTAATTTGAATTCTTTATTAATTACACTTTATTCACTTTGTATCCCCCCTGTGGTTCCCTCACTCCTCCTATCCCAATCCCTCCCTTCCACCCCCCTCTGCACACATGCCCCTCCCCAAGTCCATTGATAGGGGAGGTCTTCTTTTCTTTCCTTCTGATCCCAGTCAATTAGGTCTGATCAAGAGTGGCTGCATTGTCTTCTTCTGTGGTCTGGTAAGGCTGCTCCCCCTTCAGGGGGAGGTGATTAAAGAGCAGGCCAATCAGTTCATGTCAGAGACAGTCCCTGTTCCTATTACTATGGAACCCACTTGGACACTGAACTGCCATGGGCTATATCTGTGCAGGGGTTCTAGGTTATCTCCATGCATGGTCCTTGGTTGGAGTATCAGTCTCAGGAAAGACCCCTGCACTCAGTTTTTTTGGTTCTGTTGCTTTCCTTGCGGAGTTCCTGTCCTTTCCAGATCTTACTGTTTCCCACTTCTTTAAACAAGGAAATCACCAAATTTGCAGGTAAATTGTGGGAACTGGAAAAGATCATCCTGAGTGAGCTATCACAGAAGCAGAAAGATGCACACGGTATATACTCACTCATATAGACATATAATTTAGGATAAACCTACTAAAATCTGTACACCTAAAGAAACTAATCAAGAGGGAGGACTCTTGCTAAAATGCTCAATCCCTATCCAATAAGGCAAAGAGGATGGACATCAGAAGAAGGAGAAAAGAGGGAACAAGTCAGGAGCCTGACACAGAGGACCTCTGAAAGGCACTGTCCTGCAGACTATCAAGCAGGTGCTTAGACTTATGGCCAACCTTTGGGCAGAGTGCAGGTAATCTTATGAAAGAAGTGGGAAATAGTAAGATCTGGAAAGGACAGTAACCCTCTGAAATTTTTACCTGTGGGTACCTACTGCTGCCTGCTCTGGGTGAAAGTCTCTGTCAATTCTTCCTGGAAATGCCCTCACAGACCCATCTAGAGATGTCTCTTAATGGATCCAAGATCCAGTCAAGTTAATAACAGTGCCCAAGCATTGTGCTTAGAATGCCTCTGACCTTAAACAATGCTGAGGCTGAGGAGCACAGAAGTAATGCCATTTGCTTGAATTTTATGAGCAAGAAAACTCACTTAGTGCATCCAGATACCAAGGCTCTTGATTGTTTGGGTTAAAAGATCAAATGAGATAGCTCAAGACAAAGTGTAACAGATATATGGGAAAGTTCTATGTGTTGCTTTGCCTAATACCATTCCCATATTTCTTACTGATGTCAGTGGTGTTTCAGAATTCCATTTGATTTGGTTATTCAAAACAAATATTTATATATTTAGTATAAAGTTCATACACATATGTGAGATGTTTATATATAGTTTACCTTGCTTTTGTGGCTCTGCTTGTATCTTTTTGGGTGAAGTAGAAGCTCAGTTTCTGTTGCTGTGATCACGTCTGGCTCTCTCTCTCATCTTTGGAAAGGGACTTGGGTTCACTTGCTAAACTTCCTTTTCTTGTTATGTCGATCACTTCATGGAGAATTAGAGTAGGTAAGCATTTATAAATATAACTATAAAAAAGGTTTTTGGCTGAATCATATTACAAGTGTTTCCAATAGTTGGGGTATAAATTAAAACCAGAACTGGTTATTTTCATATGTTTGGGTACATTTAAAATGTACATTTTGAGTTCCTGTTAATCAACAATTTCCTTGTGTCTTCTATAACTGAACAGGGACCTCAGTAGATTTTTCTAATTTTTTTTTAATTTGACAATTTTCTTCTTTCTGTGTTTAGGTTTTTGTATTTGGGGAATAGGTAAACCTAAAGAACACTGTAGCATGCTGTGTCATTAGTAGGTATGAAAATTAAGTATGGTAAGAAGGCTACTTGTGACAGAGCCTTTAACAGAGGGATTGGAACTAAGAAGGAAATTGCTAAGTGCAGTGACTTGTACCACCTCTATGTGACACTCCCTGCATGAGTAGATCAGATTGCTCCTCCTGTAACAGAAAGTATTCACAAGGATGGGTTTCCATAAATGAGCACATTTTCTGACTTCTCTTAAAATCAATATTTTCTAAAATGCACATTTTCTAAAAGTACAAATTCTGAGAGTGTGACAAAACAATGGACAGATAAAATTATCCCAGAAAATTTATTAAGATTGAATTTTCTGTTTTTAACTCTGAAACATGCCAGTCACAAACCTATCCTGTGTTTTCTCCTAGAAGCCCTAGATTCTCAGACACTTTTATGTCAGACATAAAAGAAGAATAATGACTTTAGATGGCCAAGAGCTAGCTCCAGAAGACCCCAGGAAAGTTCCCTTAGTTTTCTCCTTCATGCCATTGTCTTCCTTTCCTCTCTGGATCACATCTGAAGAATATGCGCTTGAACTTGGTTGTCACAAATACATCTCCTTTCACCTCCACACCTCATGTGACACCATGGTAAGATTCATCTCAGACTAGCCTTCATTTTCCACCCCCTTGTAACCTAGAAAATTATGGCATGTTTAATTATAGCTAGGCAGACCTGCCCCGATGAGACAAGAAAATGTACCATTTATATTCTATTTAAGGGCAGAATTTACATTTGTTGAAGCTTCATCATTTATCAAAAAGTATAGGCCAAAACACAATTTGGCATGAAATCAAATGAGGGGAGTTCATTATAGTTTCTTGATCGTCTGCCACTGGCAAACGTTGAGTAAATCATTGGCAGTTTGTCCTCTTTAGCTTTCCATATTACTGTTGTTATTTTGTTTGTTTTGTTTTCATTTTGCCACGGTATTACACATATTTTAATGAGATTCTCTAGCTGCTTAATTGCAACTTTATTAATGCAGAGCTTTGATTACCTAAATTGGTATAACAGACCTTATCTGTCACTAAGCCTTGTGCCCACAGTAAAAACATTCAGCACAGCGTTTGGAAAAAAATAAATAGAAATTATTAATGGAATACTCCTTTTTGGCTCTTTGTCAGAAAAGAATAAAATTAATCTTACTGCCTCTAAGGCAGCAGATTCTGTTTCAGTTTGTCTGATTTAGAAATAGAGAGAAAAGCTGCCCCAAACTGCACCATTCTCAATACTGTTTTCTTATAAATGTAAAGACTAAGAAGTAGCTAAGTAAGTGCATGAAAGGCAAGAGCTTAGATGAAATGTTAGGCTTGCTTCATGGGGACACTTCTTATGATGAAGAAGGTGACCCAGCTAGCTGGGATAGTTTCCTCTGTCTCTCTAGCTGCTGCATAGATAGATGATAGAGCCAGACCACCTGCCTTCCCATCAAGACCCAAACAGCAGCTGGTAAACGTAAAGGGCCACAGTGACAGACGGTGCAGATGTTGAAGGGCATGACCTTCCCTACATTCTGTGCGAGAAAACATAGTCTTCCTTCAAGACATCATTTCCATTACAGGAAGAGAACTGCAGTTACCAGCAGCTGTGCTAACCATGCCATTGTAGGGAGCTGGTATATTCATAGTGAATAATCCTTTCTGAATGAATAAAATTGGTGTAATTACAGTAATTACCTGAATAAATTCCTGACATAGGGATTAAGTAAGAAAATATATGGGGAGTTCAAATAAAGACATGGCTGAGGATTGTTACTTTCTATAAGTTAATCACAGAGCTCACTGGGCCTCAGCCTTAGACAAAGAACTACAGGGATCTGGAGGAAGCAGGGAGATGGAGAAATTGTCACCCCCACGGTAGATAAACAATGCCTAAAAACTGTCAGAAAGTCTAAAAATAGAATAAAACTAGTTCTTTGAAGTAATATGCAGCCAAGCAAGGAAAGAGCCCACAAATTATTAACTTTTAATTATTTTTTAAAATTATGTATCATTTATTCATGGTATTAGGAGAATATTCTTCAAATGAATTATTAACTTTTCTAAGTTTTATATGTAATTAAACTTCTTTTGAATAATTATATTCCTTCATTTCCATTTCTAGGAAATATTAGGACTTCAAAACAGAAATCTCATTTCAATGCTAATATTTGACACAGCAAAAGAATCCCTCTGTAAATAGCCAAATTAAATGCTCAATTAATTCATTTTATAGCATTCTTTCTCTATTTTAACGAGGGCATTTATTTTTTCATACATTCTCTCAGGAAGTTAATTCTCCATTATTCATTGGAAAAGTAAATAAATATTCTTCCAGTTTGTCCAGTTGACCAATTGCCAGGCATTAATTTTTTAAATCTAATTTCTCTGCTGTCAATTGTTTCATGAAAGCATTTTTTTTAATTTTATTTTTTCATTTCTTTTATTTATTTTTATTTTTATTAATTATAATTTATTCACTTTGGTTTTTTTTTTAATTTATTTATTTATTTTTATCAGTTACATTTTATTAACTCTGTATCCCAGCCATGTCCCGATCCCTCATTCCCTCCCAGTCCCTCCCTCCCTCCCTCATCTCCATCGTGCCCCTTTCATGAAAGCATTTTTAAATCATTCATCAGACAGAAGCTGTATATTTTAATATTTATATTATATATTTATTTATATATTTAAAGTCCTCCACTTCTTACTGATGACTTAATCCTAAAATATGCCTCAATAATCTTGGAGACACAAAATGCAGATGTCAGACTAACTAATCCCAGAAATACGGTGTGTTTTAAAAAATACAGGTGTATTGTGAAAAATATTGTACTTATTTCATTTTATTATTAGAAAAATGTGGTGAGAAAACCTCCTCTTTATGTTAAGCAGAAGTCTATGTAGTTCAGTTTTTCTACTTTGTTTTTGGTTTTTGTTTGTTTGTTTGATTTGTTTTTTTGAGACAGCATTTCTCTTTGTAGCCCTGGCTGTCCTGGACTGCCACTGTAGTTCAGGCTGGCCTTGAACTCACAAAGATCTGCCTGTCTCTGCCTCCAGAGTTCTGGGATTAAAGACATGCACCACAGTGCCTAGCTGTTCACTTCTTTCTTTCTCTATTAATATTTTGAATTTATTTATTTATTCACTCATTCACTTATTACAATTTATTATTTTATATCCCAATTGTGGCCCCCTCCCTCATCTCTTTCAGGTCCCATTTTCCTTCCCTCTTACCCCCATAATCTACCCGTAGTCCATTGAAAGGGTTAGTCCTCCTCCTCTGCTATCTGACCTTAGCTTATTAAGGCTTATCAGGGCTTCCTGGATCTTCTTCTCTGTGTCCTTAATTGAAATTTGTGATTGACAGATATTTATATAGCACTGGAATTAATGAAGAAGCCTATGAGTTATTTGAAATCCAAATTTCATCTGAATTTCCTCTTTGGCCTACTCTCCTCCACAGAAATAAAGAAGAAGAAACAAAGCACAGAGCATGTACAGAGAGAATTTAAGTGGAAGGAAAGTAGGAAGAGAGAGAGGGATAAGAGGTGACTGCAAACATGGCCCAAGACAGAAAACAGGTGTTGTGTTTAGGAAAAGCATGACCCTGGACCTCATTTTCCTCCATGATATAATTGGGTTAACACTATTTTGTCCTTAGCCTCCTATGGAAACTGTTCTACATAGGGTCTGGCATGGAACAAACACTCAAGGCTTTGTAGTTGCAGAATCCATCAGAATATATCATATCATATGAATCTCAATTTTGAAGACTATCACTTTCTGAATTTCTGTTGACAGCCTGAATAAAGCCTTAAAGTCAAGCTGACTCTAGATGACAGAATGGTAAATTCAGTGAGCTAACAATTTAAAATTCAAAATGTATCCTCTACTTAGTAGAGATAATAATGTCCTCCAAAAGATCAAGCAAAGAATGAAAATACATAATAAATAAGAGGTGGCTGAACAAACAAACAAATTATGTTAGACATGAGGAGCAGAGGAGAGGAAAAAAAGAGGAGGGGAGGGGAACAAAAAAGAGGAGATCAAAGAGTAGAAGGAAGGGATGGGAGGAGAAAACAGGGAAGAGAAGGGAGGGCAAGTTATTCATCCACTGTACACAAAGCTAAGTGTAATTAAAAATAAACACAAGAGGACACCACACTCAGTCCTGATCAACTTGATGACCTAGGGCGTATGACCTAGGGAAAGGAAGCTCCCTTTTCTAAGGAACTAGGGATGGGGAAAGGGACTGGGGAGAGAGAGGGAGGATGAGATTGAGAGGGGATGTGGGATGGGACTACAACAAGAATGTAAACTGAATAAAAATAAATAATAAAAATAAAACTCAAAAAGCACAAGATTTGCACACACAGCAACTTAAAAGTCAGTTTTCCTTCCTATTTTACATTGGACAGACCCTCATTCAAATACTGGGTTTACCTTAGCCACTTCACTTTCAAAGGATAAACTAAAGCTGGAAAGTGCTAATGAAAAATAAATCAAAGGATCAAAATATTATGGGGAAATTAAATATTTTATTTTAAGCTATTAGATTTGACAAAAGCACTATGGAGTCCTGTTGGGGGTAGTACTAGCATTTTATGCTTTTTCTAAGCGGTAATTTGAATTATCAAGGAAATATTCCTTTAAGTAATATTCTTATATTTTCTTGTATTAATCATCTTTTTGCCAAGTAACAACTTAAGAATGTAATTCCTGTCTAGGAATACCTTAAATAGTAAGACATTCAAAACAAAACAACTAAATATTTGAAAGAATGTGTTAACAGATAAGTTTGATGAGGAATTATGTTGCTGAAAGCCGGGTTAATAAAACATAGACCAATGAAAACACATAGGTAAGTGAGAATCCATCTTCGTGTTAGAGAGCTTGCCTAGTGAGCACAAATACCAGGGTTTAATCTCCAGAGTAGCAAATGAAATAAACACACCATGTGCCCATAAACATACCACACATACCACCCCCCCACAAATACAAACATCATACCTGCCCATACAAACACACAAACACACCCCAACTGACCTCCACACACATATGTACACACAACAATGTGCACCCAGACAAACAAACACACACAAAAAAATAGTTTAAGTTAGAAATAGAATTTGTGTCCTTCAGGAAAACAATGAAGATTTTTACATCTATGTATGTGAAGACTCAGCTGAATGAAAGAAAAACAGTGGCCTAAATTTTTTTTTCGTGTAATACTTGCCAAAATTCACAAAATACATCAGTTCACAGAACTTGGTTCTCTGCAGTCTCTAAGCATGAAACAAAGAAATATACCCTGTCACACAACCCAGGAATAATAATAACAAACAAAAAAAGTAAAGGGAAAGGAGGCAGAGGAAGAGAAGGGAGGAGCAAACAGAATTTAAACTAAGAAATTGAAACAATGGACTACAAGGGAATCTAAAGTGGGAAAGAAATAAAAGACATAGTCTGGATGGTGGAGACAATGATGAGCTAATGGAGGTCTGGGGTCTTTGTTACAGCTGTAGATCTCTACCTACATCCAACCTTGTGATTGTCTCCTGCTGTTGCCTAAAGTAGCATAATTTTCTCAATGACTTTTATTGAAAGGGCAAGCACCCTATCATTACCCAGGGTAGAGTTCCTTATCCTATCCAACATGTGACAAGCCCTTCATTGTCTGAAACTGCTGGGAGTATCAAACCTTATAGCTGCTGTGCTCTCTAAAGAGCATAGGAAATTCTACTCTGTGTTCTCTTTTATGCTGAGATAACCTGTTTCACACTCATCACAAAAGATACACGCACACACACACACACACACACACACATACTTCTTTCTTGTTGTAAGAGGGGAAACTTATCACAAAGTTATGGAGTGATTTACCCCACTAATGTATTGTTAATTAGACTCCTGCACTATAAACATTTAAATTCTATCTCATTATCAGAAGTCTTTAATAATAATAAAGAATATCACAAGAATCTCCTTTAATTTCTCTTTTTGGTATTGAAATTTAACTTTACTTGAAGTTCAAACTTTGATCCTTTGTTTTTGTTGTTGTTTTCTTTTTTCTTTCTTTCTTTTTTTTTTTTAGGGGTGAGCAAGAGGGCTCCTAGTTAATCAGAAATTATGCAGTTGAATTTTCCCCATTTGCAAAAATAACAGGGTCCATACTTCTATAATGCAATGGACAAGACTCTCCCTGGGAAACCACCTTTGTGATCATGGCTTCACCCCTAGGATACACTTGTATACCTGGACAATTTTTTCTCCCAGAAGTTGATCACCTTCTGTAGTATTTGGCCTTTCAATGTCTAGTTTGTAAACTTAACAGTGAGCTCTCATTCTCACTAGTCTCACTTCACATTACCAGCATTTTTACCAGTTCCTCAGGTATACTGTTTGGGTCTGACTTTCCTGTCCCACCTCCTTCAAGAGCATTGAGGAAGCACTTCAAAGCCAAAGAGAAACCCATGGTAAGCCATTTATGAAAAGCTGAACACTCTCAACTTTATAAGGAAACAACATAAAAAAGGATGCCCAAGTTGCTAAATCAAATTAAGAATAAATCTACTCAACTGTTAGGAGGTGAAAATAAATCTGTTCACCTTTCATACTTGGAACTGGAAATTCATATTGCATGGTGATCATGTGAATAAGACAGAGGAGAAATCATGTTTTTGGAGCCAGTACGTAACTCAATGTCAGTGAGAGAGGGGAAAGAAAGAAAGAGGGAAAGGTATAGGGAGAGGGAGAAGAAGAAGAGATTGTCAATGGATGTCCTGGGATTCCCCTCTGAACTCAGGGTAATCCTTCCCCTTCTCTGCGTATCATATTTCTGCCAATGACAATTTGGCATCTTATTCTTACTCTGTATAAATGATTTAAGACACAGTTCTTTCTAATCTGAGTAAACATTTACCGATTGGACTAATCTCTTGACAGTTGTTAATTCAATTAATGTTAGGCAAATACAGAGAATGCCATGTGTCAGCAGTGTGTCTACTACAAACACTCAAGCTATGCAATTAGCACATTTTAAAACCTAAGCTTACTAGAATAATGTTTGCACTGGCCAAAATGTTGAAAAACTATTTTTTCCAGCATCCTAGAACTTATCCACCTATTTCCTGATGTACTTTACCATTCTCTCCTGGTTTTTAATGAGAGGAAGTTTCTAGTAAGAGAATTTGTACTGTCAGGTTTACAGTAAGGAACATTAATCTGTAACCTCTGATTCCTTTTCTCATTGCTAAAAGAGTTTGTGCAGTTATCTCAGTGATGCTGTTTGTCTTCTTTCAAATTCAGAAGCACAAAGCATATCACCCTTGGGGGTGTTGAGCGTTTTTTGCAATAACATCTCAGATCAGCTAAAACATTAGAAAGATACATCCATACTCTGGTGTTTCAAGTCATATTTCCCACTGCTGCTTTGATGCATGCTACTGAAGTCCAAGCTGGGACCTCAAGGTAGAAACTCAAACCACCTGCCAATCACTTGTGCAGTGAGAGCAGCTGTTACCCATGCACAGGCTTATGCTCATAAATAAAATAAAACATACACAAAGTATCGCTTACATGTGAATAGAGAAAATAGAGATAACTATAAAATTCTGGGTAAGAAGTATAATACAAATACTTAATACATATGTACATATATACATGCATAGACATCAAAAATCTTAGGTTATTTATAGATACACATGTATTCGTGTATAGTGTGATCTTGCATATGCACATATGTATCATTCAACAAACTGTAATTTTGGTTCAATTTTGATGACGTGCCTGTCCTTTGACATGTATCTCTTTCATCTATATTTTATAATTTGTTGGCCTTCAGTTACTAAAAAAATTCCTACTAATTGTGTTGATTTATATGGTAAACTTGAAACAACTTAGAGTCACCTGGGAAGAGTCAACCTCAGTTGAATTATCTACATTAGACAATTATCTACATTGGCCTGAAGCCTTCTCTGTATGGAGTTTCTCTCTTTGCTGATGTAGTGAAAGCTCAGCCCACTGGCATTGCTTCTATCCCTAGGAAGGCAAACAAGGGTGGCACAAAAAAGGTAGCTGAGCACCAGCCTGGGAAAAAGCCAGAGGGGGAGGTTAATGCCTCCAGGTTCCTGCCCTGAGTTCTTGCTCTGTCTTCCCTCAGTGATAGACTGTGACCTGGAAGTGTTAGCTGAAAGAACCTATATGTTTATTTTAATGTGATTTATTACAGCAAAAAAATAAACCTAGAATACTAAAAAAAATGTTAGAATTATATGTATTTGTGTCTTATTATCAACATTTTTTAATTAAATTTTATTTTATTAATTACACTTTATTCACTTTGTATCCCCCCATAAGTCCCTCCCTCCTTGCCTCCTAGTCTCACCTTCCCCTCCCTCTTCTTCACTCATGCCCCTCCCCAAGTCCACTGATAAGGGAGGTCCTCCTTTCCTTCCTTCTGATCTTAGTCTATCAGATCACATCAGGAGTGGCTGCACTGTCATCTTCTGTGGCCTTGTTAGGCTGCTCCCCCTCAGGGGGAGGTGATCAAAGAGCAGGCCAATCAGATTATGTGAGAGGCAGTCCCTCTTCCCATTACTATGTAACCCACTTGGACACTAAAATGCCATGGGCTACATCTGTGCAGGGGTTCTAGGTTATCTCCATGCCTGGTACTTGGTTGGAGGACGAGTCTCTGGGAAGACCCCTGTGGTCAAATTTTCTGGTTCTGTTGCTCTCTTTGTGGGGTTCCTGTCCTCTCCAAATCTTACTATTTCCCACTTCTTACATAAGATTCCATGTACTCTGCCCAACCGTTGGCCGTAAGTCTCAGCATCTGCTTTGAGAGTCTGCAGGGCAGAGGCTTTCAGAGGCCCTCTGTGGCAGGTTTCTAGGTTGCTTCCTGTTTTCTCCTTCTTCTGATGTCCTTTCTCTTTGCCTTTTGGGATGGGGATTGAGCGTTTTAGTCAGGGTCCTCTCTCTTGATTAGATTCTTTAATGTACAGATTTTAGTAGGTTTATCCTATGTTATATGTCTATATGAGTATATACCGTGTGTGTCTTTCTGTTTCTGGGATAGCTCACTCAGGATGATCCTTTCCAGGTCCCACCATGAGGTGAGCAGCAGCAACTCCTGAAAAACACGGGCCATGCCGTGACTATTTGTGTCTTCTTTTCTGAATCTGCCCACCCATTTCTCTCTTGTCAAGATGAGTTTATCAGGTAATTGCATATAGCCCCTAACTGTCTTTTAGTTTGTTTCTACTTTGGCATTTGTTATGTCTACTGTTTTGATATTTTAGGTTTGTTTAATGTTTCTGTCCTAAATCCCTGAGGTGCACTGTTTTGTTGACTATCTAAAATTGTTCCAGTTGTTGATATAGGTGTTTGCTAGACAACTTCTTTTTTTGCTGTACTCACAGTATATCCCAAAGTATTTATATCTTGAGTTTTCTTATTTGTTTGTATGAAAATATTTTAATTTTTGTTTTTTTATAATTTAGTAGCGTGATTTTTCATTCTCTAAGATTTTTTCACAAATAGTCACACATTCTCAGTGACGTTTCTTCATCATCCTCTTGGATTTTTCACTGACCTTTGTTATTCTCCTCACCTCTGGGATCTGTCATAGAAAATCACCAGACAAGGCAACATTGACTTTCGATAGTTTCTTCAGATTACTCAGTAGTGTTGGTTTGGTGTTCCTGGTGAAGTTCTCAGGGAACAAATGAGGGAGTAATTACTCTAGTGGCTCTGACAGAATAATGCACATTCAGTGAATATCTGATGCTTTGCTGTAGCTCTTGGCAATGTAAATGAAAGCAGAGGAAGGCAGAGGGTGGTGGGCATTCCCTACACAATGACTCCAGTGAGTGGTGTGGTTAGCATATACTAGGCTCAAATTAAGAATTAAGTTAGGGTTTGTCAGCCAGAGGCCATGATTTCAGTTACATGAGAGGCTGAGGTAGGAGGACACATGTTTGAAGCCAGTCTGTGGAATATAGTGAGACCACATTTAAAGGATAAAAGCCCAGCTTCTCCTGCTTAGTAGTGTAACCTTGAATAAGCTACTTAGCTTCTTTCAGTGAGCCATTCATCCGTGAGATTCAAGTTTTGTTAAGTAGTGTTGACACAGAGGTGGCTTACTGAGCAAATAGCTAGGACATGGAAGCTGTTCAGCTGAGAGTCAGTATTCTCTACATTACAGTTGTCTTTGGGCTCCAACTTAGATCTCATACTTTCAATGTTATGGCTGAAACACTGATTTGAAGTCACACAGAATGTATGTGATCAAATTGTAAAAGTCAGAAAAATGAATAGAAACTTGTATATTTTGCTGTGAGATGGCAGAACAAACAAGATAAGAGACACAAACAGCATCTACGGAAGTATCTTGATATCTTCAGCAACTGCAACACATCCATGGAAATTCATTGTCTTGTGGCCATTGTCTTAATAGTTTGCGTCATAACCTTTGAAAACTCATCCAAATCATCTAACTTCAATTAGCTACCCAAATCAGAGAAAAAAGAAATGATTTTATATAAAAAATAAACTGATAAAAGGATGATAGATTGGGAAGATAATGAAACCATGTTTACATAATTATTGAACTCTTAGATGAAAAATGGCTCAGAAGAAACTGTTGGAAACTCTGAAACTGAATTTACAGATTGTTGAACACTGGCCAAGTGAGTACTGCAAATTGAACCCCAGACTTGTAGAAAAGTATGTCCCCTTAAGTACTGAGCTATATGTTCAGCTCCATAATTATTTCTTTTTCAAGAATTTATTTACACTTGAAAATGTAAGTAATAGTATTTATATCATGAACAAATTTGTCCCTAAACCAGACAATTAATGTGAGATTCAGCTTTTCAGTATAGTGCTAGGATACTTGACTCTGTTTCTCTCTCTCCCCCTCACTTCCCTCTCTGTTCCCTCTCATTTTCTTCTCTCTCTCTCTCCTCAATTTCTTCACCTATTTCTCTTTCTCTTTCTCTCTCTCTCTCCTTTCTTTCTGTGTGTGTGTGTGTGTGTGTGTGTGTGTGTGTGCGACAGAGAGAGAGAGAGAGAATTATTTTATGTCTATGTACAGTTATGTATAGTGGCCAAGGACAACCTTAAGTTTCTTCTTCAGGAACTGTCCACCTTGTTTCTATGATACAGTGTCTTTATGGGTCTTGGGGCTCACTAATGGAATTTGGCTGGACAGGTTGGCCACTAATCCTGTCTCTGCTTCCCCTGCTCTGGAACTACATGTGTGCCAGCACGTTCAACCTTTTTATAAGTTTGAGTCTAGAGATCCAGCTCAGGTCTACATGCTTGTAAATCCAGCCCTTTTCTAACATGTGTAAGAGGAGGTGTTTGATGGGGGTCAAACTGAAACCAACCAACCCAGGTAAATCTCTTTGAAGGGCACTTAGAAATGAAATGGGACCTAAATTCTGTGCTTCTCTATGGGACAGGAGCCTGGTCAAATGAGTTCTGAAAGCCAAAGGTAAGGAGAGGAACATGAGCATGGTGTCCGATAATGAAGTTTGGTGTCCAAGCAAGGACTTTGTGCAGATAAAGAAATACATGATTTCATTTCATCTCTAGCTTTAGGTACTAACATTCAAGGAGAGTGGAGACTCCTGTTCAAATAATTTGTCTTTTACTTGCCTTCTCATAAAATCAGGTCTTCTCTCTCTTCATGGAGGTCCACAGCACTTTCTGGTTTGCTATGAAATACATTAACATATTTCTGTATAGCTCCTTAGAAAATGATTCAAATGGCCACACCTCTTTCTATATATATTTCTTTTTTATTTAAATATCTTCACTTGTTTTTTTGTTGTTTGTTTGTTTGCTTGTTGGATTACTGTCAGATTGATATTCATAGCATTTTCTCATTGCTGTCCTAACTTCCAGAGATATTTGGTTGTGTTCTTAAATCTTAATATCTTCAATGGCCAAATTTTGACACGTAATTTAATCAATTTAAAATTTTAGGTTTCCTGAGCACAGGGGTGTTTTCTGAGACTGATTCTCCAATCAAGAACCATGCATGTGCAGAGGGAGGAGGGAGGGTGGGATTGGGAAAGGAAGAGGGAGGGGCTTATGGGGGGATGCAGAATGAATAAAGTGTAATTGATGAAAAATTTTAAAAAAAAGGGAAAATAATTTAAGAACCTTAAATGACTTTCAAAAGTGGAGGAAAACATGGAGTTAGTCAATTTACATGGAGCACGTCTCGCCCCTGGGGGCAATGTTCTCCTGAACCTACTCAGACCTCGGACACCACCACTGCTAGTTCTAGAACTGATGCAGGATGTTCCAACGAGGGAGTTAAGGCTTCTCATAATATTTCCTATAAGCCCACACCTGTTTGTTTATATCCCCCATTTCTATTCATTATTAGCCAGATAGAGCCAAGTAATTGTGGTAATGATACTTGCTTTTTTGCCCAATGCTGGAATGCTAGTAAATTTACTAGCTGGTTACTCGCATGCCTCGCTGGGTGCCTGTGCCCGTTGATGCCCCTCATGCTATGACTCTCTTCAGACAGAAAAGGGATCTTGGAACTACAGCCGCCATTGTTAGTGCCATCTCATTGGCGGCTGTTGGAGCTACCACCGCGGCATTAGCCATGAGTCATACTGTGCAGACTGCTCAGACCCTGAATAACATTTTAGCCAATGTAGCTCATGCCTTAGATGTACAAAAAGGAATTAATGCTCAACTAAAAGGAAGCTTGACGGTTTTCAATCAGAGGATTGACTTCCTGCAGGAGCAAATTGATACCCTATGGCAAATCACTCAACTTGGCTGTCAATGAAAGTATGCTGGACTTTGAGTCACTAGCATACAACATGAGAATTTTCCCTGTGCTGCAAATCTGTCTAAACAATTGTCTAGCTATATTTTAGGTAATTGGACTGGAGAATTCGATACTACGATGGAGCAGCTGAGAGTGGCCATTGTCACGGTAAATTCTACCAGAGTAGACACAGGACTAGCCACAGGATTATCATCATGGATTGCTGCAGCCATGAATCATCTGAAGGAATGGGCGGGCATGGGAGCGTTAGCAGGCCTTCTGGTGTTGGTCTCCTTGGTTTGCCTGTGGTATATGTGCAAGATTAGAGTCTCACAACAGTGTAATGCAGCCATGACCATTCAGGCCTTTACAGCCATTGAAGCAGGACAGTCTCTCCAAGCATGGTTGGCTACCATAAAAAGCTAAAATGTTACGCTCAGGATGCGAGGCTAAGCACTGCACTCAGGGTCAGCCGCTTTGGACCCAGAGAAGAGCATGTCTGATTGCATGCAGGTTGATGCCCCAGGTCCCGCCTCTGAGAAAAAGGTATCAGACGGGTCTGATGCTCTTTGGGTGGATGACACCTAAATGAATATCAGTACAAAATCCCAATTTATTTCTAATATCAGAGATCAGACCTCTACTCTTGCCTGATGCATCTAAAACAAAAAGGGGGAACTGTAGAGAGCTGCGTAATGCTGCACCTTAAAGATGGAGCTTGTTCCCACCTTCCACCTTCCCGATGGTGAGTGCTCTCTGTCACGAACAACTCCACATTTGGCTAAGGCTGAAGATCTGTCTTGCTTCCATATATGTGGACCTATCTGCATTGCCCATGTGGCATGCTGGGGTTGGCTACCCAGAGGCTATTTAAGCTGTGGGCTGGCTTTTTCCCCAGGGTCAGATAATTGTTCAAGGTTCCTGAATAAACTGCATTGAAAAAAAAAAAAAAAAAAAGGAACCATGCATGGAGATAACCTAGAACCCCTGCACAGATGTAGCCCATGGCAGCTCAGTCTCCAAATGGGCTCCCTAGCAAGCGGATCAGGGACTGGCTCTGACATGAACTCAGTGGCTGGCTCTTCAATCACCTCCCCCTGAGGGGGGAACAACTTTACCAAGATACAGAAAAAAAAAAAAAAAAAAAAAACAGCCAGTTTGATTGGACTGGGTAGGCTAGAGTCAGATGGAAGGGGAGGAAGCCCTCCCCTTGGAGAAGGGCATGAGAGGAGACAAGGGAAGCAGGATTGGAAGGGAGTGAGAGAAGGGGCTATAGCTGGGATACAAAGTGAATAAACTCTAATTTAAAAAGATTTTAGGTTTCACTGATTTTCTGTGGCTTTTAAGGTATTAAATTTATCAAGTAAACTTACATTTTAATATTTTTGAAAGTATTTTTCTCTTTTTTTAACCAATATTTTTTTATTTTATTTTAATTTTTTATTAATTACACATTATTTATTTTGTATTCCCCCTGTAGTTTCCTTGCTCCTCCCCTCCCAAACCCTCTCTTCCTTCTCCTTCTCCACGCATGTCCCTCCCCAAGTCCACTGGTAGGGGAGTGTGTTCTGTCTTTTACTGTCATCTATTTTATTCTTGACTTCTGCTGTACTGTTTACCTTACACTTCAGTTTTGCTGGATATTAGCTATCTTTCCAATTGTATTTTTATGAATATGAAAATAAAGACTTGTTAAAATTTAATGAGGCAGCAAATATTTGTTTTGTAATTTGTCACAGTGTCTCCTCAATATTAGCAGTTTTTGTAGTTTACAAAACATGTTAGGCTACACCTGTCAGAAGTTTTGTATTGTTATCTCATAAATTTATCACAACTCATTTTGGAGTCCCTAACTAGATTTTTTGTTTCACTGGACACTCTTTTTCTTTTACTTCTAATTTTACTATGAACTTCTGGAGCACTTTGGCTTATATTCAGTTCTTCCCACCTCCCCCCCCCCCGGGTCCTCTCCCAGTATTCCTGTACATCAGCATATGAGCAATGCCTGTTTACAGTTTCTTTTCTTTTTAGTTGGTTAAAAAAAACCTGCCTCCTGAACTGCATAGTCAGAACTCTGCCATTATGCACAGAGATACTGAAATACTGTTGTTTGTGAAGGGTCCAGTTTCCTGAAATCTTTGCTTTCTGAACACTGTGTTTTCCAGGTCACCCACAGCTGTTCCTGAAGGATCTTGTCCTCCGTGCTTAGACTTTTTGTTGAAGCCTTCTAGAGAACCTGTGACAAGGGTAGAGATATGGTTCAGTGGTTAAGAATCAGCACTGCTCTTGCAAAGGACCTTGATATGCAGAACTTACTTTGAAAGAATCACAACTACTTGTGACTCCAGCTCCAGGGAATCCAGTGTCTCCAGTGTCCTGCACCTTCATTCACAACCACAAACTCATACACAGACCAACACCCATATATAACTAATCAAAAATAAAGTAATTCTTACTATATATATGAGAGAGAGAGAGAGCTCACAAAGGCCACATGTCACAATCATTTCACTCTATTTGTTTTGGACTAATTTCATCATGGATATGGTTTGTCTGTAAATATCTATCAGACCTGTGTGACTGTCATTAATACAATTGATTTTACTTGTAAATTGTGTATGTAGATTTCTTACTTTACTATGAAAAACTGATTACCAATGTTCTAAAATAATTTTTATATTTGTCAATTATATATTCTTTAAATAGTATAAATAAATGTCTTCTAATGTGTTAAAATTTAACAGGCTGGAGTCTGAGGCAAGGAGATTAGGAATGTGAGCTTGGTTAAGCCATCCAGTGAGTTTGAGGATAGATTTAGCTACATAGTAAGGGTATATATAAAAAAAAAATTAAAAAAAGTGAAAATTGCTTTTAGATTTCATGGATTTTGCTTCTGAAAGATTTCTACACTATACTATGACATGGGTGCTATAGGGGGTTGTGTAGATGTTGGCCCCACCATTCTTGATTGTGACTTGACAGCCCAACCTAAGTGAGAAGACAACTGATATCAGGCATTAAGTTGTGTCATAATAATAGGAAATATGCTGGACAAAGGTCCCAGCTATTTATTTTAGGAACAAGCAAAGGTGAACCAAAGCAGTAAGAGTCCCAGCTGCCCTCTGAAACCTCCCACTCTCTCAGTTCAGACCCCACAGACTCAAACCTCTCAGATCTCTCATAACCTAACCCCTGTCCACCACTTGCTCCTACACTGGTGCCCCAGCGCCTACACCGGTGGCCACCTGCTGCTGAAGTACAGGCCACACCAGTCAGAAGAACAGTAATCTTTGGCTGGACCAAAAGCCATGCCCACCAGTCCAGCCTCCAAGTCTGAGGGAGACTCCCTGCTGGACCAGAGATCACAGGGGGAACCAGAAACACAGCCGACAAAGGCCACATCAGCCTCAACTGCAGGAACACTGTGTTCCTTCCAGCTGAAGGCTTGTCCTAATGTCCCAATGTCAACTTTCCCATGACTACCTTCAACTGCTGGTAACAGCCCTACTGCTGTTGGGACCACCCAACCTTGTCATTGCTCATGCTTTTTACTAATCTTTCCTTTGAAATCATCATTATATACTTATTTGTCCTGTATGGGTTTTTTTTTGTTTTGTTTTGTTTAATTCTTGACTAGAACATTTGTTCCATGGAAGAACATAACTTGCTCAAGTTTACACAAATACTGTGGGAATCCAAGGTTTTAGATCAAGGAAGACATTCTTGGGCAAATGCTTTCTACATCTCAAACCTTGTCCCCCAGCATCCCATGAGCTGGTTGGCTCAAGCAGGTATTTCAGTTGCCTCATTCTGGAGTATTTAACTGTCTCAGAGAGTACTGAATCATTGGTTTCTCTGTATCCCTTTGCTTACTGAGATGCTCCCTGACTGCGTGTTTATAATTTCTGCTCCCAGAGAACCTTGCATAGCAGTAGATAACCATGACATATAAATGTGCTTTACTGTTTTTGAGAAAATAATTCACCTCAATTCTGAAAACTCATTTATGGAAAAGGCTCATTAGTGCGATGAGAACCCGAGAGCACAGAGTTGTAGAGTGACATTTAACTTCTTCTGAAGTGAGCTGTAGTTTTATTTCCTGTTTAAGATGACACCATAGTCCAGCACAGATGATGGAAATTTGTATCAAAGAGGACTATTCTCCTATTCCACAAAATAAAGAAATTGCTTTCTCACCCCATTAGCCATTGCCCCCTCTAGCCAAGGTTGGAGACAGTGTTTGAGAACTCTGCTCCAGGACTTCATGTCATAGGAAAAATTTATCTAACCAATGACAATAATACTTCTGAATTGGACTAACATTTTAGATGTTCTACTTTCACTTCTGAAAAAGTGCATTTTATGATGTGCTTAAAATGTAATCATTTTCACACACCCACAGACAAACACACCCAGACACATGCATACACAGACATAAACACATACATACAGAAACATACACACACATTCAAACATACAGACAAATTCTCACAGTCATTCACACACAGAAAACTTGTAAACTCACAAAAAGACAGTCACAGAGTCAAGTACAAAAACACTTGCACACACAAAGGAACATATACACAAAAAGAACCACACACATTTTCACATACACATGAACATATACACACACTGACAGACACACAAATTCATTCACAGACAGAAACACTCAAATGCACATACACATGTACACATAAACATACATGCAACATACATACACAATATTCAGAAACACAAACATACTCACAGATATATACATATATAAACTCTGATACACACAAACACATCTATGCACACATGCAAACATATATAGACAAAGTGACACAAAAAAACACATATACTCTCACACACACAGACATGCACACACAGACATGCAGTCATTCACACACACACACACACACACACACACACACACACACACACACGTAAACACGCCTACTGGTGTGGGTGGGAACTTGAGAACTAGAAGAGGGCCCTGCTGCAGTTGCAGCACTGAATGTAGCTTCTCTCTGAGATCTCCGACTTGACTGTCAGCCTGTGTCCGTGGTTATCTGAAAGTATTTCACCAGAAAATGAACAGGAATTTGTATGTAACTCAGTTGCAGGTCCATCAGTTTGTTCTCTGACATGAAATTGCTGGTTTTAAGCGCATGAATTTGTCTTAAATATCCTCACAGTAGTATGTTCTGGTTGTGTTGAACACTTTGAGACCACTTATTTTTCAGGAAGAAAAAAAAAAAAAAAAAAAACACTGGTCAGGCTTCATTATCGACTCAGTCCAAGGAGAAAAACCTCAAAGAATGCTTTCTTCTCTGTCCTAGTTTTGAAATCACTCCATATCTGGACACTTCTGCTACTTTAGTTTGGTTTTAAAGTAAGTGTTGTCTCCAGTATTTGTTGTTTTACACACACACACACACACACACCTGTCACTATACCTCTTTCCCTCTGCCTCTTCACATTAATCTTCCTGGAGTTAACACAAACATATGGACAATGGTCACTCGTTTATTTATGCTTTCATTTTTTAAAGTATTATTTTAAATCATGAGTGTGTGTGTCCGTCTCAGTGTGGTATGTGCACATGAATTAGTGACAGGGAGACCAGAAGGGTGCATTGTATTGGTGTTAGAATCACAGGCAGTTGTGAGCTGCAAGTATGTGGGTTCACAAGCCCTCAGCAAAGCAGCTCTCAACCTATGGGTCATGACCTTTTGAGTGGGGTCCCAGGGTAGCCTAAGACCATAGGAAAACACAGATATTTGTCTTAGGATTCATAACAGTAGCAAAACTACAGTTATGAAGTAGCAATGAAACAATTTTATGTTGGGGGTCCCCACAATACCAGAAACTATATTAAAAGGTTGCAGCCTTTTAATGGGGCAGCCTTGCTAGGCCACAGAGTAGGACATTGCAGCCAGTCCTGATGAGACCTGATAAACTAGAGTCAGATAGAAGAAGAGGAGGACCTCCCCTATCAGTGGACTTAGAGGTGAGCATGGGAGGAGATGAGGGAGAGAGGGGGGATTGGGAGGAAATGAGGGAAGGGGCTATAACTGATATAGAAAGTTAATAAACTGTAATTAATACAAAAAATAAAAATAAATAAAAAAAGAAAAAAACATTTGCACAAGTAGGAAGGTTGAGAACCACTGCCTCCACAAGAGTAGCAAACACTCTTAAAGGCTGAGCCATTGCTTTAACACCTTCTTTGTTTTAATACTGCACATATGGCATCTTTTCTTGGAGTTTTGTTTCATAAAAATAAAATCCCTAAATATTTACCTTGACATTGGCCATAAGAAAACAGTGAACTTAGCTAACTCACTGAAAAATAACATCTAAGATTGCTGTCTTGAAGTTGTTGAGTGCAGAATCCTTGCTGAGTTCTTACGAACCTCACTGTAACCAAAATTCTTGGAAATATTTCAATTCAGGTTATAGTCTCAAGAATGTAAAAGTGAAGAAAAAGGAAACTGAGTCAGGGTATGAGGGAGAATGTGTGCTAGCTGCCATTGGACCAATGGTGACTGCAACTGTGGAGTTTCCTTCAGAGAAACCAGGCAACTTCAGAGTTAAATCTGATAAAAAACTGTCCAATATTCAACCAACTAATGACTTTTCTTGAAGAGAAAAGTCACTTCTATTTGGATAAGTTTTAATTTTCTAATTTAACAACTTCAGATAAAACCAAAAGTTAAATTGAATTCAGGATTTGGTGCAGTATCAGGCAGTGATAAACCCACAAATTTATGTGATTTTGCTGTATTTAATCTAAGAATGTTAACAGAAAATAAATGAGTAACATTTTAATATGCCCATAATATTTAATGACTGTTTGTTTGTTTTTACTTAAAAAACAGTTTCTCTAATAGATTCACTGACAGATGCACTGCAGTACAGCCTATGTCTGTGGACAGGTTTCAGTGTTAGGATGCTGCTGGTAGTAGAATCACTTGAGTTAAAGTAAATATGCATCAGAGTTTTCACAAATAGTTTACTGGAACTTTTTCTCCTGGGTTGATTTATTTACGATATGTGTTTTTGTTTTGTTTGTTTGTTTGTTTAAACATCAAATTGTACTTTTTGTGGTTCTCAGGGTCAGACGCGTGGCCTAGTGCATCCATTGACAATGTTGCCCAACTGAGTATGCTTACAGTTCACACCTGCATATCCAGTCAAGGAAGTGTGCACTAGCAGGCATCTATGATGGAAACCACAGGCTGTGTTAGTGAGGGCTGTTTTCTAATAGCAGAAAGAGAAGCAGGGCATGTAGCTTGAGATTGCAAAACCTTTGATAGTCCCAGGATGTGCTAGCAAATCCTTGTGTTATTTAACTTAGATTTGATGTTCATGTGAACATTGTAACTGATAGGTTGTACAAGTCATAAAATTGTGTCATCACTCAGAAATATTATTTTCTTTTTAAAAATTAAAGGAGATTTAAGTACTGTGTAATTTGCCATCACAACCTTTGTAGATTAAAAAAATGTTATTTTCTTGGTGTTTAATTGTCTTTTCATTGGATTTTGTTATTGGTTTTACATTTAGTCAACCCTTTTGTTTGAATGGTTCCTTTTCACAAATGAGTCTATCAGACAATTAAAAAGGATCCTAGTTGTTGTGATTAAATAATTATCGCAGCTAGCTCATAGTAGCTTTTAACAAACTCAGGTAGAGCTATCCTCCTGCGCAGACATTTGCCAGCTCTGCCACTGCTGTCAGAAGTTCAGGGTGGTGGGCTGAGGTTCATCACAGTGACTAATGGGAGCTCTTGTTTACAGAGTAAAGAGCGGGACTTCTGGGGTTGACAGTGACCAAGAAAAGAGTTCAGACTGCAGCTAAGCTCACAAATAGGCTTAGCTGTCCTATGGCAAGGGACAAACATGTGTGTCTAGATCTCTAGAACTGTCAACAACACTCGAAAGTTAGATCAAAACGAGGAGTCAAAACACTGCAACAGACTTTCCAAGTCCACAGATAACTCAACTGTGACTTGTATTTAAAATGAATTAAATATATGTAATATGAATCTGGGACATAGGGGAATTGGATAAGTAAGGCTCAAGAAGATGGTGTGAAGAGCCAGCTCTGGGGAATGAGTGATGGATGTTGCTTCTTTCTCTTTAGGTAATGTCAGTTTCAGGAGGGTTTTGTTTGGTTTGGTTGGGTTGGGTTTTTCTTCAGAAAGAACTGAGTTTGCTTGCTTGCTGTGATTTTCTCTGCTGGTGTTGGCTGATTAGTGAAAGCAACTGCTACTCTCAGTCTTCACAGAGTCTGCCTGGTTGTACAAGCAAGATAGTCAACTCACTGTCTAACTGCTTAGTCACGTTCACAGTCTGGTGTGTCACATGGTCCCATCAGGCTTCTCAGACAAGCAAGACTATAGATAATATTTTGACAGTCTCTAGGAGATGAAGACCATTAGGTGTTCTCTTATCCAAGGAAAAGGCAGTTTCTGGGAAGTTTCACTTATTCACACGCATAAAATTCTGTGATGGAGCTGAGCAAAGCTAGCTCTGTCATCTTCATCTTCATTGTACTCCAGAGTAAGACTGTCTGCTGGGGATGTCAGCATACCAATGCAGGGTAGATGATAACCATTCCCAGGATACCCCTAGACTCCTTAGCCATTTAATGTGTGTTTCAACACTTCTCACCTGGGAAGAAACTGGGAACTGAGGTAATTCCCCTCGGGAGGATTTTTACCTGTAATTTTGAACTTAGCCAAGGTTATGATGATTGACAGCTCCATCCACTCTGATCTTGATCATCCCAGGCAGCTAGTCATGACAACACCACCAAGATCTTTAGGAATTTTCTTAAAATTGTACCATCACAGTTTTTTTTTCTGTTTGTTTTTTTTTAATTTTTTATTTAACTTTTATTAATTACACTTTATTCCTTTTGTATCCCCCCATAAGCCCCTTCCTCCTCCCCTCCCTGTCCCACCCTCCCCCCCTTTCTGCATGCATGCCTCTCCCCAAGTCCACTGATAGGGGAGGTCCTCCTCTCCTACTTTCTGATCCATCACAGTTTTAATTGTTAATTAAACCATGATGTCTCTTCTTTCTTCACTGATATGTTCTAAGATTTTTTTTTCTCATTTACTCTTCTACTTTTCATAGTCTTCTTTTAGGATACACTTGTGAAGTACTTGTCAAAGTTTTAAATTTTTGTTATTTATTTAATTATTTATTCATTACAATTTATTCATTTTGTATCCCCACTGCAGCCCCCTCCCTAGTCTCCTGCTAGTCCCACCCACCCTTCCTTTTCTCCCCCTTTGCCCTTTCCCTAGTACTCTCATGAGGGAGGACCTCCTCCCCTTCTAATTGACCCTAGTTTATCAAGTCTCATCAGGGCGAGCTGCATCATCTTCCTCTGTGGTCTGGCAAGGCTGTAACCCCAAGGGGGAGAAAATGTAAATAGACCCATATTTATCACCCTGCACAAAAATGAAGTCCAAGTGGATCAAGAATTTCAACATAAAACCAGACACACTAAATCTGTTAGAAGAAAAATTGGGGAAGAGCCTTGACCTCATTGGCACAGGAGACAACTTCCCGAAGAGAACGCCAACAGAACAGGCTCCAATATCAACAAACAAACTTTTAATTTTAGAACTCCTATTGTGTATCCAGCCAATTATGCTTAATATATATGTATGTATATACATATAAAAGATATAATTGATAGAAAATAACCTATATATCTCTCCCTTGATATTATATTTCAAATTTCATAAGAGCCTTTGCTACTCACCCATTCTATGTTTTCATTTTTTGTTTTATGCTTCATGCTTCTAACACCATTAGAAGGCTAAAGACACTTTTTCCAGAGCTTACTGGAGACTTTGTTATTGTTTTCAGGACATAAAACATTCAATTTTAAGAACAATTTGGTAAATGTTTAACCACAATTATACACAAAAGTGATTTTATTGCTTAAATGGCAGCTTTAAAAACATATTTAAGACACAGTTCTTCAATATAATTCTGCAATTGTTCTTTATGATCCTTCCAGAGTGATTGAAGTTGGCTAATTGAATATTTAACTAATTATATGAAGAACTGAATCTCTTCTCATTTCCAGGATGAAGGTCATTTCATCTCAGAATCTCTGCTAATAGCTGTGGGTGTGAAGTTCCTCTGCAACAGCTGAGCTCATTTGAATATTTTAATGAAGAAACAAAGCAAACAGGAGTTATTATACATCACAGTGTTTACTTCTGAGGGAATTGTGATTTATCAGCCAATCTACTCCTTGTTTACAAGAGTACTGGGATATATATTTCCTCTATTAGGACCATCAGAAACCTGTGAAAGTGAGAAACCTGGACATTTTATGACTGTTTAGGGATTTAAGCCATATCTCATCACATTCACACCAGATCAACTAGTTGATTCTAATTAGAGAAAGAAAAGCTCCTGGAGATATTTCAAATAAATGACTTCGATACCTAAGACATTACAGAACACACAGTTAAGGGATCTTGGCAGGCTTTTTAATTTGTTTATGCATTGCTTTTAAATTAATACCCTTGAGACATTAGATGATTTTCTTGTGATAATATAGTAAATTACTGTCACAATTATTACCAGAAATGGCCATAAATGAGTTTATGTGTGTTTTAAAATTTTACTTTTAGGTTTATTGTTGTATAATGATCTTTAATTACTATTTCATAGCTTCTTATTAAATAAAATAATTTCTCAAAATGTTAAATAGCATACCACTGTAACAGAGGGACTAACACTATCCAGATATAAGATTTAAAACTGAGTTAAATACAATTACTCAGCCAAAGAGACCACTGCGGTTTGTTGTCATCTGTTTTGTCCCCAGTAAACAAACTCTCCAGTAAAACTCATCCATCAGAATGAGTTAAAGATGTAGGCACTGTTTTTTCCTCTACTTTATTTGGGGTTCCTAAACCTCGACCTCCCTTCTGTTCTCCCAACACTAGGTAGAAGAGAAAGAATGTTAGAAGGGAAAGGGGAAATATACATGTTCTTTTCATCTCTGGATCCTGATCTAACAAGCATACAACGGATACTCATGCATATTATACATATATAAATGCACACGTGGATGTAGTATAACATGCATAAAGGAGAATATGAAAGAATAAAGGGTAGGTGATGAACGACTGAATAAAAGTGATGAATATAAGTCACACAAGAGAAAACAAGCTGTTTTTCTAGCTCCAAATCCTTCATGGATTTTTTTTTAAATTTTTTTGGTAAGATAAAAGCACAAAAATATATTTGATAATGAAAGTCTAAAATCAAATGTGAAGATACTCAGCTTCAAAATGGTGTTTAAACTGTACAAAAATTCAACAAGATGAAAAACTTTGGGTCTCATTAAGTTTTTGTTTGCTTGTTTGTTTTCAAATTCTTATTTCATTTTTTTCTCTCTCTCCTTTGGTTTTTGAAGACAGGGTTTCTCTGTGTAGCCTTGGCTGTCCTAGACTTGCTTTGTAGACCAGACTAGACGCGAAATTACAGTGATCTGCCTGCCTCTGCATCCCAGAATGCTGTAATGATAGGCATGTGCCACCATGCCCTGTCATTTAAACATTCTTAATAATAATGTTTAATTATAAAGAGTTCTACACATGGTTCTGTATCAACTTTCACCCAATACAATCTAACTTACTATGTGTTACTACCATTAAGTGGTTTAAAAAGTAATATACAATACACATGTATTAAATTTGTCTAGTAAAGATTAGGGGGATTATTAAAAGCTTACAACCAAAACTTCCAAAGTTGTCTAGTAAAATAACTTATATGGTTTGATATAAGGCTAAATAACACTTTTGTTATTCAACAAAATAATGGATGGAATCCTCACCAACTGAAGAGAGGGGAGGGACAGTTTTTTTGTTTGTTTTATTTTTTGTTTGCCTTTTTGTTTTTTCTGCCATCTATAGTTTCTCATCACATATGGTGCCCTACATGTCTATTTACCCCTTCCAAACATGGAGAAGCTCAGAAAAGAAACAGCCCTGGTGGGTCTTTTTAAATTTTAGAGAAACGGATGTATGTATTTACTAGCTAACCCCTTGATTAACAGTTACTTGAAATTAACATTTTACATTGTCTGAAAATTGAACAATGTTAAATTAATTAATACAATGTTAGATGTTAATGTTACACAATGAATGTTAATTAACAGTCACCTGAAATTAATATTTCATATTATTTGAATGTTAAGCTTCAGGAGCAAAAGGCATATTACATCAAATCAAAATTTTCATAGCTTTCAGGTAAAAAATACACCACTTTGGCCAAGCTTCCTTCTAAGAATTGGGTAGTCATATTTATTTAGTTCCTTACAAATTAGTTTTCCATCATTTTAGTAGAGAAACCTTTCCCAAGACATCAAAAGGGTTTTCTCTCTCTCTCTTTCTTTACATAATAAATAGATAAATCTTTCAAAAAAGATCTTTCCAGCAGGTTTCTCCCAATACCACACTTTACATGCCTTAACTATCTTCCCTGGTGTGAAAGGAAGGGGAACAAATGACATTTGGCCAAGTTTGTGTCCAGCAAGACAAGGCTCTGTCTGCAACGAGGGAAGGGAGAAATAATGGGGAACAAGATGCAGGCCCCAGTGCAGCTAATACTCAGGTGGGGCGAACCCCCCTTAAAAAACTCAAGATCCCTGCGGCGGGGAGCAGCCTTACCAGGCCACAGAGGAAGACAATGCCACTCCTGATGAGACCTGACAGACTAAGATCAGAAGGAAGGAAAAGAAGACCTCCCCTACCAGTGGACTTGGGGAGGGGCATGCGTGGAGAAGGAGGAAGGGAGGAATTGGGAGGGGAGGAGGGAGGGAACTAGAGGGGGGATGCCAAGTAAATAAAGTGTGATTAATAAAAAAAAAATCAAAATCCCAAGATTCCACTTCACGGTGTTCCTTCCCTTGCCAAACCCAACTTTCTGCTAACCGCGTGCATCTGGGCTCCTTCTATGGCAGTCGGCTGCTTTTTTAACTTCTCAGCCCAACTTTACCTGCCACTTATATCAGGTGGACAGTCTGGCTTCTTCTTGCATTCTGTAACAACCATGCACTTGGAGAGAAGCCCTAAGATGCACAGAGAGAGGCTCTCTTACTCCACCCAGCTCATGTAGACAAATTACATGGACACTCTTCAGGGAAGGGGGAGTCTTTGCTGATGACTTGGGGAAGCCAGAGACTCTGAAGACAGCATGGAACAGAGACATCTGAAGGGAACTCAGATCCAGGGCAAGTCCTATAAATAGTCTCTGCAATCTCCCAGGACAACACTATTTAGCCGCCACACTGTCCAGTGGCACAGGAGCCAGAATCAGGCATCGACTCCACACAGGTTCTCTGGGAGGAGCCTGGTTTGTCCTTGTGGGTGCATGGCCTAGGAGCACTACTGCAGACCTGCTGACCTCCGTGATACTGACACACAGGAAAGACTCCTAGAGATTCTCAGCTGCTTCGATGATGTGTTCTATGAGGCTTTACAAATTTTACCACCTCCTCAGGCTAGGATTGGTCACAAGCGCTGGGAAAAATGCCAGCAATGTATGGTAGTTTAGAATGTTGAGGGCCCTTGCCCTAAAGGTGTGGGCCTATTTGCCTTGGATTGCCTCCATCCTCTGGGGCTGGCTCTAGGCTCCCCATACCCTGTACCCTTCTGGACCACCCACCTGCTCGACAATGGAGGCCCACAGCCTCCTGTGCTCAGCATGCTTCTTCACTGGTTACGGTCACAACTCCTACATTGCTCCAGAGCCTCTGAGACCAGCTAGCAGGTCCTCAGCTGAGCCCTCTTTACCGATACAGAATGACAGAATAGATTGCACCTTGTGAGGCCTTTAGTAGACAGGCACAGGACACACAGCCCTGCCCACATGTTACACTCAGGGAGAGGAAAGGGAATAAATAAATAATCGTCATCAAACACAGGTGAATACAGGCTTCTCTTCCAGGTGACTGGGGCAGAGGTCCCGCTCAGCATACCTGGATCATCATGGAAGTTACCATGTTATCGAAGGCCCTCGACTGGATGTGGTCTCCAGGGTTGTAGAATGGGTTGCACAGCACATCTGTGTGGGAGTTACTCAGCTTCCGGATCTCATTGTCTCTGAGGGCTGTATTGGAGGAATCCACCACCATGAGAAACTTTACCTTGGAAATGTTCACATAGCCGTATGCCTCGTAGTTCTTGGGTAGAGCAGGCCCAGGTACAGCTCCCGCTGGCCCACCAGTGCTTTTCCCATGGCAGAGATCTTCTCATCTACCACGTCCAGGGATGTGTGCACCATGTAGTGGAACGTGAGCTCACTCTCTGTGGGAGTGCTCCGGATGTACAGAGGGTAATTCTCCTTGGCGATCGCCATGCACACCGCCATACTGGCAGGCCAGTTTTTTATACAGTTTAGCATATAGACTTTATCAACTCAAGCTAAAATCTTGATATTTTCAACATGTCGAGATTGTTCTGTGTTGTCTCCTTTTTATTGTCAGATCTCTGTAACTGTGTGTCTGAGTGTCTGCGTGTGTATCCGTGTCTCTGTGTGCATGTGTGTACATGTGTGCATATTTGTTTTATAGGCTTGCACTTAGTTAAACTCAAGGTCTTTTGTAGATTCTACATTTGTTTTGACAGAATGAGCAGCAGGTAAGCTTTTCCACAGTAAACTATAAGAGCATGTCCTGCGTGTCAAACACCATGTTTGAAATCATATTCTGTATTTTATTTTTTCTTTTTTTCCTCAGAATCAAGAGATATATTTTAAATTATTGGCAGTTGTCCTCTGTGGTGGTAAAAAGGAGAGGAATAAAATTCTATTGTCTAATGTTCGAAGGTATAGAAACATCATGTGAAAATAAGTATGAGCATCTAAGGATAGACATTTTCCTGTACTGATCCCAACAGCAACATTATTCCTCTCGGATGATTTGCTGGATATTAGGTTTTGGTGATGTTCATATTAGAACTCCCCCAGATAAAAAAATGCAAAAAGATCTAAGGGTGAGTGATTCTATTTACCATGGTATTGTTTTCCCCAGTCTGTTGGTAGAAGATTTAATTCACAGGAGGATCCCAGAAATGCACTCCCTGTAACAGGATGACTGAGGCCAAATGGAGTCATACTGGAAGGAAGCTCTTCCATCAAAGTAGTATTCAGGAAAAGCAGAAATGAGAAGAAAAGGTAGGAGGAATAGACAAAGAGCAGAGGATTAGAGAGCAGGAAAGCTCATCATTTTAATGTTAAAAGTAAAGATGAATAATCACTTCAGAATGTTGTATGAATGTACTGATTTTCCAAAATGCTTCATTTGTTCATTTCAATGTCTTTGAAACTCTTAAACTTTAGTAAATTTAATTAATGAGTGTAGGCATACTACGGTTATTGTGTAATTCAAATGTTGATTTCTGTATCCCCCATATCTGGTTGCAAGTCTTGTTCAGAAAATCTCATCTTACAGTTGTATAAACTCTCTTCCCTATGGTACCATGATAAAGCAGCTTGCAGCCAATTACTGAGTAGGGGAGAGGATAAGGCTGGACTTTCTGCCAGCCAAGGGAGGAGGAGTCACAGTAGGAGTGGGGCATTCAGCCAAGAGAAAGTTTCAGGTAATATGAAGAGAGAGAGAGAGCTCGGCAAAAAAAGCTACAAAGTACAATTATTCTGGGATGTACTCTGGGAAGAAACCAAAATAGCTCAGAGGGTTAATAATAGAGTAATATCTACTCAGTTATTGTATTGTGAAGCTTATTGTTAAAAAAGAATTATAGAGTCTCAATTATTTGTATGATAGCTAGATTTAGAGAGCAAAAGAGAAATGAAAACAGTTATATAGAAAGAACTGTAACAAATGGCATACCAAGGGGGACAGAATTTACAGTAATCTAGCAAGAACTTACATAGAAAATAAAACTACACAGAAATTTCTTAGTTCTGTTCCTTCAAATACAAAGCAAACATGGTTTCTTTTTTTTTCAATGCAGTTTATTCATGAACCTTGAACAATCATCTGACCCTGGGGAAAGCCAGCCCACAACTTAAATAGCCTCTGGGTAGCCAACCCCAGCATGCCACGTGGGCAATGCAGATAGGTCCACATACATGGAAGCAAGACAGATCCTCAACCTTAGCCAAATGTGGAATTGTTTGTGACAGAGAGCACTCACCTTCGGGAAGGTGGAAGGTGGAAACCAGCTCCATCTTTAAGGCATAGCATTCCGCAGCTCTCTACAGTTCCCCCTTTTTGTTTTAGACGCATCAGGCAAGAGTAGAGGTCTGATCTCTGATATTAGAAATAAATTGGGACTTTGTACCGATGTTCATTTAGGTGTCATCCACCCAAAGAGCATCAGACCCCACCGATACCTTTTTTTCAGAAGCTGGACCTGGGGCATCAACCCGCATGCAATCAGACATGCTCTTCTCTGGGTCCAAAGCGGCTGACCCTGAGTGCAATGCTTAGCCTCGCATCCTGAGCATAACATTTTGGCTTTTTATGGTAGCCAACCATGCTTGGGGAGACTGTCCTGGTTCAATGGCTGTAAAGGCCTGAATGGTCATGGCTGCATCACACTGTTGTGAGATTCCAATCTTGCATATATACCACAGGCAAACCAAGGATACCAACACCAGAAGGCCTGCTAATGCTCCCATGCCCTCCCATTCCTTCAGATGATTCATGGCTGCAGCAATCCATGATGATAATCCTGTGGCTAGTCCTGCGTCCACTCTGGTAGAATTTACTGTGACAATGGCCACTCTCAGCTGCTCCATCATAGTATCGAATTCTCCAGTCCAATTACCTAAAATATAGCTCGATAATTGTTTAGACAGATTTGCAGCACAGGGAAAATTCTCATGTTGTATGCTAGTGACTCAAAGTCTAGCATACTTTCATTGACAGCCAAGTTGAGCGATTTGCCATAGGGTATCAATTTGCTCCTGCACGAGGTCAATCCTCTGATTGAACACCATCAAGCTTCCTTTTAGTTGAGCATTAATTCCTTTATGTACAACTAAGGCATGAGCTACATTGGCTAAATGATTATTCAGGGTCTGAGCAGTCTGCCCAGTATGACTCATGGCTAATGCCCCGGTGGTAGCTCCAACAGCAGCCAATGAGATGGCAGTAACAATGTTGGCTGTAGTTCCAAGTTACCTTTTCTGTCTGAAGAGAGTCTTAGCGTGAGGGGCATCAATGGGCACAGGCACCCAGCGAGGCATGCGAGTAACCAGGGCATACCTAAATTTACTAGCATTCCAGCATTGGGCAAAAAAGCAAGTATCATTACCACAATTACTTGGTTCTATCTGGCTAATAATGAATAAAAATGGGATATAAACAAACAGGTGTGGGCTTATAGGAAATATTATGAGAAGCCTTAACCCCCTCGTTGGAACATCCTGCATCAGTTCTAGAACTAGCAGTGGTTGTGTCCGAGGTCTGAGTAGGTTCAGGAGACCATTGCCCCCAGGGGCGAGACGTGCTCCATGCCAATTGACTAACTCCATGTTTTCCTCCACTTTTGAAAGTCATTTAAGGTTCTTAAATTATTTTTTTTCCTTTTTTTTAAAATTTTTCATCAATTACACTTTATTCATTCTGCATCCCCCCATAAGCCCCTCCCTCCTCCCCTCCCAACCCCACCCTCCCTCCTCCCTCTGCTTGCATGCCACTCCCCAAGTCCACTGATAGGGGAGGTTCTCCTCTCCTTTCTGATCTTAGTCTATCAGTTCACATCAAAAGTGGCTGCATTGTCCTCTACTATGGCCTGGTAAGGCTGCTCCCCCCCAGGGGGAGGTGATCAAAGAGCAGGCCAATCAGATTATGTCAGAGGCAGTCCCTCTTCACATTACTATGTAACCCAATTGGACTCTGAACTGCCCTGGGCTACATCTGTGCAGGGGTTCAGGGTTATCTCCATGAATAGTCCTTGGTTGGAGTATGAGTCTCTGGGAAGTTCCCTGTGTTCAAATTTTCTTGTTCTGTTGCTCTCCTTGTGGAGACCCTGTCCTCTCCAGTTCTTACTATTTCCCAGTTCTTACCTAAAATTCCATTCACTCTGCCCAACAGTTGCCCATCAGGCTCAGCATCTGCTTTGATAGTCTGAAGGGCAGAGGCTTTCAGAGGCCCTCTGTGGTAGGTTCCTAGGTTGTTTCCTGCAAACATGGTTTCTAAAGCAGGAGTTCACAGCTTCCCAATTAGACAGACCCTGGCTAAGCCAGCTGCAGAAAAATTAAAATTAATACATACAAAACCCAAAGAGGCAGGTTCTTTAGGTAGAGGGTGAAAAAAGTGGTTCTTTAACACAGGCAAGCTTCTCAAAGCCAGAATTTCCTACCCAAGACAGGGCTCTAAATCTCTTTGAGAAGGGGTTCTTGCTTGCCTGACTATTGCAGACCAGATGAACAAACACTGGTGGAACCATTAACTTCTCAGCGTGAAGACGGGGTCAGGATTAGGGAAAGAGGGATGGAGGGAAGCCTCTCTTTGGAAGCAGGAGCCAGAGACAGACAAAGAAGTCTCAGGCACCTGAACTGATAAGGTCAAGAAGGAAAGCTGGGTCTCAAGAAAGTAAAGTCCTGATATTTTATTATTTTTATTTTTTTATGTAAATGGGTATTTGCCTGGATGTATGTCTATGCACCATGCATGTCAGTGTCTGCCAAGGTCAGAAAAGAGCATAAAGTTCTTAGGGAGAGGTTTTGATATTAAAGATTATTTTCTTTGTTTAAAATGGAGGAAAACAATGACACAGTATTTCTGGATGCCATTTGAACAATTCTTTTGAATTGATGATTATAGTATTGCACATTCTTGCGCCTGTCCTCTCCTAGTCATATTAACTCCCCTTTTATCCTATGATTCTCTGCACTCAGCCGAAGGTTTGGTTATGAATCTCTGCATCTACCCTCTGTGGTAGGCTCCTGCACTGTTACTTGTTTTCTCCTACTTCCCATGTCCATCCCATTGGTCTTTCTAAGTGAGGATTGATCACCTTACTCCCGGTCCTCTTTCTTGTTTATCTTCTTTAAATGTACAGATTTTAGTATATTTATCCTATCTTATAGGTCTATATAAGTGAGTATATATTGTGTGTGTCTTTCTGCTCCTGGGATACCTCGCTCAGGATGATCTTTTCTAGATCCCACCATTTACTTGCAAATTTCATGATTTCCTTGTTTTTAATTGCTGAGTAGTATTCCATTGTGTAAAAGTACCACAATTTCTGTATCCATTCTTTTTCTGATGGACATCTGGGTTGTTTCCAGGTTCTGGCAATTACAAATAAAGCCATGACAAACATGGTTGAGCAAATGTCCTTGTTGTGTACTTGAGCATCTTTTAGATATATGCTTAGGAGTGGTACAGGTGGATCTTGAGGGAACACTATTCCTAATTGTCTGAGAAAGCACAACATTTATTTCCAAAGTGGTTGTACAATTTTACATTCCCACCAGCAATGTAGGAAGATTCCCAATTTTCCACAACCTCTGGAGCATGTGTTGTCACTTGAGTTTCTAACCTTTGCCATTCTGATGGGTGTAAGGTGAAATCTCAGTGTCATTTTGATTTGCATCTCTCTGATAGCTAAGGATTGTGAACATCTCTTTAGATGTTTCTCTGCCATTCTATATTCCTCTACAGAGAAATCTCTGTTTAGCTCCATACCCCATTTTTTTAATTGGATTGCTTGATTTATTGCTTTTTAATTTCTTTAGTTCTTTATATATTCTGGATATCAGCCCTCTGTCAGATATAAGGTTGGTGAAGATCCTTTCCCAGTCTGTACACTGAAAGGAGAATCAATGGAACTGAATAGAAGACCCAGAAATAAACCTGTACACCTATATATAAATACTTAATTTTCGACAAAGAAGCCAAAACCATTCAATGGAAAAAAAGACAGCATCTTCAACAAATGGTGCTGGTCCAAGTGGATGTCTACGTGCAGAAAAATGAAATTAGATCCATATTTATCACCCTGCACAAAACTAAAGACCTCAACATAAAACCAGATACACCAAATCAGTTAGAAGAGAAAGTGGGGAAGAGCGGAGAACTCATTGGCACAGAAGACAACTTCCTGAATAGAACACCAACAGCACAGGCTCCAAGAGCAATAATCAATAAATGGGACCTCATGAAGCTGAAAAGCTTCTGTAAAGCAAAAGACATTGTCATCAGAACAAAATGACAGTTTTGTATATTCTTTGGGACAGATCAGGATAAGACAGACTTGGAAAAAGAAGAGACTGAGAAAATAGATGCTAAATTAAAGGCCATAGAACTGAGGTCAGAGGAATCCTTGAACCAAAATAGGGTTTCTTCAGGGAAATGAAATCTGGAACTTACAATAACACCTAAAGAGGTAGTTTCCAGTGAGACAAGTCCACAAAGGGTTGAAGATATTGCAAAATGGTAGTCCATTGAGATAGTGGAGAGAATGTATTTAGCTATAGGCCAACACGGTCAGACTGAATATTTGTATATGTATTGTCAAGGTTCAATTACTTGATAAAGGTCTATATGCTAAAGTAAAAATGTCGATCCTATTTAGTATTTTCTTGGAACAAGATCATACGATGACGCTCCATTTTACAGGGATTAGAAAGCTAAAATATATGCACCATATCATAAGGTCATATGCAAAACTCCAGTGGCCTTTTGCCTTAAATTCTGAAGAGCATGATTCTAAGGTTGCACATTTCTCTGTCAAATTTTTCTAGGGCCAGAAGGCTAAACATGATACTCCAATGTTATAGAAGAATTTTGGACAACTGTCAGGCAGCCTAATTTCTCTGTAATTTCTATACTTTTGGAAAATACTTGTCTGCACTTCTCTGTATTAAGGTAATATTTGTTCCTTCTTAAGTCTCTGATGTGGTTGAAGACTAGATAGACATGGTCTCAATTGTTCAAAATGATAGAAATGGAGAGATAGTAGAATCCTTTATCCAAAGGTGCTAAAAATATACAAATGTCAATCTTACCTAATAATTTCAATAATTATTCTTATTGCATATAGTTCTTTATTGTAAGAGAGAGAGCCCTTTATTAGACTAAAAGGGGGATAGATAGGCATAAGGTTATCATGTAATTCAAGTGCTGATTTCTCTATCTCCCATATCTGGTTGCAAGCCTTGGTCTGAGAATCTCCTGTCTTAATGTTGTATGAACTCTGCTCCCCAAAGGTACTCTGATATGCCAAACAGCTTACAACCAATCACTGATCAGGGCAGAGAATAAGGCTGGACTTCCTGTCAGCCACGGGAGGAGGAGTCACAGGAGGAGTGGGGCATTCATCCATTGGAGAGGTCTAGATAACTGGAGGAAAGAGAGCTTACGAAGAAAGCTACAAAACGCAATTATTCTGGAGTGTACACTGGGAGGAAACCAAATTAGATTAAAGGGTTAATAATAAAATAATATTTGCTCAGTAATTGTGTTGTGAAGCTTATTATTAAAAAAGAATTGTAAAGTCTCAGTTAATTTGATGATAGCCAGGTTAAGAGAGAAAAAAGAGAAAGGAAAACCATTATATAAAAATAAATATTTAACAACTGAGTATCAATATATAGAATAAAAATAATTTGTTTTCCATGAGACAAATAAAAATCATTTTAGTGTTATTGTCTTTGAGCCTCTGTCTCCCCACCTCCAGTTTTGTTTCAGTGAGTACTTCAACAGAAAAACCAACAAACAAAAACGAAAAGGACATTTTTTTTTTCTGAATATCCACCAACAGTGATATTTCCCCTCTTTCTTTGTGTTGCAGGCAGCCTGAGTGTGAAATTCATAGCAGTCAGACACATTTAGCATAGTTATTTTTTGTTCTGACTTAGGGGTTCTACGGAACCACAGGACAGTGATAATATCTGTAGAAATACTGGCCAATACTTTCTTCTCTGTTATCCATAGACGGTTCTAAGTTATCATCAAATTATGTCCTCAAAGCAATAAGAGAAATTATCAAAATACTATTAGTAATACGATTTAGATTCATAGATGGGAACAGAGAATTTTCAGACCTTTTTTTCCAAAAGAGGCAGATTACATAGGCCTCACAAAAGCCAAAAACATTTTCCAAATCAGCCATGGCTTTGCTGAGATATCCATCAACACCCAAACACAATTCCTGCACATGGAAATGCACACACACAAAAACAATGGGGAGATAAAACAGCTACATTTGAGAAATAGTGATTAATAATACCTTTCAAAACCATAGAACTTATGAGAGTTTATAATATGATAATATGAAATATGTAACACCAAATGACACAGAGTAGTGGCTCTTGGATTTGAATATCTAATCTTTAGATATCTAATCAATATTGTGTGAGACACACTATGAGGAGCCTGAATAACTGGTTCTAGAATTCCTTGAAGTTCTTTTGTGACCAAAATTTGGGTATGTTATTAATATTCCCAGAAACAGGGTCAGAAAAATATGTGCTTCACATAATTTCAAAGGCAATTTGATATCCCAGTGCTATTTTCAAAACTTGGTTATTTTTAAATGCTGTGGCACCAATGTATTCAAAGCTCAAAGAGTCCTATTATGTGGCTTGCTGAGGATATTAATGTCTATAAAAAGAAAAGTAATTCATAATAAAAATATTCTAAACTGTCAGAGAGATTAGGAATATTTTGCCAGACTTATTTAGCTAATATTTTCAGTATTTTGTATATGTGAGTGATACAGATAAAAAGTAAGACTAAAGCAATGTTTTACATCTATGCAGTTATACATTTTAATATGTAAGTGAGCAATTCACAATATATCATTAATACATTTTATCGCTATATATTTCTTATTCTTACTCATGTGTATGTGTGTATATCTGTGTTTGTGCACACCTAGGTGCAAGTGTCCACAGAGTCCAGAATACGGTGTCAGATCCCTGTAAGCTCGGGCTATGGGTGCTTATTTGGTCCCCAGCGTGAGTGCAGTGAACTGAACTTGGGTCCTGTGAAAGCAGTAAGAGCTACCAGCTGCTGAGCCATCTCTCCACACTTTACATAATATCCTATTATATTTTGAAAGTGTAAGAAACAGCACTTGCATTGCACTCACCTCTCCTGATGTTCTTTCTTCCCTTCATTACAGCCATAGTTTATCTGGTATTGCTTCTTCCTCTGGTTTGTTTGTTCTAGTTAAGGACTTGTAAAGATGGCAATGCTAGACACAACTACACTGAACATTGTCACCCAGGCTTTCTTTAGTTGTGGAAAGTCTTCCACATACATGAAGAACTTATAAGTGACTTTTCAGACACCAGAGTCAAAAGACAGGATTCAGGCACAGTCCTTTTAGTAGATCAGAAGCCCTAAGTACCAGTAAGTCCAGGCAGAAAGAGAGATGAGAGTGCCACTATATCCAATAAGACACCACCACACTGACACACTTATGGGGACAGAACTCCTTTGTCACAAGTGTTTCAAAATCAAAATACATCATTATGAAAAATAAGTAATGGCTCATATATTGTCTTTACTTTGAGGCAGGAAATCATTTTGCTGTGTTTTAGAAATGCCATTATGTTTTCCAACACAAATGTGAAATTATCTGTGAGGGAACCATTTGTCTCTTTTATAGTCAACACAGTCAGAAGGTCTGTCTTCTGCCTGCAGGACTAAGGCAAGGCCTGCAGCTGCTTGTTCTTGGATTCTCCTTTTCAGGCAGATGAAGCTCACACCCTAACAATTGTCTCCTCTCCGTATTTTCAGTGACTTTTGCCTCTCATCTGCTTGATAGTTTGGTGATGCCTGGCTCTACCATGTGAAAATAAAGTGTGGAATGCAGGTCTCTGCTCCTGTGTGCACAGGGGAATGGTCTTGTTATGTCGGAGTTCATGTTGTGATTTAATAGGCCATATGGAGCCATTAAAATTCATTGCCAAAATGGAAAGTGCCAGAACAAAATGAGTGCTGATTTGATAGTGGATACATTCTCCCCTCCCGCCCCTTTGGTATTGATTTAGTTCCTTTAGTTTTTGTTTTTTACTTTTACTTTTTGATAATTCATTCATTATATATCAGGATTAAAGCCTCCCTCCCCCAACTGCTCCCAGTCCCACTCTCCCTCCTGTGCCCAACCCACATCCACTTTGTCTAGTCCACTGAAATGGGGAGTTCTCCACATTGCCATCTGCCCATAGCTTATAAAGTCTCATCACGAAAGCCTGGACCCTCTTCTTCTGTGACCTGGCAAGGCCTCATCACCAGGGGCAATTGATCAAAGAGCAGGCAACCAAGTTCATGACAAAGGTAGCCCATGCTCTCCTTACTTGGGAACCCATATGAAGACTGAGCTGCCAATTGGCTAAAACTGAGCATGGGGTCTAGGTCCTTATTGTGCATGGTTCTTGGTTAGTACATCAGTTTCTTCAGGACTGCCTGGGATCAAATTGTTTAGCTTTGTTGTCTCCTTGTGGGGTTCCAGTCCCTCTGTTCCTTTCCTGGGCATATACCCAAAAGATACTGCACTATTCAACAAGGACATTTGTTCAACTATGTTCATAGCAACTTTACTTATAATAACCAGAATCTGGAAACAGCCCAGATGTCCCTCAACAGAGGAATGGATACAGAAATTGTGGTACAATTACACAATGGAATACTGCTCAGCTGTTAAAAACAAGGGCCAACATGAACTTTTAAGGCAAATGGAAAGAACTAGGAAAGATGACCCAAAAACAGAAAGATGCACGTGGTATATACTCACTCTTAAGTAAATATTAGCCTATCTAATATCTAATATCTAATATCTTATAAGTAGATATTATATATTAGATATAATATAGGATAAACATACTAAAACCTATACTCCTAAAGAAGCTAAACAACAAAGAGGACCTTAGGGAAGATGCTTAAATCTCATTCAGAATGGCAAACAGCTTAGACCCCAAAAGCAATGGAAGAGAGAGAACAAGATGGGAACCTACTATAGAGGTCCTTTGAAAGGCTCCACCTAACAGGGGATACAAGCAGATGCAGAGACTCACAGCCAAACATTGTGCAGAGCACAGGGAGTCTTATGGATAGTGGATACGTTCTATACAAAGGCAGAAGCAGTTGTAATGATTCATTAAGAGATTATTTATCTTCATTTACGTCAATGAAAAAAATTGGTCTTTCCACTATCAAAAACCTCTTTCTCTTGACACAGAACTAAAAACATATATCTATATTAAGGGTGGAATTACGTTCTTTAACAACATGATATTTTTCTGAATACCCAACTTTAATTTTGTGAGAAGACAACTGAACTTAAAACCTTTTTAGATTCTTAAATTTACTTTGAAATGACTCATAAAATTATTGCACATTTTGTAACACAGTATTCAGAAAATTTTAGTCTGGTTAATATTGCTTATAATTAAGATTGATTTTCAACTTGAAATGACCTAGAGTAAGCAAGGATTCAAACCACTGGCCAAGTCTAAAAGGAACATTCTAGATTAGCTTAACTGAAGTGAGAAGATCTACCTTAAATGTGTATGACCTCATTTCATGGGCTGAGGCACTGACTCAATAAAAAGGTGAAAGAGAGCTGAGCACCAGAGTTTTTCTCTCTCTGGTTTTTGAATGCTGGTGCAGTGTGACTAGCTGTTTCAAACTCCTTCAGTGGCGACTTCTCTCCTCCATGCTGGATTACATCCTCAAACTATGAGCAAACAAACAGATCTTCCTTACATAGGTAGCCTGTGTCATGCACTTTCTCATAGCAATGAGAAAGCAATTCTGTCCTTTGTCATTAACTGACAAGTGAATCCCTTAACATACTTAGGTAATATAATTTAAATTTGATCAATGACTTAATTTTTACTTTAAAAATGGGGAAATGAAAACTACAATGCACTTGGCTCTTAAAGTATGGCTCTTAAAGTATTTTTATAATTACATAAAGACTTTGTCACTGAAACCCTCTGTTCTTTCATTCAATTTGAGAAAGAAAAAAAAAAAACCTATGTGACATTGCCCTGAGCGAGGCAGGCTTGTCACAGACAGATAAATTTTCAGAGCAGCTGTGTAGAACAGACCACTTCTGGAAAGCATGTAGCTGCAGGCTGATTTTGAACTCAGGGGGTAATGCTATAAATAGTGACACACACTTCAGATCACAGAAATGTCAACAAGCAATGAAGTCCTCATGTGTGTCTGTGATTAGAAAGGCAGCTGGCCCACAGTCTGTCTAAGCTGATTTGTGAAGCAGTGCTGAAGAATGCACTTTCTACTGGGACCTAAGGCTGAATCCCAGAAAAGTGATGATGCAAAGTTCAAAATGATATGATGGTGGGAGGTTAGTAGCCTTTCAAAGATTCATTTTGTGAGCATATGGCAACAGTTGGATAGAAACAAGAAAGAGTCAAATAAGAAATAGAAAATATGTGAGAAAGAAACAACCAATCATGGCTGTACATAGGGCTAAACCTAAGGATGCAGAATGTCTGAAGATGCAGGAAGCCAATGGGTCCTGGCTGAGATCCGTTGGGGGAGACATTTAGTGTCACTTTCATATCCTATTCCATATCCATAAATGCACAGTGTCCATCTGCAAAGGGATGCATCATCTTATTCCATCATCTAGATCATCAGGACCTTTTGACAAACACAAGCCTTTAGCATTTCAGCATGGCTTCCTCCTTCACATCTCTATTGGCACTGTTATCATTTCTATTTAGACACAGTCTCACTATCAGGATTGTCTCACACTTGTGGTGATCCACCCTCCTCAGCCTTCTGAGAGCCAAGGTAAAATTCAGGTCTCACCATTCTAGATGTCTTCTCTTAATCTTTTATTTTGTTGTTGTTGTTGAATATCAAATGAAACACTATGAAATTTGATTTCTAAGAAACTTGCTAAATTATATAAAGTAGAAATTTTTATTTAGCTAACTCAAATTTATATGTATTTTTCTAATACTGACTGGTCAAAAAATAGAAAGCATTGGTTATATGGCTAAGTAGTGAATGAAGCCAGTCTTATAGTATGTAAGAGTTTTGAAGTAAGATGATTTTCTTATATTTCTGACCACAAAAATCTTTATTCATATAGCAGACTATATGACTGTAGCATCTTTTCATATTGTGTCACACATCTAAAGTAAATTTTCATAGTACTATATAGGTATGCCTAATATTTTTGCAAACAAGAATTGAATGAGGACTTCCAGAATACCCCAAGTAATTAATTAGCTGCATGATTTAAGAATTTTAAGAGACCAGTAACTACTCAACATCATTTGGAAGGATTAATGTCAAGTGTCAGACACTGGATTTAATATCACCATGGAAACACACCTTTAGGTATATCTCTGACTATGTTTCCAGAAAAGTTTAACTGAGAACAGAAAACCCACCCTGAATGTGTGGCCATCATCTCAAGGGCTGTGGTCCCGAACAGACTAAGAAGGTAAAACTGAGATGATCACCACCATTCATCTGTCTTTGCTTCATGATTAGATGCCATGTGGCTAGCTGTCTCACACCTCTAACACCAAGATGGACTGTATGTACACAGACTTTAAGAAAACAAACAAGGAAAAACCAACACCCCCTGTGCTCTAAACCCCACTTAGTGACAGACTCCCAAGAAATGGTATGGAATGAGCTTTTATTGCATGTGATAGGAATGCCTGTCATCATGGTCCTGAGTGCGCATTGTGGAACCAGATGCCAGAATGTTGAGTATTCGCTGTGCAGTCCCTCCTACACTATAATGAAGTTGTGTTTGTCCAGTAGCATATGGCAAAGGTGATGACTTTTAAAAGGCACAGTACCCCAGTCTTCCCTCCCTCGAGGATAGAAGAGTATAATTAGAAAAGCCATCAGAAGGTATCTGCATGGCAGGTCACTAAATAACACAGCTGCAAGCCAGTAAGAAATCAAGCCCTTCCAAGAAACATAGTATTAAGCTTGGATTCTACAACTACAATCAAGCCTCATCATGAAGCTTCCATGCAAACAGTATCATCATCTCTTAAATGTCTCTGTGCCTCAGAATTACTGAGGTGCTCCTGGCTTATAAACTATGAGAGAAAATTAATAGTTGTGGTTTAAAGGTGCTGAGTGTCTCAGTAATTCGTTACACTGCATTTTAAAAAGGAACTCCAGCCTTTTAAAACATACCTGTGACCCCAAAATCTGAGGAACTGGAGCAAGAAAATCTGGACTTCAAGAAGAATTTGGAAAACATAGCTCCAACAACCAAAATAAGAAAGAAGTCAAAGACTTTTATGACAAGAAGTTCAAGTCTCTGAAAAAGAAATTGAAAAAGATACCACATGATAGAAAGATCTCCCCTGCTCATGGATCAGTAGGATTAACATGGTAAAAATTGCCATCTTACCAAAGGCAATCTACAGATTCAATGCAATTCCCATCAAAACACCAACAAATTTTTTCATAGACCGTTATCTCCATACCTGACTTGAAACTATACTACAGAGCAATAGAACTAAAAGCTTCCTGGTACTACTGTAGATATGGGCTGGTTGATCAAAGGAATCAAATCAAATATCCAGATATAAAACCACACACCAAGGCACACCTGAGTTTTGACAAAGGATCCAAAACCATACAATGGGGAAAAAAAAGACAGCATCTTCAACAAATGGTACTGGTCTAACTGGATGTCTACATGTAGAAAAATACAAATAGATCCATAGAGCCTGCACAATACTTAAGTCTAAGGGGATCAAAGACCTGAGCATAAAACCAGATACATTAAATCTGCTAGAGGAGAAAGTAGGAAAGAGCCTTGAATTCATTGGCACAGAAGACAACTTCCTGAACAGAACACCAGCAGCTCAGTCTCTAAGATCTACAATTAATGAATGGGACCTCTTTAAACTGAAAAGCTTCTGTAAAGCTAAGGACAGTATCAATAAAATAAAATGGCAGCCTCCACATGGTAAAAAATCTTCACCAATCCTACATTCAACAAAAGGCTAAAGGGCTGGAGGGATGGCTTTGAGGTTAAGAGCACTGGCTATTCTTCCAAAGGTCTTGAGTTCAATTCTTAGCAACCGCATGGTGTTTTTTTCTGGCCTGTAAGTACACACACAGCCAGGATTACTGCATAAATAATGAATGCATAAATCTTTTTTTTAAAAAAGACTAATATCCAGAATATATAAAGAACTAGAGAAATTAAGAAACAATAAACCATCAAAACATATGCTGAGTTGCATAGCCAAACTTTGGGCAGAGTGTAGGGAATCTCATGAAAGAAGGGAGAGATAGAGAAACCTGGAGGGAACAGGAGCTCCACAAGGGGAACAAAAGAACCAAAACATCTGGGCACAGGGGTCTTTTCTGAGATCAATACTCAAAAATAAAAGACCATCCATGGAGATAAATTATAACCCCTGCACAGAAGTAACCCAAGGCAACTCAGTATCCAAGAGGGTTCCCCAAAAATAGGACCAGGGACTTTCTCTGACATGAACTCATGGCTGGCTCTTTTATCACCTCCAACTGAGGGAGGAGCAGCTTTACCAGGCCACAAAGGAAGACAAAGAAGCCAGTCCGGATGAGACCTGATAGACTATGGTCATATGGAAGGGGAGGAGGACCTCTCCTATCATTGAACTGGAGGAGGGGCATAGGAGAAGAAGGAGAGAAAGTGGGATTGGGAGGGTATGAGGGAGGTGCTACAAGTGGGATACAAATGAATAAACTGTAATTCATAAAAAATAATAATAAACCAAATAATCCAGTTAAAAAATGGGATATTAGGTTTCACCTTACACCCCTCAGAATGACTAAGATCAAAAACTCAAGTGACAACACATGTTGGAGAGGATGTGGAGAAAGGGGAACCCTCCTCCATTGCTGGTGGAAATGTAAACTTGTACAACAACTTTAAAAATAAATCTGGTGCTTCCTCAGACAATTAGGAATAGTGCTTCCTCAAGATCCAGCTATAGCATTCTTAGTCACATATCCAAAATAATCTCAAGTATACAACTTGGATATTTGCTAAACGGCTGTTTATAGCAGCTTTATTCATAATAGCCAGATTCTGGAAACAACCCAGATGTCCCTCAGCTGAGGCATGGATAAAGAAATTGTGGTACAATTACACAATGGAATACTACACAGCAATTAAAAGCAAGGAAATCATGAAATTTGCAGGCAAATGGTAGGAACTAGAAAAGATCATCCTGAGTGAGGTATCCAAGAAGCAGAAAGACACACATAGTACATATTCACTTATAAGTGGATACTAGACATATAATATAGGATAATCATACTAAAATCTGTGCACCTAAAGAAGCTAAGCAAGAAGGAGAACCCTGGGTAAAATGATCAATCCTCACTCAGAAAGGTAAATGGGATGGACATTGGAAGAGAAAGAAAACAGGGAACAGGACAGGAGCTTACCACAGAGGTCATTTGAAAGAATCTACCCAGCAAGATATCAAAACAGATGCTGAGACTCATAGCCAAACTTTGGGCAGATTGCTGGGAATCTTATGAAAGAAGATCTGGAAGGGACAGGAGCTCCATAAGGAGAGCAACAGAACCAAAAAATCTGGGCTCAGGGGTCTTTTCTGAGACTGACACTTCAAACAAGGACCATGCATGGAGATTACCTAGAACCCCTGCACAGATGTAGCTCAGGGCAGCTCAGTATCAAAGTGGGTTCCCTAGTAATGGGAACAGGGACTGTCTCTGACATGAACTCAGTGGCTAGCTCTTTGATCACCTTCCCCTAATGGGGGAGTAGCCTTATCATGCCTCAGAGGAAGACAATGCAGTCAGTCCCTATGAGACCTGATAGGCTAGTATAAGAGGGAAGGGGAGGAGGACCTCCTCTATCAGTGGCTTGGGGGGGGCATGGGAGGAGATAACAGAGGGAGGGTGGGATAGGCTACACCTGAGATACAAAGTGAATAAATTGTAATTAATTAAAAAATAGTGTATAGAGCTAAACAGAATTTTCAACAGAGGAATTTGAATGGTGAAGAAACACTAAAAGAAGTGCTCAAAGTCCTTAGTCATCAGAGAAATACAAATCAAAACAACTCTGAGATTCCATCTTACACTTGTCACATGGCTAAGAGTAAAAACTCAAGTGACAATACATGCTGGCAAGGATGTGAAGAAAGAGTAACCCTCCTCCATTGCTGGTGGGAGTTCAAACTTGTACAACCACTTCGGAAATCAATCTGGTGCTTTCTCAGAAAACTGGGAATAACCACATTTCAAGACCAAGCTATACCACTCCTGGACATACACAGGAAAGATGTTCAACCAAACAACTAGGACATTTTCTCAACTATGTTCATAACAGATTTGTTTGTAATAGCCGGAAACTGGAAACAACTGAGATGTCTCTCAACCAAAGAATGAATAAAGAAACTGTTACATTCACACAATGGAATACTACTTAGCCATTAAAAACAAGGCAATCATGATATTTGCAAGCAAATGGAAGGAACTAGAAAAGATCATTCTGAGTGACGTAGCACAGACCCAGAAAGACAAACATGGTATATACTCACTTATAAGAGGATTTTAGTTATGTGATACAGGATAGATATACTATAATGTACAGACCCCAGTAATATAAGCAGGATGGGCATCTTAGGCTTCATGTGGTCCCATTAGTTAGGGCAGTGGGGAATATCTCTGCCATGGACTATGTAACCTGTTCTTTAATCACTTCTGCCTGATGGGACTTTCCTACCAGGCCACAGGGGAGGAAGAGGAACTCAGTCCCCATGTGAGTAGATGACCTGGGTTGTGTGGGTAGGGGTTCGGTGCTATTCTGAGAAATGGGAGAGAGAAGATGCATGAGGGAGGATGAGACTGAGAGGAGAGGACGGTAGGGCCCATGACCCAGATGTCACTTGAAATAATTAAAGACAAAGAAAAGAAAAATGGAAAGGTAAACATTGTTATCTTTAAAAAAAAAAAGCTATTATATTGCATTGTGACTACTTATTTTAAATAACTAGCAAGTGAGGATTTTTTTTTTCCATTTGACCATCCTGAAATCAGTCTCTTGCTAAATGTTTAGAGAAAGGTGTGAAGGTAAGGCAGGGGCAAATAGTATTTGTCTAATGTTCTCAATTGTGCATATGCACAATAAAGTAGAAAACAATAAGCTAATAAAACTCATTGTGGAAAAAATAGACTATTTTTTCTGTAACATGGACAATATGAATTTGATGAGTTCATAAGTGAGTATTTAAGAAAGTTCGATCTTAAATGTGAAAAGTCGCATTGCCTATGCTACCGGAGGCAAATAATTGTACAAATCCTAAATAAACATGCATCACCCTTTTACTTTAACTGACTTATTTTCAAAGAGAAAAGATTTTTGTGGTGACTTGCTGGACATTCTTACTGAACCTCAAAAAAATGTTCTTTCCTTCATTCTTCCTTTCCAAGAATATACCAAAGAAATCAAAGAAGTACTTAGTTGCTAGTGACTGAAAGAGTAGCAGCACCAGTAGTCCAGACAGTGTCAAGAAAATGGGATCTGCAGTAAGTGTAACACTGCACCATCAGAACCTCCGGGGAGGAGGAAGGATGTCCCATCCCATAGAACGTGGCCCTGCAAGCTGGCATTTCAAGTTTGGAGTTCTTATTCCAAGGACTTCTGACAGACGTGAACACCCCTGGAAATGGTGAGGGAAGAATACAGTGAAAGTTTCCAGATAAGCTGATGTACTGTCACCAGCACAAACTCCTACATTTTCAGTGTTTCTCCAACGAGCCCTGTACCTATTTTATCTGTGCATTAATTCCTTACTAGAATCTGTGTTTTCTTTGCCTATAAATCTGATCATTTTAATTGCCAACAATTACTCATTCTTTCAGCTTGAAAAATCACATTTTGAAACAACTAAAGGTGGTAGGGTGTAGTAGTACCTACCTATAAGTCCAGCACTTGGAACGCAGAGCAGGAGTATAAGGAGTTCAAGGCCAGCCTTTATATAGTAAATGTAGAGCCTTCCTGGCCTGTAAGAGACCCTATCTCAAAAACACAAAACCAACAAAGGAATTGCTCATAAGCATAGAACTTGGGTATGTTAAACCTTTCCAATTACTCAGAATGTACTGTATATTTATGTTAGGATGTAGATGTCATCACAACTGTGTGAATCAAGGGGAAATATATATGGATCTAAGACAAGAAATCTGACAAGCCCATCTGACAAGAAATAATTGAATAAAATATTTGTAGGTTATTTATTATCTTACACTTACAACCTTAGAATCTCAAGTTGCAAAAGCAAAATTTCAGGAAAATGACTGAATGGCACATGGAGAAAGTCGTTCCTGCACACTATTGTAAACGGAACTAAGTACTTATTGATGAAAATCACTACTTGTCATGGTGTACACAGAGAAAAATCTGAAGGGTGTACTGTGATGGAAATGTAAGAGGAACACAGAAATAATTAACCCTCTCTTGTGAAGAATGAACAGCATATAGACAGGGTCTTAGGAATGGCAGCTGACCTGTAGTCCTCTGCCAGGGCCAAAGACAGAAAATTAGCAGCAACCAGCTAGCTAACCTGGCCAATCCAGTGAGCTGAGTTTGTAAGAGAACAATCAAGGAAGAGAGCTCATGTCACTCTCAGGCCTCCATACACATTCACACAAGTGGACCAACACACAGGACATACATACAGACATGCACACTATATGTCCATGTATAACCAAGAACAATGTTGACTCAAGTACATGTAAGTATAGCTAACAACAGAAATCAGATTGCCTAATTACTAGAACAGTCTCTCTAACAACAAGGAAAGGATCATGGACACATCAGTTCACTTATATTACTGCTTTTCATTAACACACAGGCAGATTTACAGGGGACGTCTGTGACTATGCTCTGTCTGTGGATTGGTTTCACGCCTACAATGCCTACTACACGCTAACTGAACATAGACTTGGATTTGTAATATAAGGAGAAAGGTTCGCTTGGCAACAAAGTCAGAGATATTCAGCCTTTCTTAAACACAGCCTTATTTATTACCCCAGAAGCTGCTCTGTCTCAGTTACAGCTCCTCTCTATGCTGCAAGGTAAGGCTGTCTTGCTCAGTGTTTCAGCCTCTGGCCTTTTACCATATTACAGACCTTAGGAAAATAGCTCAAAGTATGAACAGACACCTTAGGTCACTGAAGGGTTGCTCAATCTGAAATGCCAAAGGTTTCTTGGTAAAACATTTATTTTTCATTGTTAAATAAAATTGTTATTTCCATTTATGAGGCCATATTATAGTATCCAAGAATGTATTCACACAATCTTCAGCCTTGGACAATCATTACACACCATTAACCACAATTTCTCACTTCACTTTAGAGATTGTGCATTGTCTTCCCTGAATTTTTAGGGCCTGGAAGGTTACCGAACATGTGTTTGGGGTCATGATTTTATCAAGAGATATTCATAAATGTGTTAGGTCACACTCTGCTTGACTGTATTAGATACATTAACCGATGCATAATGCCACATCCAGTTGGTTCAGAATTTATGTTACTCTGAGGTAAAATTCTACCCACTGTTCCCCTCGGCGTTTTCATCTGTCTGCTTCTTTCTTTGTTCTTATTCACCAGCACAGGTCCTTAATCGAAGACTCAGCATAATTTTTGTGTCCATGGTGCTCCAATTTTCTCAGTTCTGCTACAATGCACACTTTCAAACACTGGGGAACTTTTTGCTTTTATTAAATGCAGTAAGGAGAGTTTGTACTTTAGCTCAGTTGGCAGATTACTTGCTTAACATGCAAAGCCCTCACCCCAGCACTGTGTAAAGCTTTCTTGGTGGTGCATGCTTGCAATCTCAGCATGCAGACATGGAAACAAGAGGAACAGAAATCCTGTATCATCCTGTACTGCTTATAACGCCACCCTGGACTACAGAGGCTCCTGTCCAAACAAACTATTGACTATTCTAAACTTAATGTTTATAAACAGATATCTTGACCATGCAGTCAAGTGACTATACTTCTTTTGAAGGTTAAAAACCTTTGTGACACCTTCCCAGCCGTGTAAACTACAGTAACAGAAAAGTGAATGAATTTTGCACGTTCTGAGACATTGCAGATTGACACATCTTGTTCTGATTTCAAACCTAATTAATCACCTGTTTTTCCTTGAAGTCTCTAGTTTAAATGTCCTTCCTGGAATACCCATACTTCATTCTGTTTGATAATAACCCTCTTGTGGCCTATTCTTGTCTCAGAAATCAAAGAATGACTCCCTGCAGCTCTCCTCAGAAAACTGGTAACACATTCTGTGACCTTGGAGGGCTTTTAAAAAGAGTTGAATCCACCATGTATGTGTAAACGTAAAAATCTTCCCACTTCCCAGATCCAAGGTGGTCTTGAGTTATACATATTCATTATTGGTGTTTACTTGATTTCTAGAACTTAGGCTCTGACAGTAGCAAGGAAACCACCTTCCTGCTCCTTGCACTCTATGAGAACAAACATCTTCCTCTGCGTCTTAGGAATTGAAGGAAACTGAGGATGTCTCATCCACCTCAGGGTCCCATCATGTCTGCTTGTGAATATGACTGTATAAGTCTAATGACGTTCTTGTTCTTCTGAAGGGATTTGCTCTCATTTTTTTTCTAGAAATCTGAGTCACCTTTAATGAGTTATAATAGTCACTTTATGCTTCGAGTCAATAAGCAAGCACCATCAGATGTGAAGCTCTGGAAATCTCTTATATATTCAGCATCAACACTCAAGTGCCTCTTAAGTTTGACTCCTTGACCTCAAATTTATCAGCAAGCCCTAAAGACTTTCTCCTACAAATTAAAATGCAAACTATCTTGAGTCCACACAGTCATTTTCATCTCTACCATCTTTAGAGTTGATCATCATTTTCTCTTCTGCACTGATCATGTGCTTTTGGGACTGCCATCAGATCTGCAGTATCAGAAAAACTGTATACCATTGTTCACATCAGGGCCAGTCAGCCTGCTTCAATATTTTCTTTTTCTTGTTGACTTTTGGCAGGAAATGGCTGAGGACTGTGGCTCTGCAGCTGTTGTCTGTCAAGGGCCTCTATTAAATCGGGGCTTATTTTGTCTATATTTGAAATAAGTATACTTTTTTTTTTTCATAGCCCTCTTAAGTCTTTCCCAGTTGTGCACCAGGTTGATGGCAACCTCCATGGAAAACTTCTCACTCTTTTTGTAAGTATGTGTCACTATCCCTCAGGGACACTGTGTCAGAGCATCCTGATGATCACATCTGTGAGAACTGTACTTACCAGGCACTACGTTTTCTATTGTCTTAGGTTGTCAGCACTTGGAGTTTGACCACAATTCTGGCCTGTTCTTGCACCTCTATGATCTGGGTCTTTTCTTCTTCTTCTTCTTCTTCTTCTTCTTCTTCTTCTTCTTCTTCTTCTTCTTCTTCTTCTTCTTCTTCTTCTTCTTCTTCTTTAATTAACTTTACTTAAAAAAAAACTTAAGTATAAATAAAAACATCACACCCTAAAATTAGAAAAACCCAAACCTCAATGAACAGTAAGAATTGTAAATCTAAACAGAAGTTGTGAAGGTTCACACTGAATTTTTCCCTTCAATTTTGAATATCTACACACTTATCCACTATCCATAACACAAAATCCTATAGAACTAGAACTAGAAAAGCAATTTGCTTTATATCCTCTTTCATTGTTCAAGTACTCAGATTCAGCTCTTCATCATCCCTTTGCATTTCGTTTTTCCTGTTTCCATCTCTGCATGTTATGTTGTGCCGCGTGTGCAGCTATTTACATGTATGCATGTATTACGCATTTCTTCTTGGTGGAGAATTAGTTTCTTCCATTTTTTCCTATAGTTAATATACCATAGAAAACAACAATAAAAAGTAAAAGGGACTTTTTTTCTTCTTAATTTTTCTACAGCAAACAGACATGTATTTTCTTGTCCTTAATCTTGATACTCTTTTTATCACTTGTTTTTTAATCATTTTCATGAAGTACAATAGCATATTGCCTAAATGACCTAACAGCGCAGTCAACATCACAGTGTCTGGTCTCTTTCTGCTCCATGATACTGAAAGAAAAGCAAAACACCAACTTGAATTTGATCTAGATTCATTTGAAAGAAATAAATCTGGTGTGTGTTCAGTTGGTTATCAATTACAATCCATTACATTTATTTTTGTTTCTAGGAATTTTAATTTATACTTAATATCAAGAAATAAAAATCATAAACTGTTAATAAGAACATTATGAAAATAATCTTTTCATGTGTCTTTGTTTCAGGCTAAAAATGCAGAATTTAGAGATTTATTTCTCATCTTTACTTTAATAGTCTTTGATAAAATTCTATTAGAATAATAGAATCATATTAATTAGATAATGTTTTATAATTTTCTGTTTTGGTAAAGAGTAAAGTAAGATGTTTGTATTATAGTAGAAGCATCTAAGCCAAGAGGTTCCTTCTCCTGAATGTCACCCTCATTGTGTATATTCTAAGAAACAATGATAGATTTACACCAAAAAAAAAAAAAGTATCTTCTGTCATCTCAGCACCATTGCTATCTCAATCTTGGTCTCCTTCTGTGAGACACTTAGAACTTGGGGTGGGAGTATTTAATTGATGTATAAGCTTAGACACCAGTCCTCTGAGTGATAAATGAGTCTGTAAAATATATTTCTGCTGCATCCTTGACCCATTTCTGTCATAAATCTACAGGATGTAATATATAGGGCTGCATGTGATTCTGCAGCAAGGAACATCTCTCTTTGTCATCTTTTCTCCTTGACAAATAGCCTTAAGTAAAACCCAATATGCAGTGTGTGTGAGTATATGATAGAAAGATAGATAGATAATATTGATTAAATTGATGACAGATAAACAGATTAACAGAAAGATAGATGACAGACAGACAAAACAGATAGACACCAAAACAGAACATGACTTGGCACTATGACTCCATGTTGTTGTTGTTGCTGTTGTTGTTTTAGCAGTGATATTATTCAGTTTTTTATTCTTTAAGAATTATGCAATTGGCAATACATTTCTGTACATTCATTTTATAAACTATTTTATATAACATAGTTTGCAACAAAAGTAAAACCTGAAGTTGTACTTGTGATTGACTTGGATCTCCTCATTTAACCAAAACTCTTGCTAAGCTACGAGGAGTCAAGTGCCAGAAACAGAAGTCAAGAGCTCACCATAGTCCTCAGACAGAACAGATTTGCCTGTGGAAGGACCCTCTGTCACCTGGTGCTTCTTCACATTAAACATGAAACGAGCATGAAGACAGCTTCAGATATGAGTGTGAGTTTTACTTCTGCTGATACAGGTAGAAGAATTCCAGCAAGTTTCTTAATTCTCCGAACTCCATTTTCCCTTTGCAGCAAGACAGCACTGTCTTGTAGTTGACCTTGCATGCTGTGACGTTTCCATTTACTGTGAGATCACAACACTCAGAAGCATCTCTGTAAGAGTGGGTGGCATGGGTTACACTCAAGACCTACACACGCAGTGCAGTCATCAGGACATCTGGGAAAAGCATGAGTGAGTGAAGAGATTAATCAAATAATTATGTCATAGCATACATTAAGAAAATACAATGACCACAAGTAAACATCACATTGCAGAGTGGACACTGTGGTAGTGCTATAGATAAAAATGAGCTCATAAACTGACAGGCTACACATGCTTCCTTTGGAAAATAGCATTCAGACACAGAAATTCAGTGAGGTAAGGAATATAGTTGTAAATCTAATGACAGTGAGTAGAGATGTGATTTAAATTCTATCCAGCATTTACACAAACAACCTGTTTATATATTACATGTACGTATAGAAAGAGACTTTATATCTTATATGTATGCATATGTGTATATACATGTATATATTATATATATCACATATCATATTATATATATATAGTTGATAAGGGGTAAATAAGTGTTCAGAATAAATATATGGCTGTAATAATTGGTTATTTTATTCATATAACATTACTAATATATCTTTTGATATTGTTATTACATATATGATGTATTATAAATATATGTGATATATCATGTGATATATTAACAAAGAATATCATATGTGCCATGAACTTCCAAGGAGTCAAAACCCAGTGAATCTGCATGGTCAGTGCCTTCAGTAATGTACCTGAAAAGAGGATGGAGGCTTCCTGGGACTTGTCTGCTTGGTAAACATGCTTCAATTTTGATCTTTGTCATGACCCTTGTTTCTCTTTCTTTTTCTCCTGTGAATCCATCATGCTCTGTGCTTTTTCAAGGTGTATTGTAGCCATTCTGGACAAGCATAACACTTCTTAGGAACTGCTTTTGTTGTTGAATGCATAGTATTCTCCAAAAACTACTTCACTGGGATATTTCACTGTCATATATTTACCACAGACATAGTGCCACAAACATGGCACATCTGCTGATGTTGCTGTAAAAAGTGGTGCCTTGAGGTGGGTATCTTATGCTTCACCCTGTGGTGATGGTGCTGGAAAGAGCTCTTCTTATCTTTTCTACTCTGTTAAGATGCTGTATTTGTGGTATTACTCCCAATTGTCAATATCACTCAGTGACAGGTGCCTGCCTCTTCTCAGTTGTCACAATATTTCTATATCTGATCTGATTTCATGTGAGCTATTTCACTACAGTAATTTGGGGAGGGCAGTTTTCATTCTTTATTTAATTGTTTTGCTTTATGTCAATGAGATGAACTGAGTGGCTTTCAATTAGGTAATTATCGTAGTTGCTGGAAATCAGTGATAGGTCAGAGCACTCTTTTTAATGGTGAGGAGGAATGGTGGAAATAATATTAGCATTTTACCGAAGCCTAGAGGTATGTTAAAAGAGACAGTATTAACTGCGCATGTTCTATTGTTGGACATTTTGCTGTGTGATCTGCAGACTACATGTACTCAACATAAATGATATGGATAATTCAACAGTGAATCTTCATTATGTACATGAAGAATCAGAAATTCCAGAATATAAGTAAAAATGTTACCTGCAAAGTAAAAGTTAAAACACTTACTTAACATTAACATAATTCAGGGGTTTTTGTCTCTTTCTATTCATTTATGAAACATTTTTTTTCAAAAATCAAAAATATTTTAAAAATATTTGTAAGAAAAAAAATCTGTGAAAATATTCTAACACAATGTAAATTTAGTAAGGCTTATTCAAATTTATGTGAAAATATGAACAGTATGTAGATATAATGAGTGCTAATGTGTTCATTACTGTAAAGATCTCCCAACTCTTCTCTATGTGGGTAGTGCCCACGGAAGCCAGAAGAGGGCATTGGCACTCCTGGAGTTGGAATCACAGGTGTTGTGAGCAACCCAATTTAGTATGTGGATCAGAACTCCTTCCCTCTGCAAGAGCACCAAGTGCTCTTACCTTCTGAGCCATCTCTCCAACCCTCAACACTTTACTATGTATTCCAAATAGAATTGATATATTTTTTTTATTTTTTTATTTTATTTTTTTTTATCAGTTACATTTTATTAACTCTGTATCCCAGCCGTGTCCCGATCCCTCATTCCCTCCCAGTCCCTCCCTCCCTCCCTCCCTCATCTCCACCGTGCCCCTTTCCAAGTCCACTGATGGGGGGGACCTCCTCCCCATTCATCTGATCCTGTTTTATCAGGTATCTTCAGGATTGGCTGCAAAGCCCTCCTCTGTGGCCTAACAGGACTGCTCCTCCCTTCGGGGGTGGGGAGACCAAAGAGCCAGTCATCGAGTTCCTGTTAGAAATAGTCCCTGTTCCCCTCACTTTGGGAAACCAATTGGTTACTGAGCTACCACAGGCTACATCTGAGTGGAGGTTCTAGGTTATGTCCATACATGGTCCTTGGTTGAATGTCAATCTATACACCTAAAAAAGATAATCAATTGAGCGGACATGGGGTAAGATGATCAATCCTCATTTAGAAAGACAGATGGGATGTGCATTGAACGTATGACAGGAGTCTACTGAGCGCATCTGAAAGACTCTAACTAGCAGTGTTTTCAAAGCAAAGACTCATGACCAAACCTTTGGCAGAGTACAGGGAATCATAAGAAAGAAGGGGAGTTAGTCTGATGGGGAAAGGATAGGAGCTCCACAAGGACCAAATATATCTGGGCATAGAATTGATATTTAAGACAAATTAGCTTTTGCTTAAAAAGTGTTCTACCTGCATTGTATGTGTTAGTATATGACTCAAAGTAAACTACATTTTAACTTTTTTTCAGTAGCATTATTACAAAGGATTCCTAATCAAAACCAAACTTTGTGCAGAGTGTAGGGAATCTTATGAAAAAAGCGGGAGATAGCAAGACCTGGAGAAGACAGGAACTTCACAAGGAGACTAAGAGATCCAAAAAATCTGGGCACAGGAGTCTTTTCTGAGACTGATACTCCAGCCAAGGACCACTCATGGAGATGGCCTGGAACCCCTGCACAGAGATAGTCCATGGCAGTTCAGTGTCCCAGTGAATTCCATAGTAATGGGGACAGGGACTGTCTCTGACAGGAACTGATTGGCCTGCTCTTTGATCACCTCCCCCTGAGTAGGGAGCAGCCTTACCAGGCCACAGAGGAAGATAATGCAGCCACTCCTGATGAGAACTGATAGATTAAGATCGATCAGAGGGAAGGGGAAGAGGACCTCCCTTATCAATGGACTGGGGGAGTGGTATGAGTGAGGAAGAGGGAAAGAGGGTGGGATTTGGAGAGGAGAAAAGAGGGAACTACAGGGAGGATACGAAGTGAATAAACTGCAGTTAATAAAAATAAAAAAAATAAAAATGTGTTCTACCTGCATTGTACGCCTTAGTATATGACTCAAAGTAAATTACATTTTAAATCTTTTCAGTAGCATTATTACAAAGAATTCCTAATAAAAACCAGTAGTTTATCATTTCATGAACTTGGGGCTGAACTCTTAATTCAATATATTATGCAATTTTTCTATTTAAGAAGATAAAGAATGAAAAATTACAATTTATCACTGCACCTCATTCCTAGAACATGGATATATTAAACATTTGAGAAGAATAAAAATCAATTTACAGACATGTCAGAGAAGATTATTTTAACTGCACTCGAAAAAAAAAAAGATTTCTACTTACTAACTACTACAGCATATTTTCTGTGTTTCTCTTAAAATCTACCTTCCAAACCCAACAAAGCCTGTGAGCATCTATGAGCTGAAGAAGAGGCAGACACTCTAGCTCATTGGAGTCCTACTATGGGATCTTGGTAGTGCTGCACCAGCAAACAGTCATTGAGATGATGTCTTCAGTATCCCAAATGCTTCTTCTAAAGACAAGATGCTGCTCTTGTGTCTTCAGTAGGAGTCTTGAACAGATCCACAGACAAAGGCTGTGATAATCAGGATAGCTATTTTCTTTGTACTGAAAGGTGACTGCTATATATAGCTTGTATATTGATTTAATAATTTTATTTTAAATATGTATTTATTGTTTATACAGTATTTTGCCTGCATGTCTGCTTGCACACCAGAGGAGAGAGCCAGATCTCATTATAGATGGTTATGAGCCACCATGTGGTTGCCGAAAATTGAACACAAGAACTTTGGAAGAACAGCTCTTTACCTCTGAGCCATCTCTCAAGCCCAATAATTTTTAACACAACATATAAAATAGATAAAATTATCTTTTATTTGCAATGATATCGGTATATATTTTTGTGGAATGTATACAATATACCCTTGTTCATTCAAATGCTGATTATGTTCATTCAAATGCTGCATTATCTGGTTTCAATCTGAACACTGTATTGTGATGTTTATTCTAAGTATCACCTGTCTCAAGTTTTTGTAAACATGCCACCATTAGTTCTCTGTATTTTCAATTAAAAGACCAGCCAGTGCTGTGCAATGGAGAGAATAAGGTGGGACATCCTGGTCCAGAGGGGAGAAGTAATTGAGTGGGAGGAGTAGGAGAGCAGGGATCCACAGGAGAGGACTTTGAACCATGAGGAGAGATGAATGGGATCTAAGATATGACTAAAAGCAAGTATAACGGGTGAAATCTGAACAGGAGGAAACTGCATGGTTGGAGGTTTAGGATGGAGTAACTATTGCCCTGCATTGTACTTTAGGTTAATTAAGTAAATCCCAGTCTCTGCGTGGTGATTTGGGTATACATCTGGTTTAGGAATAGCCACTGCTTAACTAAAAGATAAATCAATAATAAATATAATAACCCACAACACAATGGAAACACAACCACTTTGGAAATCAACCTGGCTCTTTCTCAGAAAATTGGGAATAGCACTACCTCAAGATCCAGCTATACCACTCCTGGGCATATACTCAAAAGATTCCCCACCATTCAATAAGGACATTTGCTGAACTCTGTTCATAGAAGCTTTATTTATAATAGCTAGAATATGGAGACAACCTAGATGTCCCTCAGTGGAGGAATGGATTGAGAAATTGTGGCACATTTACACAATGGAATATTACTCAGCTATTAAAAACAAAGAAATCATAACATTTCCAGGAAAACTGATGGAATTAGAAAAGATCATCCTGAGTGAGGTGACCCAGAAACACAAAGACAATCATGGCATACACTCGCTTACAAGTGGATATTAGCCATATAATATAGGATAGCCATACTAAAATCTACAGACCTAAAAAAGCTAAACAACAAGGAGGACCTTAAATATCATTCAAAATGGCAAACAGGATATACCCCAGAAGCAGTTTAATAGAGGGAACAGTATGGGAACCTACTATAGATGTTCCTGTGAATGACTCCACTTGACAGGGGATTGAAGCAGATGCTGAGACTTGGGGCCAAACTTTGGGCAGAGAGCAAGGAGTCATATGGCAAAAAGGGGAATAGAAGGACATGGAGAAGACTGGAGTCCCACAGGAGACCAACAAAGCTAAAAATTCTGACCCTAGCGGGTCCTGCAGAGACTTATGCACCAACCAAAAACTATTCATGGAGAGGACCTAAACTGTCTGTTCAGATGTATCCAATTTGCAGCTCAGTCTCTATTTGGGTTCCTGAGTAAGTGGAGCAGGTCTGCCTTGATCATGTCATGAACTCTATTGTCTCCTCTTTTATTACCTGCCCCTGAAGATGTGGCCTTATCAGACCACAGAAGAAGAGGACCCAGGTAGTCCTAACAAGACTTGTTAAGCTATAGGGAGATGGTAGAGGAGGAGAACTCCCCCTCCAGTGGACTAGGTGAAGGGGATAAGGGGAAAGAGGGTAGAAGGGTAGGAGAGGCAGGAGTTGGGGGACTTCTTCATTAGGGATACATAATGAATAAAGTGTATAAATAAATAACTGCAAAAATATCTCACTAAATAAAAATAACTTCTATGTAAAAGAAAAAAAGACTATCAATAGATGACACATCTTCCTTGCTTGCTATAACATCCCTTGAAGCTACTAAAAAAAGGAATGTTCAATATTCAAAAGTATATTAGTAAATAGTATTGTAACTAGGGCTGGCAGAATGTAATGCAATGTGTTGCTTTCTTTGATCACTGATATAAATAAGCCATTACTTCCTAGGAAAGATGGCTTGGCTGCTGTTCCCTTCCCAGGCTCTCTGAGGACACCACTTGCTCATAGCTCATCTGAGGCCTGAGTATCATGTAAGGGAGATTAAATACCTAACATTACATCTACTAACACTCATGCCGTTATTTGTATTTATTTCATTCTCTGAATATCCATGTGTATGTTTACATATGCATACAGCTGATGCTCCAGTATGGCAAGGGTTTTAAGGTCCTTCTCTAAGAAACAGCCAGTGACGGGCCACTTCACTGTTAAAGGCATAAACAAAACTGGCTCTTGAGGTCATTCATAATTAGATGGAGTTCACTCTTATGACTCCAGCATCCTGGAATCCTCAGGAACCAGTGCTCTCATTTCTGAACTTCATTGCAGAAATATACCTCTTAAACTAACTAAGTGGTGTCCTTAACTCAAGTACATTCCCTCTGTGTCTATGATAATTTAACAGACACTTGAATGATGTGCGCCTCTCCTTTACCCCTGATGGAAGTGCTTCAGAAATGTGCTCAGAGACACTGAAGATCATGTTTTGTACTTCATTTTAATCAAAGATATACAATTATGTAAGTTTAAATTCTAATGCTATCACATCATTTAAAACAAAAATTACAGGCTATGATCCATTTTTGTTCACAATTCTACAAGTTTTTGTTCACACAGCACTAATCAATGTAATTATAAAAGAATATTAAAAATCTTGCAAAGGATAACTGACCACCTTCATACCATAAATACAACAAGCAACATATAAGTAACAATGAAAATAAGCAGAGTTCACAACTTGTTCTACTCTATTACCTTTCAGTCACATGTGGTTCTAGTGGCTATGCTATGTTGTTAGGCATAACTCTAATGTAGATACTATACAGTGAAGGCAGAGTTCCTGTTATAGAATTGATATTTTAGCTGGGAAGTAAGCAAGAAAATAAATAAGTAAATGCACAAGATAATTTTATTATTTTCATGATATAAAATACATGGGTTTAACATAATGTGTTTAAGAGCAGATGGTAATACTAGTGTTGGTTTTCTCTACCCTTTGGAAAATAATCTAGAATGATCTGGAGAAGGAACAACAACAGCAGTGCAAGCCAGTTATACAAGCATTTAAAAATGCTATTAATTCATACCTTACTTCAAATTCACCACACACACACACTCATGGACACACACACACATACATACACTCACCACCACCACAAAAAAAAAACAACAATAACAACAGCAAAATCATCCATCTAGAATTCCTTACCTCTCCCTCTGGATCATTCTGTGACTGAGTGAATCTTCACAGATTGTTTTTGTGTTGTTTGTATTTTATCCTGAAAATTAAGAGGCCACAAAGCTGTAAAATATTTGTAATATTAGTGAAGAAATGTCCTGAATATTAAAGTTTTGAAGCCTGAAAAATGAGAAATGTCAAGATGTTTAGATGCAAGACTGCCACGGGCCAACCCAGCCAGGAGTCCCTCACCCTCGGGCAAATCAGGCGTTCGGATATCAGGTTAGACACAGGTAGGCGAAATGACAGAGACCACACCAAGTAGTATTGGATCTACTGCCCTTTACTGAAGTCAAGCCAACACTTATATAGTGATTACATAAAGAAGCACCTGAAGTTGACATATTTCCCCGGAGCTTTCAGACATTTTACCAACAATACAAAGTTTACATTTTAACTGAAAGAGTAACCTGGTAAAAGCAGTGTCTACAAAAAATCTTGGCTTAAAAGCTTTTAATCAAAGCAAATACAAAACCTTAAACTAGTGGTGTTTACGCAGTTTACTGCTACTAATTAGTGAGTGGAAGGCCAAGGGCTGTTATTACCCTCCAAACTAAGTCGGCTAAAGATTTACAACCCCCTTGAGGAGAATTCCTCCTGTTTGTCTTGCTAAGGATTTACAATCTTTCCTTACAGATAAGATGCTTGAGCTAGCCTGTTTTCAAAACTCATAGTATAATATAAAACTCTCTGACCTCCTATGTTTGCCTATCTTCTTTCTGCCTCATCATTAACACCTGTGTTTGGTAATGGTTTTGTAGCAGTTTTACTGCAGTGGGAATATCCAGAACATTTATCCTAACAGACCCTGATTACACATTTTCTTTAGAAAGCCCTAAAACTCTTGTCCCTTTACTACCTACAATGTTTGTTTTTTCCACAAGCAATTTCTGATGCTGAATCTGATTTATTACCTCTCCTAAAATTTTATTTTCCTTCTACTCTTATTTTGCTAAAGCTTTTAGTAATCTATTAGAAATGTTTCCTTGAATAGTTAATTGTGCTGTTCCAAGAATCATAGAGAAACAGCAAAAAAGCTCATCAATCCAATCTTGCAACTGAGTAAGTTGTGGGACTCTCAGAATACGTCTTTTTGGCTTAGATGGCCATGCTAGGCTTCTTGCTAGGGACCTCCAGGGAGCATATTTCCAAAGAAAACATATCTCCCATCTAGTAGCACAATCTATTGATATGCTACACTGACGACACTGGAGAGGGTGTAGCACAAGACTTTATGTTTTTACATCTAGTACACAGTATTATTATTTAAGTTACAAGGACTGCAAATCAAGTGAAGAACATACCCAATGCTTTATAAAGTTATTGATGAAATTTTGATTTAATAAATCGCAGGTTAAATAAAATAATAGCTGAAAGTTACAGAAAGTAAATCAAATAGTATTCTAGTATTCTAGTATTCTAATGATTGTAGTTTTTTTGGTGTACTTCTTTAGGTGTACAGATTTTAGTTTGTTTACCCTATCTTATAGGTCTAGTATCCACTTATAAGTGAGTATATACCATGTGTGTCTTTCTGCTTCTGGGATACCTCACTCAGGATGATCTTCTCTAGAACCCACCATTTGTATGCAAATTTCATGATTACCTTGTTTTTAATTGCTGAGAAGAAAGGCCCTACCTAGCAGTGTATCAAAACAGATGCTGAGACTCATAACCAAACCTTCGGCAGCGTGCAGGGAATCATATGAAAGAAGGGGGAGTTAGTATGACTTGGAGAGGACAGGAGCTCCATAAGAACCAAATGTATCTGGGCACAGGGGTCTTTTCTGAGACTGTTTCTCTAACCAAAAACCATGCATGGATATAACCTAGAACCCCTGCTCAGATGGAGCCCAATGCAGCTCAGTATCCAAGTGAGTGTCCTAGTAAGGAAAACAGGGACTGTCTGTGAAATGAACTCAATGGCTGGCTCTTTGACCCCCACCCTCGAAGGAGGAGTTCCCTTGCTAGGCCCCACAGGACATTGCAGTCAGTCCTGGTGAGACTTAATAAACTAGGATCAGTTGGAAGGGGAGGAGGACCTCCCCTATCAGTGGACTTAGAAAGGGACAGGAAGGAGATGAGGGAGGGAGGGTGGGATTGGGAGGGAATGAGAGAGGGGGCTATAGCTGGGATACAAAGTAAATAAACTGTAACTAATATAAAATAAAATTTTGATTAAAAAGAATTTAAAAAAACGGCCATGGGTATGACCTAAAGAACAAAGGAGCATCAGAAATATCTGGACGAGAAATGGAACTATTCAACGATGTTGTAACAGATTTATTTGTAGTAGCCAGAATCTGTAAACAGCCTAAACATGTCCATCAACAGAGGAATGGGTACAGAAATTGTGGTACATTTACACAAAGGAATACTACTCAGCAATTAAAAACAAGGAAATCATGAAATTTGTATACAAATGGTGGGATCTAGAAAAGATCATCCTGAGTCAGGTAACTCAGAAGCAGAAAGGCACACATAGTATACACTCACTTATAAGTGGATATTAGACATATAATATAGGATAAACATACTAAAATCTGTACACCTAAAGAAGTTATGAAAGAAGGAGGACTCTGGTAGGATGATCAGTTCTCACTAAGAAAGGCAAACTGAATGGACATCAGAAGAGGGAGAAAACAGGAAACTGAACAGGAGCCTATCTCAGAGGGCCTCTGAAAGACTCTACGCAGCAAGGTGTTAAAGCAGAGGGTGAGACTCATAGCCAAACTTTGGGCAGAGTGCAGAGAATCATATGAAAGAAGAGGGGATAGAAAGATTTGGAGGGGATGGGAGCTCCAGAAGGAGAGCAACAGAATCAAAAATTCTGGGCACAGGTGTCTTTTCTGACACCTGTGATCCTCCAACCAAGGACCATGCATGGAGATAACCTAGAACCCCTGCTCAGATGTAGCCCATGGAAGCTCTGTATCCAAGTGGGTTTCCTAGTAAGGGGAACAGGAACTGTATCTGACATGAATTCAGTAGCTGGCTCTTTGATCACCTTCCCTTGATGGGAGAGCAGCCTTATCAGGCCACAGAGGAAGACAATGCTGCCAGTCCTGAGGCCTGTTAGGCTTGGGTCAGATGGAAAGGGAAGAGGAAGAGGACCTCCTCTATCAGTGGACTTGGAGAGGGGCATGAGAGGAGATGAGAGAGAAAGGGTAGGATTGGGAGGAAATGAGAGAGAGAGGCTACAACTGGGATACAAAATAAATAAGCTGTAATTAATATAAAAATTTTTAAAAGTAATGGAACTAAGGGCAAGGGACTATGGATGAGTCACAGGTTCACTGTTTCCTGCTTATATAACCTTACAAGGAGAGGAACAGGGTGCCTGGTGATCTCAGGAATGCTTTTGAATGCATCGCTCTTGCCCTGACTTCCATGAAAAGAAGCTTTAAATCAGGGTTTCAGATTAGGTGACCATAACAACAGCTACTTAAAACACAGTGGTCCACATTCAGACTGTTGGACACAGAGGTGTAATGCACTCTAATTCAATTCGAATTTATTCCAGGCTGTGGTCTTAATCACTGTTGTCTTCTTTTCTTTAACTGGGGAGACCTGGAAGTAACTGCACACATAACAGTTGCAAATACCCCCAAATTTTATATTTACAATACGACTTCAGTATGACTTAAAGGGGGCAATAAATACAAATTGTATATTCATCTCAAATTCTCCCCAGTAACAAAATCTTACATTTTTTTTCTTTTTTTTTTTTTACTTCTTTATTTATTGCACTTTACTCACTTTGTATTCCCCCCTGTGGTTCTCTCCCTCCTCCCCTCCCAATCCCTCCCTTCCTCCACCCTCTGCATGCACACCCCTCCCCAAGTCCACTGATAGGGGAGGACTTCTTTTCCTTCCTTCTGATCCTAGTCAATTAGGTCTCATCAGGAGTGGCTGCATTGTCTTCTTCTGTGGCCTGGTAATGCTGCTTCCCCCTCAGGGGGAGGCAATTAAAGAGCAGCCCAATCAGTTCATGTCAGAGACAGTCCCTGTTCCTATTACAATGGAACCCACTTGGATCCTGAACTGCCATGGGATACATCTGTGTGTGTGGGGGGGTGTCTTAGGTTATCTCCATACATAGTCCTTGGTTGGAGTATCAGTCTCAGGAAAGGCCCCCCCTGTGCTCAAACTTTTTGGTTCTGTTGCTCTTGTGGAGTTCCTGTCCTCCCCAGATCTTTGTTTGTTTGATTTTTTTTTCTTTATTAATTATACTTTATTCACTTTGTATCCCCCCTGTGGTTCTCTCCCTCCTGCAGTCCCAATCCCTCCTTTCCTCCACCCTCTGCATGCATGCCCCTCCCCAAGTCGACTGATGGGGTAGGACTTCTTTTCCTTCCTTCTGATCCTAGAATCTTACATTTTAAAAATATCCTTTATTGAAATACTGAATAAAATACTTCTGAAATACTTTATCTCACCTTCTCCTTTTCTCCTTTTCTTTTCTCTCTTCCTTTCCATTAGGTTTTATGTTTTTTTTTTCTTTCAGGTTTTGTTTGGTATGTATGTGTTTGTGTTTATTTGCTTTTATGTCCCTCCCTTTGTCAACCCTTTCCCCTTTCTTTCATTTATTTTTTACATATATCACCATTTTCCTCCCTAAGTCCAACCTTTTCGCTGAGTTTAATTTTGCACTTATTCATGCTTGAGCTTTTCATAGTCTCTGCCTCAGTGTCTCTCTCTGTGTATCTCTTTCATTATTTCTGTCTCTGTCTTTCTGTATGTTTTCAATAAAATTTCACTAACTTGATTAAATAGTGAAGTATTGACCAAGTGTATTATTTACTTGTTTGTTTTATTTGTTTCCATGTGATGCCTTATTTGTATAAACACGGCCAAGAAGGTGCAGGGAACACCAGTGACCTCATTAGTAAAGGCTGAGGTCCCATTGCTAACTCTTTAGAATATGGAACTGGGAAAGCAGAATAAAAGCCAACCAATCCATAATATATCTCTTATTCTCACTTCTAACCATACTTGGTTTTACCCTACATATCACCCAGGGTATGCTTCTCATTTTTTTCAGTTTTTGACTAACACCATGAATTTTCTATACATTTGTTTATTTTGCTTATTGAAAATATAATTTATTTTAAAAATTTTCTCAAATGTTCCTAAGTTCAAAGTGCTCATATGTAGATAAATATCTACACTATATTTCTCTTTTTGCTCATTAGTTCCATTGTGCTATGCAAAATCAGAACATTTGATTTTATGAATTTTCTCATGTTTTACCTTGCAGTACTTTTTGTGTTTCCTTTATCTGATAGAAACAACTAGAAGTCTAAGTCTGTCATGGAAGACAGAGCACAGCATACAGGAACTGAGAGAAGACATGCTTGAGGGTTTAGGGAAAGACACAGCCCAAGGACATATATTAAGGGCATATTTACTCCAAAGAGACCTCCCCTCTCACCTTGTCCTCATAATGCTATCATGTGAATCCTTTGATGGAGTCATATCATTTTCATCATAGCCTTTATCAACTAACCACTGTGATATCCTAGCAGACACATCTAGGTGTTTTCCTGCCTTTTAGTCATTTCTCAATTTGGTCAACTTGACAGTCAAATTAATTTTCACTCTACTTTGAATGAATTATATTGTTAGTGACTCTTAAGCTAGGTTCTCTTCAGAACCATCTAGCATATTGGCAAAAAAATGTGGTCCAATGGCTTTTTCCTACACATTTTCTAATTCATATCTGATTGGAGTCCTTAATTTTGAGTACCTAGATCCATATCTGCTGTTCTGGGGACATCACCTCCAGAACCACTGCAGGGCACAGGCTGCATATAAAAACTGTACTTTACAATTTTATTATGGTAGTCAATAAAACTCAAATCCATACCTGTCCTTAAAAACTAGAGTAAACTGATTGAAAATGAACAACAAATACTTTAAAAGTGTAAATAAAGGATTGCTTATAAGGTTTAAAATAACAAATACCTTTAATTTGAAATGGTGTTCTATATACATCATAAACATTTAAAATATCATCTCTACTTTAGAATGGCTATCCCTCAAATACATTCATTTGATTCTCCAAAAAATTTCTGTGTCTCGTGGTTCCAAAACCACTTCATATTTTTAGCCAATATTTTTATACAAAGAAAAAATTTTGATAAATGTAAAATTGACATTTATGTAAAATTCTATTTTTTAAATTCATCTTATGTGCTTTTATGCCTTATTTGGTAAAGTATTTCTCTCTACTCTTAAGAAGATTTTTTATTCATCTGTTAAATGAAAAGTTTTACTCTAAGGCAATAAAGCACCCTGTGCCACAGTCGCAGAGAATCATATACTTGAAAATGCCACAGTTTTGAATGTGTTACACATTTCAGTAAAATGAGGACAGATCCCGTGTTCCCAGTTAGATTAGGTTGAACAGCAAATTAAATTGATAATGTGTTGAGAAAAAAAATGGTATGTGCATGGGAAGTGGAATTTAGATAAGATCACTACCCCCAGGTTGGGTGGTATGAGCATTTATTGTTTTACTGAACTAAACATTTCAGACAGCATCAGTAAGCATTTATCAGTATATTTCAAAAACAGCAGATCATTTTCCTTATCCTATGGAAAGAATGCCCTTCTCTTCCTCTCCTGGGTACCTTCCCGATATCTCCGAGTTTTGAAAATCCCTTTTTCCTGTGAAAGGCAGCGGGGACTTCCTTTAATGTGAGAGTCCCTAACTTTGTCTCCTGTGTTTCACAGAACTCTTGAATGGAAGACACCTAGAGAGAAGGATTTTCATCTTCAACTAGTGGGATTCACATTGCTGCCATCTTTCAGAAGCAGCTTACATTCTTTTTTTTTTCTTTAACCACAGCTTATTTATTTTGTATCCCAGCTGCATCCCACTCCCTCATTTCCTCCCAACCCCACTCCCCCTCCCTATCTCCTCCCTGCCCCTTTCCCAGTCCACTGCTAGGGGAGGTCCTTCTCCCCTTCCAACTGACCCTAACTTATGAGATATCGTCAGGACTGGTTGCAGTGTCCTCCTCTGTGACTTTGCAAGGCTGTTCCTTCCTTGTGGGGTGGAGGGGGGGAGCCAGTCATTGAGTTCATGTCAGAAATAGTTACTGTTCCCCTTACTAGGGAACCCACTTTGATACTGAGCTACCATGGGCCACATCAGAGCAGGGGTTCTACGTTATATCCATGCATTGTACTTGATTGGAGAATTAGTTTCATAGAGGACCCCCATGCCCTGATATATTTTGTCCTTATGGAGCTCCTGTCCTCTTCCAGTCATATTACTTCCTCCTTTTATCTTATTCTGTGCACTCTGCCGAAGGTTTGGTTATGAGTGTCCGCATCTGTTTTGATACACTGCTAGGTAGAGTAAAATGACCAATCTTCACTTAGAAAAACAAATAGGATGGACATGGCAGCTTTCATTCTTTGCGACTAAGTCTAAACAAAACCATGGATTAAATGCCTCTACCTCTACCCAGCAGGTCTGTAAATTAACTATTGCAGTCCTGTCAGTAACTCACTTTCTGAGCTGCCTCTGCCAGAAGACATAAGAAGAGAAAGATTAGACCAGTCTCTCATGTATGAAAATGAAGAGATTAGTTGAAAGAAAGGAACAAGAAAGAGCAAAGCCATCTTAAAACCAGGCTCTGTGCTTTTCTCTTGGAAAGTACCAGCTCCTTTCAGAGAAGAGTAAAACCTCCACAGATTCCAAGAGCAACGCAGGAGAAATCAGTACAGCCTTTTAGAAATGGATTTGCATTTGTTATCTTATATGGTACTCAATATTGTGTGAAACTAATTCTATTTCTTCTTCTTAACACCATTTTTAATATAAAACATTTAATGTAAAATAAGCAGTGACAAAAAGCAGCTGCATTAATTCCAAGTCTTCCCTTAATAAGTTGCACATACTACCTTGAATACCGTAGCTGTGAACATTATGCCCTGGAAAAGTAAAAGAGCGTCACCACTCATACAGATGAGGAAGATCCTATCGTTTGTGCTGTGATATTTCCAGATGAAAATGAGCTAGAAGAATAGAAATGATGAGGCTGTAAAGATGTCTCAGCAATCAAGAATATCACAGCAGCTGCTCTTCCAGAGGACTAGAATCTAGAATTTATTTCAAGCAACAACATTTCTGTTCGCAGTCCTCTGTAATTCCAGTTCCAAGGGTTCCACCACCATTTTTCGACCTCCTCAAGACCAAGACTACATGTGGTACACACGCATGCATGCAGGAAAATACTCATATACATGAATAATAAAATAATAAATATATATTAAAATAATGAAAATATTGAATCTTTTTATTGTTTAAGAAATATATATGCATGTCTTTTTTTTTTACAATGTGCAACCTTCAGTCCATTTTCTATGTTTTTACCGTAAAATTCTTCTATGAGATAGATATTTGTTGTGTTTTTTTTGTAAAATACTTGCAGAATTTTTTAATAGTCAATGTTTTGGTGTTGACATGAAATATTAAGTGTAATACGTTTATCATTGTTTATTGGATCTGATAGCCTCACTGTTCTTAGTTATTTCTTTTAGTTTCCACCCTCCAAACCCTCCTATGTAAACTTTTTGCTCTATTTTAAACTCATGGCCTCTATTTTCATTAATATAATATATATTCCTTAAAATAACCTGTTCTGTCTTCACAGAAAACCCCAACCAATCAAAATGCAATGCAGTGAAACCCAGTCTCAGTGAAGAAAACATCTCCCACACCTAAGGCTCAGAGACTATTTCAGAAGAGGCAGTGGAAAGGTTTTACAAGACAGAGGAATATGGACTTTATTGTGAGAGTGTGTCTCCTTATAATGTCAGAAGCTTCATCCATAAAGTCTCAGCCACATGAAAGCCTAAACATGAGATGAACAACATCAGCAACAAAGAAAAACATGCAGAAGTAGACAGAGGAGAACCCAGGAGGCGTCAGTCCTACACCTGCTCAGTGAACTACAGACAAATACAGAATGCTGAGAATGGGAGAAAATTTCTTTCCCAGGGAAAAGCACACCAATTTAGTCATCCAGCACCAAATGGTCAGCTGCCCACACATGCACATGAGTAACAACACACAGGCTTATTGTTTTGAATCACTATGCCTCGATATTTTCCCTTAGACTTTTGCTTGGTTTAGAGAACAATTTTCTTATTTTCCATTTTATAAATGATTGGGTAGTCATCACAACACCAGTTGCAAAAAAAAGAAAATACTTATCCTTCCCCTACTGATTTCACATTTTCTTTTTTGATAGTAATTTTGTAATATGCAATAGAAAGCCAAATAATGGCAATACATCTGTGTATTGTAGATATGGTGTTAATAAGCTGAGAGAAAAACTAGAAGAGGCTGCTGTTGAGTAATTGATTTTATCAAATACTCTTTCCTCCATTTTCTTATCAGGAAAGTTAAAGTTAATTTGCATTTATTTTTATAATTTCTGACACAGTTGCTATGTATACTTAGAGATTTGCAAATTACCCCACTTATTAAACAAGAAAAAAACCCGGGTTGAACTTAAAAGTGTTGGGTTTTTTTTTTCTTTGTTAATTAATGGATAATAACATGTCAATATAAAATCAAGGTAGACTTTTTACATTACTATTCACTCTTATGACACACAGAAAACAATTGTTTATTTCAGACAGTTTATATGTCTGGTATCAATTATTAGAATTACAAGTTGTGTTTGAACAATCTGTTTAGAGATATTCTTCAGCTTTGCTTCCAGGTCAGAATCAAAGGTGAAAAGGGTAGAGATATGTTTCATATTTATTTCTAGAAATACAATCTTCTCATGATGAAGGCCTCTAGAGTAGCACTAGAGTATTTGCAACTGTGTCCACTATGTGCTTGTGTCCACTTTTATGCCCCTGCATAAGGGACTTCCTCACAGCTGGGATTTAAAAGTATGCAGAAAGGGGGGATCTGTTCCACTAGTGTTTTTCAAAGTCTAAAGTGCTGCTAACACTTCTATTTGTGAGTATAAACCTCAGAGAATAAAATCATATATTAAATGTGCAGTGGGAGCTCATGAATTAGCTCATACATGATAAGTAGGTTATACTGGCCTGTCTTCCACACTCCCAGAAGACTGTGAACTTTGACTGAAGCCTATTATTAGTCTTAATTTTAAATTATGTGCCTATCAACCAAGAAACACAACAAACAACTTTTTTCTTTTATTTTGATCTACTGTTTCTGTGTAAGATGATCAGTAAAGCCATTTACTAGAACAATGAAAAAATGGATTCAGAATCGTAATCTTGTTCTTGTCATGTTTAGGATGTTATGTTGTTGAGGCCTTACAGGTGAAGCTTCTGACATTATAAGGAGACACACTCTCACAACAATTATGATTGGCAATGAACAAAGCCACATATGGATGGAAAATTAAAATAAGTATGTAAAACATTTGAATATTAACTTATATAGTGATCAGAGACTTCACAGATAATTCTTCTGAGTCGGTTCATTGATTCAAATGTGGTACAGCATTTGAGATGAGCAGGCTGGGGTTACACAGAGCATTAAAGTGTTTTTTACACTAAGACTTCTTTCCAGCATGTAGTAAATCTGAAGGCTTGGGTTACTAAAGATAACAAGCAAAGGGTACCTCTAAATACTCTTGATTTACCAGAGGATGGTGATGTGGTTTCAGCTTCTCTTTAACAACAAAAACAACAGCATTGCATCCTCTAGAGCAATAAATGCAAGCATCCTAAGAATCTCCACCTACTTAACCTGGTTCCATTTGTAAAGGGATGAAAGATTTTGAAGAATCAGTGATCTTATATTGTTGCTACCTTTGTGGTCCTCTGATAGTGACCAAGGGAAGAGAATTTCCTTGAGAGTCAGTAACTGGGAAAAAGGAAGACAACACTTGGTGGATAAGAATGAAATTAAATCTATGGGGAGAAAGTAAATATGGCATTGTCTTTTAAAAGGTCAGGAGTTTAAAGATTGTGTAACCATCTGTTAATGCTTACATGTGTTCATCTATTTCTTACTAGCTTCCATCCCTGTCTAGATGTGATGTTCCATGGAGTCATGTGTGAGATGTGTCTTGGTCACAGTGAAGCACTTTCTGAACAAACACATGGAGTAACTCCAGTGCAGCTTGAAATTTTGTCCCAACTCTGCACACTTTCTCTGCTGCAAAACCTCTCATCTGGGAGGTAGCCAATGAAGACTACAGTCCCTATGTGAACACAAATGTCTGCTCAAGAATCACAGTCACTGCAATCTCTTCCTCTAGCAGTCATAGACATGGCTGTATCCTGTGCATAAATATCTATGCATGTGCAAATATGATTGCATTTGGAAATCCAATATCTAGAAAAAAAAAACATGATTTGTGAGGATGGAGGGCAATAGTTTAAAATATGTTAAAATATGCAGTCAGTGTTCACTTATGAGCTGTGTGCACATATCTGTCATTTAGTGTTGTAATTACAGAACTCCTCAGGGAAATCCTGTTATATAATTATAATATATGCAGTTACGGATTATGCATTTATTACTTCATAGGAACTCAACATTTCAGGGTCCAAAATACATTTTGTAAACAACTCCTTAAAAAAGTCAATAGAAGGGATGGAGCCAAGATGGCGACTAGCACACACAGTTTCTGAGCTGTCAAAGAGCTGAATGCCTGAGCTGGTGAGTGGAAGGACTTCTGAAGCCAGGGAAACGATGGTGAGGCTTTCTAAATGACAGGGAACATTGCACGAGGTGAGAACTTTGGTCTCGGGTCACCCATGGACTTGTGTGGGGAAGGAGAGAAACAATCCTTTGATCTCCTGGCACTCCCCTTTCTTGGACAACCTCTTCAGCACAGCTGACTCACCAAGATTCTCAGTTCAGAGCTCACTGCCTGGGGTCTGTAGCGGCTGAGACGGAGCTCCTAGTCCCTTAGTGGCAACTGCCAGCTATACTGGTGTTGGAGTGCCAGAACCACAGTACCATCCTCCCAGGGTCCCAAGTCTGTCAGCCACCATACTTGCTCTGCAGGCTCTGTCAGCCACTGACTGTATGTCCTCAACAAACCTCAGTGACAGATAATACACTATATACCCACCAAAGCCCAGCAGATCCACCATACATGCTAGGCACACCAGGCGCTGGGCCTCCCAGGCCTGGAGAGCACAGTGGAAGGCCCCCAGGACTACCCAGAAGGCATCTGGACCAGCATCTTAGTCTCCAGCTGCAGCAGCATTGAGCTGGCAGAGCATGTCAGTCCTCCTGAATAAAACCAAGTAGAGCCAAACCAGAGAGCAGAGATCCCGGATAACTCAATCCTTGCCGATGTCACCTGCTTGAGAGTGAGTGCGCCCTTGAGTGTCTGCAGAACCCAAGATCCAGGCCCTTCTAAAATAGAAGCAAGGCATTGGACCCCCCTCACCCACATACCCACTGTGGGAAACAGAGGGTCACTTAGGACATTGAAGCCCCTGCTCTGTGGGTCCAACTGAGGAGTTAAGGCAGATAATGCCAGAAATTGCGCTGCAACCATCACCAGCACCTGCTACATATACAGTGCAAGCAACAATAACTGCCTAGAAGCCTGCAAGGCAGAGCCCCTCCCACATACTCAAGGGTTCAACATTCTCTATCACTCTGTCCCTTGAGACACACTTTTCCACACACACTTCCACACATACTTACACACACACACACACACACACACACACACACATGCCTGCATTTGCCCTTTTGCACCCACGTACTTTCCTCCCAAGATACAGCTAGTGCACCAATGCACATGCTGAGGCCATGGGACCTCTCTCAGCTTCCTGAAGAACTCTCCAGATGCCAGAGAGAGACAGTACCAGTCTGAACTGCAGAATCCAGAAACAAACAGGGAAGGTTTTAGATAAGCCAATGGCCAGGGGTAGGCAAAAGAACACATCCAACATAAATCAGGACATCATGACTTCACAAGCAACCCCCCAAATTGGTGGATACTCCAGTTCATTAGAAGCACAGGAAAATGACTTTAAAGCTATGCTTACCCAATTATTTGAGGCACATAAAGAGAAAACAAACAATTCTCTCAGAGCAATAGCCATGCAAATTCAGACAGTTAAAGAGGAAATGAACAAATCTATCAAAGATTTGGCCAGTCAACTGGAAACAAGGAAAGAGTGACAATGGACAAAAAGGACAAAATTCTTAAAGAAACAAAGCCAAACATAGCCAAACAAATAGAGGCATGAGTAGAGATACAATTAGTGGCATATACAGAGGAAATGAACAAAAAAAAAAAAAATAGAGACCATTGTAGACAGACGGGAATCCACATTCAAACAAATGAAGGAAATTGTGCAAGGCATGAAAACAGAATTAGAATCAATACAGAAAAGACAAACAGAGAAAACCCTGGAGCTGGAGAACATAGAGAAAAGATCAGGAACCACAGGTTTATGGAGAAACAAAAAACCCAGAATCTCCAACACAATCCTGTACAACAACAGATCATCTGGAGGTATCTCCATTCCCGATCTCAAGCTGTACTACAGAGCAATAGTAATAAAAACTGCATGGTATTGGCATAGAAACAGAATAGTGCATCAATTGAACCGAATACAAGACCCAGAAATAAACCCACACACCCATGAATACTCAATTTTTGACAAAGAAGAGAAAACCATTCAATGGAAAAAAAGACAGCATCTTCAACAAATGGATGTCTACATGCAGAAAAATGAAAATAGATCCATATTTATCACCCTGCACAAAACTAAAGTCCAAGTAGATCAAAGACCTCAACATAAAACCAGATATTCTAAGTCGGTTAGAAAAAAAAGTAGGGAAGAGCCTTGAACTCATTGGCACAGGAGACAACTTCCTGAACAGAACACCAACAGCACAGGCTCTAAGAGCAACAATCAATAAATGGGACCTCATGAAACTGAAAAGCTTCTGTAAAGTAAAGGACACCATTATCAAAACAAAATGATTGCCTACAGATCGGGAAAGAATCTTCACCAACCCTTTATCTGACAGAGGGCTAATATCCAGTATATACAAAGAACTAAAGAAGCTGAAAAGCAACAAACCAAGTAATCCAACTAAAAAATGGGGAACAGAGCTAAACAGAGAATTCTCGAAAGAGGAATATGGAATGGCAGAGAAACCCTTAAAGAAATGTTCAACTTCATTAGCCATCAAGGGGATGCAAATCAAAATGACAATGACGCTGAGATTTCACCTTACACCCATAAGAATGGCCAAGATGAAAAACTCAAGAAACAACACATGTTGGAGAGGTTGTGTAGAAAGGGGAACCCTCCTCCACTGCTGGTGGGAATGTAAACTGGTACAACCACTTTGGAAGTCAATCTGGTGCTTTCTCAGACAATTAGATATAGTGCTTCCTCAAGACCCAGCTATACCACTGCTAGGTATATACCCAAAATTTGCTCAAGTACACAACAAAGACTTTTGCTCAATGATGTTTATAGCAGCTTTATTTGTAATAGGCAGAACTTGGAAACAACCCAGATGTCCATCAACGGAGGAATGGATACAGAAATTGTGGTATTTTTACACAATGGAATGCAACTTAGCAATCAAAAAGAGGAAATGATGAAATTTGCAGGCAAATGATGGGATCTAGAAAAGATCATTCTGAGTGAAGTATCCCAGAAGGAGAAAAACAAACACACTATTTACTCACTCATATAGACCTATAAGATATGATAAACATAATGAAATCTATACACCTAAAAAAGATAATCAAGAGAGCAGACATGGGGTAAGATGATCAATCCTCATTTAGAAAGACAAATGGGATGTGCATTAAACATATGACAGAAGTCTACCACTGAAGGCATCTGAAAGAGTCTACCTAGCAGTGTTTCAAAGCAGATATTAAGACTCATAACCAAACCTTCAGCAGAGTACAGGGAATCATATGAAAGAAGGGGAGTTAGTATGATGTGGAAAGGATAGGAGCTCCACAAGGACCAAATATATCTGGGCACAGGGTCTTTTCTGAGACTGACATTCAACCAAGGACCATGTATGGATATAACCTAGAACCTCTGCTCAGATGTAGCCATTGGTAGCTCAGTAACCAATTGGTTTCCCATAGCAAGGGGAACAGGGACTATTTCTAACAGGAACTCAATGGCTGGCTCTTTGACCTTCCCACCCCCCAAGGGAGGAGCAGTCCTGTTAGGCCACAGAGGAGGACTTTGCAGCCAGTCCTGAAGATACGTAATAAAACAGGTTCAAATGAAAGGGGAGGAGGTCCTCCACAATCAGTGGACTTGGAAATTGCCGGAGAGGAGAGGAGGGATGGAGGGTGGGATTGGGAGGAAATGAGGGAGCTGGATACAACTGGGATACAGAGTTAATATAATGTAACTAAAAATAAAAATTAAAAAAATAAAAATCAATCAATAAATAAAATTTAAAAAAGAAGTCAATTGATTTATTAGATAAGTCAACTTTGAGAAAAGGCAGAAACCTTTTAATATTACCCAAGTTAAACTGGAATAACACCAAAGCACAGGCTGAAAGTACTTTTAAAACATTATACTAAGTCGTGTGGCTCATAGGAGTTACTTGGAAGATATTGTGTAACACCCCCCCCCCAAATAATTATCAACAGTTTGAAAGAGACAATAGAAATTGAGAGGAAATGAATGTAACAAACTTAAGAGACAATGTAAAGGGAACAATGTACAAAGTTCACACAAAATCCAGGCCACAGAGGAAGACAGTGCAGCCACTCCTGATGAGACCTGACAGACGAGGATCAGAAGGAAGGAAAAGAAGTCCCCCCTACCAGTGGACTTGGGGAGGAGCATGCGTGCAGAAGGAGCAGGAAGGGAGAGATTGGGAGGGGAGGAGGGAGGGAACTACAGGGGGTATACAAAGTAAATAAAGTGTAATTATTAAAAATTTAAAATAAAAAAAAGATATAGTTCCACACTGCCTCCAGGTGGCCAAAATAGCAAAAAGCCATGGACAAGAGCTTGGGATCAGTTAGAAGATACACAAAAGTGAGTGTATGGTAGAAATGGGACTTCTCTAGTCTACAGTAACAAGAGAGAGGAGGCTGTCACGTAACCTGATGGGGTGTAGGGTCCAGTGTCTTATATATGATCTACAATGGTTCTTCCTGACAATGCAGTTAGTCTAAACTTGAAAGTGTAAAAGGGGTCTAGGATGTAGTTGGCTTTGTAAGTATAAGTATTCCCTTTTCTCTTTTTTTCCCCCCAGTGCTGTGCTGTACAGTTTTTGTTCCTGTGCTTCTGTGATACATCTGGTGTTACTGTTTTGCTTAGGATTGCTTTAGCTTTCTGGGGGTTTTGGGCTTTAATATGAATTTTAGAAAACTTTTTGGTTAGATTTGTGAGAAATGTGAGTGTTGATCAGAGAATATAAACTGATACATGGAGATCAATGGGGAAGTTAGTGAAGAAACTAAAAATAAAGATGAAATCTGATCCAACTATACAACTTCTTCATCTAAACTGGATGGACTCTAAGTTAGCATTCCACAGAAATAGTTGCAATCTGTGTTTATTGTACTTTTTCAAAGAGGCAGAAAATAGATGAGCCTAGTTGTTCATAACTGAAACACATAGAACTAAAATGTACTCATATTAAAATGACTCAGCCTTGACTGATAACTTGGCACAGCCTACAGTCACCTGAGAAGAGTGTCTCCACCATGGTATTGTCCAGCTCAGAGTGGTCTTTGGACATGTCTTTAAGGGATTGTTTATTGATGTTGGAGGACTCAGCCTGTTGTAGACATCACCAACATTTACTTTGGAAGAAGGTCTTGGGCTTTGTACTAAAAATAACTAAGAATGAGCTTGGTAGCTAGCCAGAAAAGCAGTGTTCTTCTCTGGTTCTACACTAAATTCCTTCCTTTGTTTCTGTCAAGGATACACTGCAACTTGTAAGCTAAAATAAATTATTTTCTCCCCTAAGCTGCGTTTAGCCTAAGTATTTTATCTTAGCAATAGAAAGCAAACTAAGATGAATGTGAAGGACTTTAATCCCAGGACTGGGTAGGCAGAGGCAGGATGATCTTCAACACATTCATACAATGAACAAAATTAATCTATTAATCATCCAGTCCCAGTGATCTAAACACTCACCTCTAAAACAACCATTGAAAGGGAAATTTAGTTCAATTCCAATTTGAAAATTACATCAGTACTGAAGCAAAATGTGTGTTTACCTTCTTGAACTTGTGATTTTTTCTATAGAAATTTTTAAAATTTATTTTTTAATTATTACAATTTATTTATTTTGTAGTCTAGCTGTAGTCCCCTCCCTCCTCTAACTCCCAATCTTGCCCTCCCTGCCTTTTCTCCTTCCATGCCACTTTTCCAGTCCACTGATAGGGGAGGTCCTCCTCCCCTTTGATCTGATCGTAGCTAAGTTTAAAATATTTATATACTCTGCATTCAAACGAGAGACCTGAATATGCAATCATCCAAGAGAGAAGAGAATGCCTAATGAGCTGAGGCAAGCTGGAGGAAAGGAAGCTAGTGAATGCTTCAAGTCTAAATATTTGTCAGAAATATGGTGCATATCTTTAAATTTTAGGCATTTTACATTAGATCAGTAACATAAGACCAGTGCTGAAATGGTGAAGCTAAGTAGTAAAAACTTGTGTCAGACTTAGGTAAAAGTATTTCTTTCCCCAAGTATAATTTGAACTTATCAGATAAAACAAAATTTCATAGTTATACACACACACACACACACACACACACACACACATACACACACATATGTAATTTTCCTTCAAATCGAAATAATAATTTAACAAACATGTGACTACTTCCTTTGGTTAGATGGTTAAACACATCCGTAAATTAGGTAGATTGGTAAATGATAGATAGGTAGATAGATAGATAGACCACATGAACATGCTCACATGTTCACATACACACTTATATGGAGAGAGAGAGAGATGGGCAGGTGACAAATATCTGAATGATAAATAGATGATGCACACATACATGTATAGATGACATTCAGATAATAGATATAAATAGATAATTGGTAGTTAAGTACAGATAGATTATAGCTAATGATAGATGACAAGTATAGAGTGACACCTAAGTGACAAATGATGGATAAGTAAGTAAATAGATGATAGATGGATGACAGGTATACTATGATAAATAACAAAGTATATGGTCATAGTGGTAAGTATATTTACTGCTGTGGTAAATGTTTCAGTGTACCTATTTGCTTCTGATTTTTCACTACTATTCTGTAATTTACCAGTGATAAAGTTTGGGTTTAAGCAAGCATGGCAACAAACTATTTGTGAGTAATGTGTATATTGATAATTTTCAATTTGATTGAATGGAGAAAAAACTACGAGGTAGAAAAGTTCATCTCTGAGTATACCTTCAGAGAAGGCTTATTAAGTGGTAAGGAATTACCATGAATATGGGTGACACCATCCCACACTAGTGGCCTGTGTTGGTATACTGTTCTTGTGGAATGTATGCAATTTGCCCTCGTTCGTTCAAATGCTGATTTCTCTCCCCCACCATCTGGTTTCCAGCTGGACACTGCATTGTGATGCTTATTTTAAGCATCTCCTGTCTCAAGTTTGGGTAAACATGCCACCATTTGTTCCCTACACTGCTAATTAAACAACCATCCCCAATGTTGTGCAATGGGGGAAATAGGGTGGGACATCTTGGTCTGGAGTGGGAGAGGAAGGAAGCAGGAGAGTAAGAGCAGAGGTCTGCAGGAGAGGTCTTGGAACCACGTGGAGAGATGAATTGGACCTAAGATAAGACTAAAAGCAAATATAATGGGTGAAATCCAAATAGTAGGAAATTATGCAGGCCTGGAAGTTTAGGATGGAGTAACTATTGCCCAGCATTGTCCTGTGGGTTAATTAAATAAATTCCAGTCTTTGTGTGGTGATTTGGGTATACAGCAGGTTTAGAAATAACCACTGATTAACTAAAAGATATATCAATAGTAAGTATTAATACCCAGAACAGGCCAGGATGGAATCAAAGTGGGAAAAGAGACGTGAGCACACAGGCATACTTCTCATGCTGATCACATTTTGCTGAGCTGTGAACTTTTCTGTCCAATCTCCTCTATACTGCCAAGTGGAAATGATACCTCTGACACTCTGAGATAAAATGAATATTTCATGCTTTAATTTATTACTGTCAGTTAATTTGTTCAATAGCAAAAAGACTAACATCTGTGGGGATGGTTGAGCAGTTTAATGTTAAATACTGGAAATGCCCTCTTACAGCAGATCATTTACACTTATTAGAAACTTTAATTAATCATAAGTATAAGATTAATTACCCAGATGCTGGTGGTACAAACCTTTAATACCAGCATTAGGGAGGCAGAAGTAGGTGGATCTCTGAGTTTGTGGCTAGCCTGGTATACAGAGTGAGATCCAGGACGGCCAGGGCTACACAGAGAAATCCTGTCTCAAGAAACCAATATGTATATATAATTAATACAAATAGCAAAATCGAGACAATGACCAAACAGAAAAAAAAGGATTTTTATTGGTAGTTCCATTAATCTATTAGGAATAAAAAAGAAAAATGCAAACTAAACTATACATAAAGAATATTAATAATTAAAATCAACCAGCTTTTGAATTAGATTATACTTACTAACTTTGTTAAATAAACTTCCCTACATAGTAATGTATATTTGAAGCATTATTTTCAAGCTAAGTATGTCACACAGCTCCCTGACTCAGGCCAGGTTCCCTATTCTTAACTTGACACTAATTAGCACCTTCAACTTCTAATCTCTGTGTGCCTTGCACTTTCTTTTTTTGAACTCCAAGGTTAGCAATAAATTTAAAAAAAATTTCTTATTTAACAAAATTTTTAGCAACATAGAGAAGTTATGACTCAATGCATTAATTTATTTTACTAATAAGCATATATTCAGGTGATGCTATGAAGTCTCTCTAACAAGATATAAAAATATCACAATCTTACATGAACGGCATTAGTATTTTCTAGTTAAAGATTTTAGTCATGTAGATAAAGGTTAAATTCTAGGTAAAGGTTTTAGTCATGTAGGTAAAGGTTAAATTGCTTGTTCTGAATAAGCCTGTATGTGGAGAATAAAAGTTCAGTGTCAGAAACCCTTTCAATTTTACTGTTCTTTTTCTACCTGCTTCATTACTTTGTCATGAAAAGGATTGGAAGTTTGGAGAAATAACAGTAACTAAAGTGGTTTGTCAAGATACAAGATACAAGTATCTAGAGTAGAAGTTGGACTGAACCTGGGCCTCCAGTCAGGACTGCCCATGGGTCAGTCAGATAGGGACAGTTTTTGAAGAAGGTCAGATAGGAACAGCTCTGAAACAAGAGGTGTCCCGACCCCCATGATAGCTCTTACAGCAGTGGCCTGACTCTTATGAGGGAAACTGTCAGTACACAGATGAGCCCTGCTACCTTCCAAGTCATCTGGCTGCATCTGTGTCATGCAATGAGAAATCCACCCTAGCACTGAAACTAAAGCTGAATTTTTCTTCTGCGAAGGAAATAGACTACTTGATTTATCTGATTATTACAGGGCTCACATAGTCAGAAATGTTACCATTATTTGGTGACCAAAGAAAGCTCATAAGAGGATGCTTAAAGTGTTTGGGTTTTAGAAAAATAATTTGGAAGTCTAGTGTAATGATTTGGGCACATAATTTAGTACCTGTGTGGATGTGCATTCAAGGCCATGCTGCGCTAATTAGTGACTTCTGAGCTACAAAGTGAGACTATGTCTTAGGAAACAACAGATATGAAAAACCAGAAATAAAAAACAAACAAAAGATTTCTGCTGAGAAAATACTCCTGAAGTATGTAGAAAATTACAAAATATACTATCCTGTACATTAACTTTTAAATATTTACATGGATAACATTGTGCATTTACATTTGTGAGAATACAGTAGAATGCCTGTGATGAAAACTTATCAGGTAGATGGGTTCACTATGCTCATGGCTGCAGAGGGTTCAGTCCACATGGCCGAGGCCCTGGTGAAGCAGAGTCTTCGACCATAGGCAGCATAGAGGAGGGGATGCACTGTTCTGGTGGCCAGCTCCTTGTTACTGTTTATTTAGTTCCAGTTCCAATGTCAAAAGACAAATACCTCCCACAGTCAGAGAGGACCTTTTCCATCCGGTAATCCTTTCTGGAAAGTCTCTCACAGATATATCCAGAAGCATATATATATATATATATATATATATATATATATATATATATATAATGTTCTAGGCGATGCTAAGTCAAGTGAAGCTGACAATATATTAATCATCAAACCTTCTTAGACAATCTGATCAACTGTTCTATGCCTTCCTTCAATATTAGTTTGAAAGGACAATGTTTCCTGGGAGCTGTTATCAGCAACAATGCCACCCCTAAAGGATATGAGGACTCCTGTCAAAATGAAGACAAATGACTTAGAATTTCCAATCCTCACACATGGATCTATATCCTCAGAAATGTCTTTATAAGATTTATTTTCACTAATATGAAAAACAACAATTCTAAACATTGATGAGATATCATATGATGTTTTAATAAATGTACACATTTTAGTAAAGTTATATCAGTTTTCAACTATGTGTCATTGCTTTGTGTGAAAACATTTAAAAGCTCTTACTAATTATTTTAAAATAAACAATGTAACGTGTCAATATTAATTACAGTTACTGCACAGTGAAATATAACCCAGAATGTGTAATTTCAAACTAAACATTATATCCTCTGACAGATAATCTTTAATTTTCAATTTGATTGGATCCAGGATCAATCAAGAGACAAATCTCTGAGAATTCTGCACGTCTGCACTGCCACAGGAATCCAGCTTCTTCAGCCTTCAAACTGGAGTACTTAAAAGATCAGTGTATCCCCAGGATCCCAGGATTTCTCCAGGCCTTGGGAGGCAAATGGAGATTGTTGAACCTGGGTGTAGAAAAATGCACCAAATGTAGAAAGCCACCATTGTAGACACAGGCTTTTGTTATGACTAAACTTGACCACAGATTTCTTAAGTTTTGGAAACTAAATTATGGGAACAATTCAGATGTACATGTTGGAAAAACATAAACATTACAAACACAGCTTAATGGGTTATCTAGTGGGAGCTCAGAACACAAGAATGCAAACAGCACTGTAGACAGTAAAGGCTGGAGACTCTCAGCAATTGAGCTAAACGCCTTTTACAATTCATTCGGCATTCCATGTCTAGACCTGGCATCATAACTGGGCATCATCTACTAGTACTGAGTTGCAAGCATGGGAAAAGCAGTTACTGGACTAAGAAGGTTACTGGCCAGATTTCTAAGGGAAGCCGAAGCAATGGGTGCCTAGGTCCAAATATGCTTCCTCCTTTTCTGTTTTCAGTTTTATGGTGAATAATGCTGTAATGAACCTGAGGCAGCTGGCAATGCTTGAGCAGGCTGACTTCTTCTGTGAGTATATAGACAGGAGTGAAAATGATGAACAATGCATGGGAGTTTCTTAAATAAAGTAGAATAATATGGTATGCTTTTTCTTGCTGAAATTTGATGTGTATAGACATGAGTATAGATGCCCATAGCATCTTATATAGCAGGATTCTAACTTGCTAAAGGTTAATAAAATGTCTGACAATGTCACTTTCAAAGAGATTTCTACAAATTTTTTATACTGGGGGAATGACACATTTAGCTGAGGCAGCTGCATGCTTCCTAGAAACCTAGGATTGCTTTTCCCTGTAGAAAGAAAAGCAATTTACTTTCATCATTGTGAGTCAAAGCTACTTCCTTGGAGAATGAACTCTATTCACATTATTCCTGTGTATGAGATAACATACTGCACTTAGAAAAGGCATCATTAACCTACAAAATTTTTATAGCTCAGGGAACTGCTAAAGTGGGTAAATATGTAACCTGTCAGAGTAAAATTATAATCTACTTATTGCTCATTGACCTTTATCAACAGATGAAAATAAAGAGTGCATAAGCCTGATGACCTGTGCAGTGCTCATCTAAACTGTCCATTTATGTAAATTAAGTTACTGTCTTGATTTCATCACCAAGTGGAAAAAGTATGCAAGTAGATTTTCTTGCAGTACTGATTATTGTTTCTAATTAATAATATGCTAATATCTTGAGGCAGTTTTCCACTGTTGTTTCAGTATAAGCAAATGTTTTTTGCTTATACTGAATAAGCAAAATAAAATATTTTATTTTTCTTCACTTTACATCCCTGTTGTAACCCCATCCCTGTTCCTCTCCCAGTACCATCCTCCCTCTCTTCTCTCCACTTCCCCTTTTCCTCAGAAAAGGGCAGCTCCCTTTTCTCTCCATCCCAGTTCATCAAGTTGCATCAGGACTGACCATGTGCCTTTCACCTGTGGCCTGGCATGGCAGTCCCACAACTGGGGCAGTGATCAAAAAGCTGGCAAATGAATCCTTGTCCAATGCAGTCCCCACTCCCTTACTATAAGACCCACTTGAAGCTTAAGCTGCCCCCCTGCTGCATCTTTGTAGGGAGCCTAGTTCCCATTCCTGCATGGTCCTTGGTTGATGCTTCAGTTTCAGAAGCACCTCTGGTCCCAGGTTAGTGGGCTCTGTTGATCTTCTTGTGGAGTTCCTGTCACCTCCAGGTCTTTTTCTCCTTCCTTTTAGCTTTCATCAAGATTTCCAATGCATCTCAAACAAAGAATGAATGGATAAAGAAACTGTGCATACTTAAACAATAGAATACTACTCAGCTATTAGAAACAAAGAAATCATGAAAATTTCAGGCAAATGGATGGAACTAAAAAACATCAGTCTGAATGAGGTAACCCAGACACACATGGAACGTACTCACTTATAAGTGGATTTTCACCAAATAGTACAGGATAAGGACACTATGAGGTACATACCCAAAAATGTTTAGTAACAAGGAAGATCAAAAAGAAGATGCACAAACCTTCAGAAGGAGAGACAGAATAGACAGAGGCAGTGGCTGGCTGAAGACAGAGAATAAGTTAGGAGACAGGGCACAAAGAGTTAGGAGGGTAGAGATCAGACCTGGTGAGAGTGAGGACAAGAGGACAGAAAGCCTATGGAGAAGAAACAAATGGGGTGAGGGTAGCTCTGTGACAAGCTAGAGAGCTAAGTAAGGGTAGGCTCCTGGGAGGATATGAAGGCACTCAAGCAGAGACTCCTAGTAGCAGAAACCATAGAAACTGAACAGGACACTTTCTAATTAGACTAGTATCCTAGCAGATGGAGGGGAACACCAACCCACCAACAAACATTTTGACCAAAATTTTACCCTGCCTACAAGATGTGCAGGGATAAAGATAGAGCTATTAGAGCAGAGACTGGGGGAATGGTCCTGAACAAGAGCCATCCATGCTCTTAGCTACTGAATCACCTTCCATTCTGCCTCTTTGTTTCTTATTAATAATCAGTGAATTAGATATGATTTTCTGCATGCATACCACAAACTTGAATTATTTAGTGTCCTATGAGTTGGAAAGAAAAATGTGTTTTGTTGCTGATGAGACCACCTTGTTTCCACAGTAACTTTTAATGTCTTGATACTTTATTTTCTCCTTCTGTAAAACTTCCATAGATACTTTCTTTTCTCCTTCTGCGAAACCTCCATAAACAGCATACTGTTAGATAATAACTCCAGTTCCCTCAGCTCTTCTCATATGTTCAATAAAATCTTTCTTTACTCAGCTTCGCTCTTGAATGCAGCTAGTCTCTAAGGTCATGTGCCCTTAAGTCAAAACCACTCCACAGTCTCTCAAAAGCAGGGCTTCTCTCCACTTCGTTAGAATTGCTGCAATCATAAAATGAGAAGCTCTATATTGATGTATTTTGAGGGGTGTAAGTACTGAAGTGTTGGTTTGATTCAGTACAAGCTGTTGTGGAGATTCAAGGTGCAAGACGGTCAGCGGTTTATTCCAAATGCCAGGGATTTGACTGTGCTTTGTTAAAACAACAAAACAAAACAAACCAGAATTCTAAGGCTTCTTTATTGGAACAAAGAAGGAAACACTGACTTTGCTTTGCTGCACTAATACTTAATAACTGGTGCACTGACACAACTAGAGTACCCAAGTGACACTGCAACAGAGCTTAGAGAATAGATATTGCAGTAGGGGAGCAAAATTTGCTAGCTTCTAAAGCAAGTGGTATTGTCACATTGAGTCCACACTATCATTAACACATCACACTACTGGATTTTTACCATGCATAATAGAGAACCAAGCAGAAGACAGAAGAGAGTGATTTGCAAACAGATACAATACACACACACAAATGCACACACGTACACTCACACACACAAACTTTTATAACCATGGACATTATGTTTGTTTCCTTGCTTGTTTGTGTCTTTGTTTTTGTTCTTTATATGTTTGTTTTTGTTTTGGGGTTTGTTTTTTTTTTTGTATGTAAATAACCAGAGAAAAGAAAAATGGAGAGGTTTTGTGACTGGGAGTGTTGAAGTAGGTATTCTAACTGTCCAGATTCAGAGAGCAATGAAAACTGGGAAAGATCAGGCTTTTGTTTCCTGGGGAAATCATTGGGATGGGGTAAATACAGACAGCACAGGACCTGTACAGGACACAGGGTCTCATGCTAAGATGCTGAAGACAGGTAATGGCCACATGTACCAGAGAGATGAAACACTGGCAAAACCAGTGTGATGAATGCTCAGTCCACACAGGTGGGTCAGGGCAAATGACCATTGTATATTACATTCCAAATTGTTCTAAGAGCTGAACTGAGCGAGATGAGACCAAACTCAAGCTCTGCTCATACCATTAGCACAGAGATATCAGCAGATAATAGACATGGATAGTGAAAGAGGTGGGAACTTATTACATATCAAAAATTTCACAGAATGAAAGAGCTAAAAAAGACGAGGAAAGCTCTATGAGTGACAAAAATAATATAAGCATGTTCCAGAAAAATAAAAGTAACATTTCAAATGTAAACAAAAAAAGGTAAGACATAAGCCAAATAGTGTTCCATTAACCCAGATGGCTTAGAAATTTCAGGAAGTGTTCTAGTGAAATGGAAATGTGAGTACTGTGAAGATATTATCTGAGAACTCAGGTATATTTTTATGACAGTAAAGAATGGGTACTAAGCATCATGAAAGGGCATGTCATAACCTTCAGGAATCCTACTGTCTACCTCACAAAATCCAAGGGCCTCTGCTTGTCTGCTGTAAGTTGCGTTTTGTTGTTCTCTTGTTGTTCACTGTTTTGTTTTCTTTAAACCTGCATTTTACCTTTTACCCCAGGCTGACCACAGATTTACTGTTCTGCTACCTCACTCTCCCACATGCTGAGATTACAGTAGTGTATCACCACATTGAGCTTGAAGACTATGAATTTATACATGTTTGCTCCTTAATTTTTTAAAAAGAATAATATTTTATATGTATGTGATCTTTGCCTACAGCTATATCTATGCATCATGTGAATGCCTGCCATCAATGGAGGTCAAAGAGGATGTAGGATACCCTGGAACTGGAGTGACTGGCAGTTGTGAGCCACCATGTAGGTTTGGGAATTAAATTTGAGCCTCTGGTAAAATAGCCAGCGCAGGTTACCACCAAATCATCTCTCCAACAACTGTTGTTGTTTTTTCATTTATGGAAGTCACATTTATTATTTTGTAATGTTGATTAATAAATGTATTTATAGAGATGGGGTAAATTGGATATTAGAAATTGAAGAAATGAAAAAAATGGAGAGTGCTTACTCATAAAGTTATTTTGGTGAGTCAGAGAGCAGAACTTATGAGTATGCAGTTGAAATGTGGATAACTTAAACACTGAACCCAATGCTAGTTCCCAAATTCACCCTGAAAGGATTTGATCTAGGGTGGTAGCAGAGAGGCTGGGATCAGCATTGATCATGACAATATAACAACTTCTGTAATTCCTCATTTGTGGGGAGGAAATCTGTCATCTAGATGGCATATAAATATGCCATATAGATATCTGCCATCTATAATATTCTTTACCAGTGGGAAAAGAGAGCATGGCATCTTGTTCAGCATGTATGAAGAATGGACCTTTCAGTTCATGTTCAAAATAGAAGAATCGGGTGAAACTGAAGTGAGATGCATTTTAATTTTACCAGTACATCTCAGTTAATAGGACTTTGTGAGCTTTCTTAATGCCTCTTTGAGTAGAGACACATTAGAGAAAATATGTGCTGGTAGAGGAGCCTCGTTCTGGAACTCAGTTTTTAACAAATGTGGTCATCTGCGATTTTTATGGAACACATTTTCTAGAAATGTTTGTAACTTCCTATTTTATCTGAGTGGTTTTAATCTGAAACACATAAATGTTAAAATCCTGAGGCCAATAGGGTGGTATTTTAAATTGTATCTCCATAATCAAGAAAAAATCATCTTCACTATTGGATATAAAACACAATATACCTAAATTGCTGGAAAAGGAAAAGTGGTTTAGTGTTCAAATTTCATTTTTTCCACTGTATAATATTTACTAGATTGTACTGTAAGTTACCAGAGAACTGGCTCATATTTTTATTGATTTCTTTTGCTGCTATACTCACTGCAGATATCATATGAACTATGAAATTGAAAAATAAATGCAATTTCAAAGAAAACTATGTGAATAATTAATAATTTAGTGAACTTAGCTACCATTTGGTTTGGATGTTTTGTAACATGAATCATGGTTCAGAGAACAACTGCTTCAAGGAATAGAATAGTCCACTTGCATTATGATTCAAAATTATTTTCTTAATGGGTTTTGTATCAGTGTAAAATTAATGACTCCAGTAACAAACCAAACTGTGTAAAAGTGCCCATTGTAGTGATAAAGCAAAAAGTATTATCCTGACTATGAATTTGTTAAGACTTGAAACATTTTCATCTCATCCTTTATATACATCTATTTTATATAAAATTATCATTTATTAATATGGTATGAGAACTCAAAGTCATGAATGTTAGCAAAAAATAAGGAAAAGTGAGGAAAAAATTAAAAGGTAGTAGTAAAACACAAATTTCATAGTAATTTTTATTCTTTTTTTTCTAAAACAAAATAAAATATCCTTCAGAATGTAACTATGCATCTGGAATTCAGCAGTTGTTACAGCAGATTTCCTTTTAGATCTCCATTCATACCTCTAACAAGCCCAGTAGTACATATTAGACGTTTTTATTGGTAGTGACATTGCTCTTTCCCTTTTGTTTCACGGAAACAGGTCTGCATGGGACATCTAAATGTTAAACACAGTACTTAAGTGAGAAAAGTAGACACAGATTTCTGAGTAAATGTTGCATTACCATACTAAGACACAGTAAGAGCAAATGTTACCTGCATAGTATATAAAGGTGGAAGGCAAGGGCTAGAATTCTTCCCAGATGAGAGGACAGGAAGGAATAAAACACCCAGAAATGTATAATAAATTAAATTTAGTAATTGGTTTTCTACTGCGTTTTATAGGTCATTGACTCTGTCTGAATTATGTTCTTTCTGCAGATGGTTTGTCTGTATCTTATAGATGGAGAGAATTGCATTTACTTCCCTAGGATAATGTAAAGAAGAAACAACCTTTGATTTCAGTCTTTCAAATCCAAATAGTTTGATCATTCTAATATTAGCCAATAAACTATTATTTAAAGTGAACTGCATAAATTTTAATGTGAGGTAACAACATTGTTAAAGAATAAAGGGGGAACTGTAGAGAGCCGTGGAATGCTATGCCTTAAAGATGGAGCTGGTTTCCGCCTTCCACCTTCCCGATGGTGAGTGCTCTCTGTCACGAACAATTCCACATTTGGCTAAGGCTGAGGATCTGGCTTGCTTCCATGTATGTGGACCTATCTTCATTGCCCACATGGCACGCCTGGGTTGACTACCCAGAGGCTATTTAAGCTGTGGGCTGGCTTTCCCCAGGGTCCGAGGATTGTTCAAGGTTTCTGAATAAATTGCATTGAAAAAAAAAAAAGAATAATTAAAAGTAATAATGGGAATGGAGGTATAGGATCTCACAGTCAGGTGAGTCATTATACATAAATCCTTCATTTCCTTCACATAATAGTACAAATTGAAACTGATAAACATGAAAAAGTATACAACTTCTAGTTTTATCTGGAAAGGCATTCAAGAGAACATATGCAAAGATTGAAATAGGACATACTTAAATTTGTATGGAAGGAAGAAACATTCTAGGAAGAAATAACATTTATATAATGAGCCAGAGGGAAAGATGGGGAACAAGGCTTTAAAGAGCAACCTGAAAGTCTAATACACTAAAATAACCCTGGGCAGGGAAGTAAGAGCAGAGTTGAGCCCAGGAAAGGAGATTAGAATGGAATGTCCCACTCTTTTCCTAACTGAAAAAGGGTTTTGAAACTGACATTTTTTTTCCAGAGCCAACACTAGGCTTGTTTTGCTCATGTTCAGTGGAGACACTTGAAACAGTAAAATAGGCAGGTTTTGTCTGGGGCACGTTCATCATGTTCAGCTACTAGGAGAGGTCTGATGTGTTTCAAAGTGATAAAAAAGATGTCAGCAAGAACATTTACAATATTGTAAAACTACAAACTTCTATTTTTTTCTTTTAATATGTTTTTTTAACTTTTAATTGCTTCTCTATGAATTTCATATCATGCACTTCAATCTTATTCATCTCCCCATCTCTTCATCCATCCTCTAACCTTGCAACTTCTCCCACAAAGAAAATTAAAAAACAAACAAACAAACAAACAAAAAACATCTTTCTGTGAAAGCTGTAGTGTGTCACAGTGTGTCCAACAGTAAATACTTTTGTTCATACATCTTTATTTGCAAATGTTTACTGTAATGAGTCATTGGTCTGGTTCAAGGCCTCTGGCTTCTGCTACACTATCAATATGGAGTCCCCTGAGATTCCTCTCAGATACCTTGTTATTGCCCTGTATCACAGAGATCCTTCAGCTTTGGATCTGCAGGACCAGCCCCTTCAACTGAACCAGCAGTTCATAGACTGTTAAATGTTGGAGTGGACAAACCAAAAGCCCTGAATATGGGTCTGGTTTGAGCCCAAGTGGTCACCCTTCCAGCTCTCCCTCACCCACACCCCCAGGGCCATCTCTCCAGCACCTCCCAGCAAGCTCACCAATTATGGGGGAGTGGAGGGGACTGTGCACATGGGTGCAACACACAAAGGAAGGCAGAGGAGTCCTGTCTCCTGGAGCTGGAGTTACAGGCAGCCACAGGCTACAGTGTGGTGCTGAGAATCAAACTCAGTTTCTCTTCAAAGGTAGCAGTACCTTAACTGCTAAACCATTGTTCGAGCCCCAAATTTCAATTCTTGTATGAAGTTTTAAAGAAATATGATGATCAGATAAGGAATATTAGATTCTTATTACAGAATGATAAAATATAACAGAATTCTAAAAACTATTTTCTGCATTAAATAATTCATTTAAATATTGATAAAAAATAATTAATTATTGCTGCCAGTCACTAAGTGTCTACTAGTGGAGAGGCTAATCATTATCAGTAATTTAGGATGTCATTGGATGCTGATGGACAGAGCTAATGCTGAGCTCCTCCAATCTTCTACATGTGAGAGTGACCTGAATAAAGAAAGCATTATACAGAATACATAAGCACAGAGGTAAACATACTTATTTTGACTTTCATCAAACTTTGTGACTGAAGAAACAGTCTAGGTATAGAAAAAAAAACAAATATATTCTAAATCTAAAGAACAAATAGATTCAGGTCCCAGTCTTACTATTAAAAGAAGGAATACATTTTTACATTTATAAAATGAATACAAATATTAATTCTACTTTTAGGTTCTTGACATACTGTCAATCTCAATGAAATTCACACTGCCAAATATCAACTCAAAGGAAAAACTATCCAAAAGAAAAGAAGAATGGCATTAACATTGAAATCCACTTATTTTAGCCTCATGCACTTTACTTATTAGTCTGTGTGGTACTTAAACTTATAATTTCTTAATCATTTTCTTCATGGTTGTTTAGCCAAAGTATATAATGAGTATTTTTTTGTGTATTAGTCCAAGTTGTGAAATTCTATATAATGAGTCAAACTTTAAACTAAAAAAAGAAAAAGTGAGAGAGAGAAATAAAGAAAGAAAAGAAAGAACCAACACATCATGACTAACAAAAGAATCAAAATCTTGCTTTCCTGAATGGTCCTCTTTGAATAGATACGATCCCTGTAAACTCATGTGTTTGAATGTTTGGCCCATAATGAGGGACATTATTAAGTGGTGTGGCCTTGATGGAAGAAATTTGTCACTGTAGGGGTGAGCTGTGAATCTCTTATGCTCAAGCTACACCCAATGTGCCACACAGTCTCCTTCTGATGCATGTGGGTCAAAATGTAGAACTGTTGGTTCTTTCAACATTACATCTACCTTCAACTGACATCCTTTACACCATGAGGATAATGGACTAAACTTCTGAAAATGTAAGTCAGCACCAGTTTAGAATTTTCTTTATAAGAGTTGCTATGGTCAAAGTGTCTCTTCACAGCAATGGAAACTCTAAGACAGGTCCTTTACAAAAACAAAACCCACTAAGTTTTGCATGTTTCCATAGATTGCAAAACCTATTGTTTTGGAAACCACCCAACAACTATACCCAAGCTTTATCTTAGATCTCCTGGTGCTGGAGTTACAGATAGTAGGAAAAAAACATACTGGTGATGCAAATTGAACCTGAGTTTTCTGCAACAGCAACAAATGATCCTATCCACTGTGCCATCCTCCATCTCCACAGGAATTTACTTTTGTAAACTTGACAGATTTACAACCCAGGGATATCTTTCCCAAGAACCCAGTGCTTTCTGTGAAATAAAAACATTAAGGAAAACAACACCTTAAGCTGGACTCTTTGAGAACTGTTATAAAAAGAGCCTAACCTTTGTGTATTAGTCCAAGTTGTGAAATTCTGACATCTTAACCATAAAAACTTTATTTTTCTTAAAGTCAAGGCAGTTAGGAATCTCTTGTATCCTGTATACTCAACCACCCTGTCTAGCCATTGTTTCCACTAAATAGAATTCACCTTGAGTTCTAATTTTCAACCTGTGTGGAATTTTTAAAAATAAATATTTATATGGTAAATATTATTTGGAATCTTCATAACTGCACGAAAGAATTCTCAGTAACTTTCACTGCAAATTCTCTGAAGAGATGCCACAAATGAAAGTCACTCCAGGGATCTGCTTGGTGAAGAGTGATTTCAGAAATGGTGTTTTGTAGCTGCAGCTTTGGACTGCTGGGCTTGTGATGTATCTGGCCATTACTACAGGGTTATACATACATTAATGGATGTGGTGACATAATTTCTGCTTGCTACGAGGGCAGTGGTAACTTTCTGATTACTTAAAGAATATCACTTGACTTAGTGGTTGCCCCCTTTTATTGTTTCTAAAATATTCATGGTCATTTCTTAGCTACTCTCTATTTAATATTTTTTTCTTTCTCCCCTCTTCTTTCCTTCCTTCCTTGCTTTCTTGCTTCCTTGCTTCCTTCCTTCTTTTATTCCTTACCCCCTTCCTTGCACCCATTTTGTTTAGGATGAAAAGTTTTTCTGATTTATGTAAATTCAGGACTTTTGAATGAAAGACAGCACTGCACTTCTGCACCCTCTGCTTTCTGT